>NC_142485.1:47045859-47349375 GCF_049115385.1 Moschus berezovskii | reverse complement strand
CTGCTGCCCTTGCCCGCCTGCCCTTCTGCTCCCAGAAAGAACAGAGAGAAGAGTGTCTGCTCAGATACCCAACCAGGAGGTCGGAGACACCCCTGAGGGCATGAGGTCAGCCTAGGCAGCTAGCTCTGCCCGGACTCTGCCCATGCCACCCAGCCTGCTCTCCCCTAGGGTGTGGACACAAGCGTCCCACAGTCTCCTGACCCACATGCGGCTGGGCATTCTGGAGGCAGACACAGCCCGAGAAACCCCCATCCACACACAGGGAAAGGCCTCAGACTTGCCCGGGTGGGAAGGGAGAGGTGGCCGGACCCGGCATGGGCCTCCCCTGTTACCTTTCTCTTCCTTCGGGCTAAGGTCCAGAGGCCTCTCTGGGGGCCCCTGAGCCAGCGTCGACTGCATTCCCACACACTCTGCCTGTGAGCTCGCCTGAGGCCCCAGCCTCTGGGCAGGGGCAAAAAGTTAAACCTCTTATGAGCAAGTGATCTGGCCAGGGGCTCTTCTCCGCTGGAAAAGCATGGATACACGGGTTGCGGGTTGTGTTGGGTACTGTTACCAGGAAGTGACATTATTTCCTGGTTCGTGGCTGAGGTCCCTTCCACAAAGCTCCCCAAGGGAACGTCTGGGTTTCTGGCTGTTCCCCCACATCCTTAGGCCACGTGCAGGCACCGTGACACCCACAAAGCCCACCCCACAGCCTTGGGGAGACCTGGGTGCAGCCAGGGCCTCAGCTCTGAGGACACAGCTGCTTTCAGCACAGGCTCCTTCTTCTCAGAAGTGATGTGGTCCTGGGCAAGCCATGTGCCCCGCAGGGTTTCCCCAGACTCTCCATCTGCAGAGTGGGGCTCACTCTCCCGTCTCCTGCCTAGGTCTGTCAGCTTACGAAGAGCTCCAGTGCCTGTTCAAACTTTGGGCCGCTTTCACATGGAGCTTGGACACTGAGACTTCCCAAAGGATGGATTCCACACAGGGCTGACCTAGCACAGAATAGGGCAGAATCAGGCCTGGATGGGCTATGGTACCTGGGAAAAGGCAGTCCACTTCCTGCCTATTTCTTGGCCCCCGCACTGGGAGGACCGGAAGGTCATATTCAGACATCGCCCCCTCTGACATCAACCTTCCTCGTCCTACTCAAGTGTCCCACTCAGCCTCAATGGGAGGGGAGACCTCCCCAACAGTGGCTCCCTGCATCCTTGTCTTTGAATCCCATCATCGTGGGTTATTTTCCCCCTTTCAAGGGAATAGGCACTGTCACTGTTTCCAACCTCAAGAGAGATTCATTCAAATTCTGTGAAATCGACTCATTTCCTCTCTGAATTGTTCAGTCTCTCTCCCTCGTTTCCTCTCTTTCTTGACCTTTCCAAATTCAGTCTGTCTCTTCCACTCTGTGTCTCTCCTGTGGATGCTCGCATGCCTGTGAATGCATTTACGCATGTATATTTTTGACCTAGGGTGAGGCTTTAGGGTTTCGTTTCGAGTTAGGTAAAGGTTTGGGGTTGGAGTTGGTGTTAGGGGAAGGGCTAGGTCTGGGGTTGGTTCTGGGAGTCTTAGTGGTGTGAGTTCTCATTCTGTTTTACATAATAACCCCTTCTCCGATATTCTGCTTGCAAATATGCTTGTGTGTTCACTTTGTTACCATTTTTATTTGTGAATGCTTAGCTTTTGTGTTGCAAAGCTGTTCAATTGGATGGAAGCTGGTGGGTGTCCTTTGGTTTCCTGTTTCCTTGAATTGAAGAGACCCAATTTTGCTTCACCCACACACACACATGTTGAGAAGTCCCTGACAAGGAGGACCCTATGGCCCCTGCTTATTTCCAGGAGTTTCATCACTTCAGGGTTTGCGTTGATATGTTTCACTGAATCTGAGGTGTTATGAGACCAAAAGCCAATGTGATTGTTTAGATGGAACTATCTCCATTTCACATGGCCTTTCGTTGCAAAAGCTCTTGTTCCCATTCATATCACCTCCCCTCCTTTGGTGTCAATGAATTTAACACAGAAGCTTGGGTTTGTTTCTGGACGCTCAATTCCATTCCATGAATCTGGTTCTGCCTGTTTGATTTCTTCCCAGTACCATGCTGTCCTGTTATCCTGGTGTGATAATCAAATTGGCTATCAGGCAGCCATGCTATGTCCATTTCAGGGCTTTGTAGCAGATTGCATTGACCCTTTTGACTCCTTTGTGTTTCCATAGACATTTTGGAATTTTTGGTTATAATGCCCTGAAAACAGCAGTTGGTATTTTGAGAGGAATAGCGTGGAACCTCTGGATTGCCCCACTGTGGGGATCGGGGGGTTGGGGAACTGACATAATCTTACCAGGAGGAATTCTTCTGATCTGTGAGCACAGCTTATTTTCCATTGGATTAGCGGGCTTCACCTTCTTTCATCCATCTCTTGCAGTTCTCTGAGAAGAGGGACTTCCCTCCTGGGTTAGATGGACTCCTAGCTATTGCCTTTCAGGGAATGTCACTGTCGGTAGGGTTGATACTTGCCTTCTCCTTCTAAGTGTTTGCTGTGAGTGTTAGAAATGCCAAGGATTTCTCTTCCCAATCCTCACTGTCCATCTCTCTGAGCCTCCACGTGGAACAGGCCAAGTCCAGGATCCCACGATTCTCGGCGAGTGCAGCTAGACCGTGTTTCCCAGGCCCTCAATGCTGAGCATCACTCGGTGTACACTCCGTGTCCCTTACCTCGCCTGGTGTCCCTTCAAACCTCTCCTTCAGGCTCGTTTGTGTTCATGTCATTTGTGTATTAGGAGCCAAATCCTGCCTAAGCTCTGTGTCTGTAAACAGTTGTCTCCCAGCTTGGGAGGTGTCATTTGTGTTTTACAGACCGTCTTTCCCAGAGTCCAAATCTTGGTCAAACAACGTTCACTGTGTTCCCTGGTTACTCTTTGAGTAGTGCCTTTCTGCATTGTGTGTGGAGACTAAGAGCTCATGTCTAATGTCTGCTCCATTTCCTTCTGGGTTTGTGACCCGTTTTGCATGGAACGTATGTATAGGAATCATTTCAAGTGCATTTGTTGAGAGGTGTCAAGTTTCCTTGGATATGCATGTCATCACCTCTGGTTTCCAAATGCGATGCTCCTAAACTCTTTTGTAGACCTTCTAGGAAAGACGGGTGTTTTTCAGCTTGCATTTCCACAGATGAATGTATTCAGCAGCTCTAGCAGCAGGGACGCTGTGTCCAGTGAAAGGGGAGTCAGGTGCCGCCTCGTGACCTCCCTTTCAGCACCGATCCCCAGGTCGGGTTGATAGGGCGCTGATCTTCCATGTTTGAGCCAGAGGCCACAGGCATCCTTGAATGTCCTTGGCTGTGTGAGCAGCTGAAGTGAGTTTCGACTATGCATGTGCCCAGCAGGCCTGCAATTTCGCACCGCCAGAGGTGAGCATTTCAGAGGACAGGAACAACCGTGCCAGAAGTGGAGTGGGATCCACCCTGAGGGTGGGCACTTATCGTCAAGAGATGCTCCTGTGGGATTTTGATGGGTCTGTCACACTCTTCTGCCAGAGAGCGAGACAGATGTCTATGGGCTCTGCTAGGCCCTCTGCTCCCTCTTGTGCTCCTAAAGCCTGGTTGTCAGCATCCTGAGCACCTAGCTCTGAGATGATGACCACCGCCACCTGCACTGTGTTCCCTATGCCCGCGTGTCCATGCGAAGCATTAGGCCATCTCTGAGCTACACTATCCATGTGTATTGCCTCTCATTTGACCTGCGCATGTTTCTTCTGTTTCCTTCCCGATCACTGATTTTCTCCAGCATGTAGGGGCCACAAGAATGGTGGCTCTTTCTCTGGCCTTGTGTTCTGAGGAATATTTGTCTCTTTGTTGGTGTGCGTTTATCTTTCCATTTCTCCTGCCTGGTTTATTGCTGTGAGTTTATGTGTGCTGGCGGAAGAACGCAGCCTTTCTCTTGTGCCTGAGGTGTCCCACTTGCAACAGCAATGCTACCTGGAGATTCTGAACACATTTGCCGAGATGGCTTCGTTTGGCAGATGACATCTTCAAAGGACCTACCTGGTCCTATCAGATACCCAAAGGCTCCTACAAATGACATAGAAACCAGGAGTCTCCAGTTTGGTCTTCCAATATGTGGGGAGTCAGCACAATCCCCTGGAGAAAGGAAAAGCTACGGACTCCAGGATTCTGGCCTAGAGAATTCCATGGACTGTAGAATTCATGGGGATGCCAAGACGAACAATGCTGAGAGACTATAACGTTGACCTTCAGTCAGAGCAAAATCCAGTTTCCTCTCATTTTAGTGATTGGCATTGACTGGGGACCCCGAAAAGATGGGAAGAAATGCAGAGAGAAGATGACTCAATGTTGTCAGGCGGGGGAAAGTGGAATAGGGACTGCTTGCCATGAATCCAGGCTTTTTTTTCTTTTTTCTTTTTTGAAGTGAGGGGGGAAGAATGAGGGTGTCCCAATGTAGACTGTGGTGATGCTTACACAGCATTGTGAAGGCCTCCATATTCCCAACTGGCATCAACGAAGGAAGCTTTATTGACACACTTATGAGCAAAATATACAGAAAGCTATAAAAGACATAAAAGATGAGGAGAAAGATGCCTAGGACCCTGATGAATATCAGCTCAGGTTAAGGAAAGTCAATCTCCCCTGGGTGGGGAGGGAGTGGACAGCATCCACGGAGAACACACAGGGATGGAGCCTGCAGAGCCAACCGTGCCCCTGGATGAGGTGTTGCCGAAAGGGCTCTGGGTCTCTGTCCAGAGCATGAGCCTGTTCTCCCTGTAGGTGTGGGACAGTCATGGTGGGAGTCTGAGTCCTTGAAAGAGCCAGGGCAGGCTGCCCCTGCACATGTGGTCACTCAGGCCTTGACTGGTGTTCTGCCACCAAAGCCCGAGTAGGTGCAGGTGCACGTGGAGGTGGAGTTTCTGGAAGGCCGGGTGAGACATCGGAGCCTGGGTCTGGGGGTCATACAGGCACATACATCCGATGTGCTGAGGTTGCTGGCCAGTACACGGCTGGCCCCGTGTCATTTGGAGGGGACGTCTCAGGTCTCGGTCTCCCCTCACTGGATCCCTGGGTCCTGCACTTGGACCTCCCTCCTCCTTAGTGACAGGTCTTGGACGTGGAGGCTGGCTGAGTTGGATGGCCAGAGCTAGAGCTAGGGGAGAAGCAGAGTTTGCCACAGGCCAGCCTTGCCATGTGCCTAAGTGGGCCAGAAAGCTTCCTAGAGATTCGCTAAGAAGGCCCAGCATCGGAGTCTTCTCTGCAGTCTCCAAGATGGGTGGTGTGAGGCCAGCCTTTGGTCCAGGCCCAGCCCCAGCTCTGGGAGACTCCTCTCTGTGTGGCTCAGCACCGCCTCCCCACACTTACAGGCAGCAGCCCCAGCCGCCTCACCTCTGTGCTCTGCCGTGCTGGGTTCCAGGTCCTTCAGCTGCCTCCGAGGCAGGGCTTCTCAGAGCTTTGTGTCAGAGCCAGCTGTGCTGATCTCCGTGGCAGCCTGAGCCTGGGCCTCAGATTGTGTGCTGGGTGGTGTCTGAGCAGCAGGCATTGCCCGCTTCCTCTTCAATGCCACTTGGGCTGAGCTCTCCGTGCCCACTCTCACCTGGAGCCTCTACTTAGCCTCCAGGGCAAGGGGCTGGTGCGCTGAGCCCTCCCTCTGGGAGGTGGATGGGGTGTGCCCCTCAGGGGCTACCTCGGGTGGGACGCTCTGCAATGATAGTGACCATCACCCAGCCCTGCTTCGATATTTCTGAGCTGTGCCTGGCCAGGATGGCTGCTGCTTCTGCCTGCCTGCCCTTCTGCTCCAAGAAAGACCAGAGACACGAGTGTCTGCTCAGATACCCACCCGGGAGGACGGAGACCCTCATGAGGGTGTGCAGTCAGCATGGGCAGCTGGCACTGCCCGGACTCTCCTCATGCCACCCAGCCTGCCCTCCCCTGGGGTGTGGACACAAGCAGCCCATGGACTCCTGACCCACATGTGGCTGGGCTTGCTTGAGCTCGACACACAGGGAGAAACCCCCATCCACACACAGGGAAAGGCCTCAGGCTTCCCTGCATGGGAAGGGAGATGTGGCTGGACCCGACCTGGGTCTCCCCTGGTATCTTTCTCTTCCTTCAGGCAAAGGGCCAGAGGCCTCTCGGGGGGTGGGGTCTGAGCCAGCATCGACCGCATTCCCACACACTGTGCCTGTGAGCTCTCCTGAGTCCCCGGCCTCTTAGCAGGGGCAAGCAGCAGAACATATTGACAGCAAGTGGTCTGGCTTGGATCTCCTTTCTGCTGGAGAGCCTGGATACATGGGTTGCGGGTTCTGTTGGGTTCTGTTGCCAGGAAGTGACATCATTTCCTGTGTTCGTGGCCGAGGTCCCTTCCACAACCTCCCAAAGGGAACCTCTGGTTTCTGGCTGTTCCCCAACGCCCTTAGTCCACATGCAGGCAAAGTGACACCTACACACCCCATCCCACAGCCTTGGGGAGAACTTGGTGCTGCCAGAGCCTGAGCTCTGAAGACAGAGCTGCTTTCAGCCCAGGCTCCTTCTTCTCAGGAGTTATGTGGCCCTGGGCAAGCCATGTGCCCCGCAGGGTTTCCGCAGTCTCTCCGTGTGCAGAATGGGGGTCCCTCTCCCATCTCCTGCCTAGGTCTGTCAGCCTACGAAAAGTTCTAGTGCCTGTTCAAACTTTAGGCCGCCATCACAAGGAGCTTGGACACAGACTTCCCAAAGGACGGATTCCACACAGGACTGACCTAGCACAGAATGGGGCAGAATCAGGCCTGGATGGGCTCTGGGACGTGGGCAAAGGCAGTCCCCTTCCTGCCTATTTCTTGACCCCCGCATTGGGAGGACCAGAAGGTCATATTCAGACATCGCCCCCTCTGATATCAACATTCCTCGTCCTACTGAAGTGTCCCACTCAGCCTCGAGTTGTGGGGGAGTCTGCCCCAACAGGGGCTCCCCGAATCCTTATATTTGAGTCTCATCATCGGGGGGGAATAGGCACTGTCATTGTGTCCAACTTCAAGAGAGATTCATGCAAATTCTGTGAAATCGACTCATTTCCTCTCTCCATTGTTCAGTCTCTGTCCCTCGTTTCATCTCTTTTTTGACTTGTCCAAATTCAGTCTGTCTCTTCTTCTCTTTGTCTCTCCTGTGGATACTCACAACCTGTGAATGCATGTACACATGTATACTGTTGACATAGGGGGAGGCTATAGGTTTTCCTTTCGAGTGAGGTAATGACTTAGGGCTGGAGTTTGTGTGAGGGGAAGGGATTCGCCTGGGGTTAATTCTGGGAGACTTAGTGTTGGGATTTCTCAGTCTCTATTAAGAAGGAACCCCTTCTCCTATATTCTGCTTGCAAATATTCTTTTGTGATCAGTTTGTTACCATTTTGATTTGTGAATGCTTAGCTTTTATGTTGCATAGCTGTTCAAATGGATGCAAGCCCGTTGGTGTCTTTGGTTTCCTGTTTCCTTGGCTTGAAGATACCAATTTTGCTTCACCCCCCACACATGTTGAGAAGTCCCTGACATTAAGAAGCCTATGTCCCTTGTTTATTCCCAGGACTTTCATGTCTTCAGTTTTTGCGTTGATGTGTTTCACTGAATCTGAGGTGTTATGAGACCAAAAACCAATGTGATTTTTCAGATGGAACCATCTCCGATTCCCATTGTCTTTCGTTGCAGAGGCTTTTGTTCGCATTCGTATTCTGTCCCCTCCTTTGGCGTCGAGGAATTGACCATAGAAGCTTGGGTTTATTTCTGGACCCTCAATTCCATTCCATGGATCTGGTTCTGCGTGTTTGATTTCTTCCAAGTACCATGCTGTCCTGATGATCCTAGTGTGATAGTCTAAGTGGCTATCAGGCAGCCTGTGATGTCCATTTCACGGCTTTGCGGCAGATTGCATTGACTCCTTTGACTCCTAATATTTCCATAGACATTTTGGAATTCTTTGGTCATATTACCCGGAGAACAGCTGTTGGTATTTTGAGAGGAATAGAGTGGAACCTCTGGATTGCCCCACGGTGGGGGTCGGGGGGAGGGGGAGCTGACATCATCTTACCAAGAGGAATTCTTCTGATCCATGAGCACAGCTTATTTTCCATTGGATTGTTGGGCCTCACTTTTTTTCATCCATCTCTTGCAGTTCTCTGAGAAGAGGGACTTCCCTCCTGGGTTAGAGGGGCTCCAAGCTATTGCCTTACAGGGAATGGCACTGTCAGTGTGGTTGATACTTGCCTTCTCCTTCTAAGCGTTTGCTGTGAGTGATAGAAATGCCAAGGATTTCTCTTCCCCTTCCTCACTGTCCATCTCTCTGAGCCTCCAGGTAGAACAGGCCTAGTCCAGGGTCCCACGGGCCTCGGGAAGTGCAGCTAGACCGTGTTTCTCAAGCCCTCAGTGCGGACATCATTCGGTGTACTCTCCGTGTTCCTTCCGTCGCCTGGTGTCCCTTCAGACCTCTCCTTCAGGCTCGTTTGTGATCATCTTTTGTGTATTAAGAGCCAAATCCTGCCTAAGCTCTGTGTATGCAAACAGTTGTCTGCCAAATTGGGATGTGTCGTTTGCGTTTTTTAGAGGGTCTTTCCCAGAGTCCAAATCTTGGAATTGACAAAGTTCACTCTTCCCTGGTTACTCTTTTTATAGTGCCGTTCTGTATTGTGTGTGAAGACTCAGGGCTCATGTCTAATGTCTGCTCCATTTCCTTCTGGATTTGTGATCCGTTTTGCATGAAATGTATGTCTAGGAATCATTTGTAGTGCATTTGTTGAGAGGTGTCAAGTTTCCATGGACATGCATGTCATCAACTCTGGTTTGCAAACGCGATGCTCCTAAACCCATTTGGAGAACTTCTCGGAAGGTGCGGGTTTTTTTAGCCTGCATTTCCACAGTTGAATGGATGCAGCAGCTCTAGCAGCAGGGATAGTCTAATTGCTTAACATCTTAAGAGAAATCCCACATTCCCTCTTCAAACTCAAAAGGATACTCGGCAACCTATATGCAACTCAAGAAGTTCCCCGTGATACCCGACCAACCTCGAGAGGAGCAGCGAGGTTCCTGCCACAACTCAAGAAGAGACCAGTTTTCCACTAGTCATGTCGAGGTGAGGGTCGATTCCCCTTCTTCGTCTGGAAATTAATCCCGATGTTCCCGTTGAAGGTGAACAGGAGGTCTATGTCCCCTTGAAACTCGAGAGGACCCTGGGGAGTCGTGCCACAATTCAAAAAGACACAGATTATCCCATCCGCTAGACATAAGGACTGATTCCACTGTACTGATTCAAACAGAACTCCCGGGATCAAGTAACACCAATAAGGGAGGCCTGACTTCGCAGGTGCATCATGGAGAAAAACCCCAGGACAGAAATTGAACTCAACAGGAGGCCTCCCACCCCTTGGACAACTCAAAAAGATAGCGGAGTTTCAAGCCTCAACAAGAGACGTGGAATGACTCCCCTGTTGAAATTTCATAGGAAGACTGAGACCCATGTCAGAACTGGAGAGGGACGCTGAGGTTAGCGCCTCAACTCCAGATCAGACCCTATTCCCCTGTACTGACTCAAAAGGCATCCCAAAGTCTTCTCCCAGCTCAAAAGGATTCCGGACTTCTCAGAGACAACTTGAGATGCTCCGTGAGGCCTCTTTTGCAACTCGAGGGATCCGAAAGTTTCCTGCCCCCAAACTAGAAACACTCTGGCATTACCCCTTTCAATGTGAATTGAAGCCCGATTCCTCTGCATTGACTCGAGAACAATCATGACCTTCCCCTTGCAAATTGACTTCCCTGAGGCAACACGAGTGTCTCCCTGAGTCCCTGGCATAACTCGAAAGGAAATCCAAACTTCCCTTTGCAAATCGCCAAAAACCACGAGAAGCCCCAGGCAACTTCACATGAGGGCGTGTTTTTTTTTTTTTCCTGCAGCACCTGGAGAGCAATCCCGAGTTGACTATCAAGATAACATAGGAGGCTTGAACCCCTATTTACAATTCAAGTGGCTAACAGAATACCCATCTTCAGTCGAGAGAAACCCTGAGTTTCCATCCACTGTTCAAGAAGAGCTCTGTATTCCCCACCTACTCACGATATGATCGTTAAAACCCTGTTTCAAATTTAGAGGAATCCTTTCTTCCTCTCCCACCACAGGGGAAGGCCTCTGTCTACTATTGAAACTCGAGGGCACTCCCGAGGGTCCTGATGCAAGGATAAAGGACTCTGTGTTCCCCCTCCAATCAAAGTAGGTCCTGATGATCTATCAAAGCTCCAATGGAAAACCGACGATCCCCTCACAACGTGATGGGAATCCTGACACCCATGCTGAGCCTATAAAAAAAGGCCTAATGAACAGCCTGATCACAACAAGAGTACTGGTTCCCCTTTTACAACTCGAAAGGAAAGCAGAATTCCATGCCTCAAATCGAGACGAAACCTGACTCCCGAGTAGAACCTTCATAGCAACCCCGAGATCCCTGTCGCCACTGGAGAGGAAAACACAGTTGACCGACTCAACACAAGATGCTGCACTATTGCTCTACTGCACCTCGAGGGAAATCCCGAGGTTCCCCTTTCAACAGGAGAGGAATCCTGAACTTCCCTGGGGCAACAAGAACGAGTTCATAAGGTCCCCGTCACAATTCGAGAAGAATACCAAGCTTCCCGCTGCAACTCGAGAAAAACAACCAGATTCTCCCCGCTATGCGTGATGAGGAACATTTCCACTGCAGAGTCTCAAGAGAAATCCTAAATTCCCGCTTGAAATTGGAATGGGTACTTGACACCCTTTATACAAGTAAAAACTTCCCCGACATAGCCATCCCCACTGAAGAGGAGCACACAGTTTATGTAGACAACGCTAGATGCGGCCCTATTTCTCTGCCGAGCTTCGAGAGGAATCCCGAGGTTCCCCTTCCAACACAAAATGAAACCTGACTTCCCTGGGACAACACAAGCGAGTTCCTGATTTCCCCTTCCCAACTCAAGAGGTTCCCCAAGCTTCCCGCCGCAACTCGAGAAAAACAAAAGTTCCCCCATCAATGTGAGATGAGGAATATTTCTGCTGCAGAGTCTCAAGACAAATCCCATACACATTCCCGCTTGAAACTGGAAAGGGTACTTTACACCATTTATGCGACTCAAAAAGTTCCCTGACATAGCCGTCCCCACTGGAGAGGAGCACACAATTTAGGGACTCAACTCTAGATGAGCCCTTATTCCAAGGCCACGCCTCCAGAGGAATCCCGAAGTTCCCCTTCCAACACGAAAGGAGATCTGTCTTTCCTGAAGCAGCATGAGCGAGTTCCTGAGGTCCTCGTTGTAACTTGAGAGGGACCCATAGCTTCCCGCCGCAACTCAAGTAAAATCGCAAGATTCTGCCCTGAAGGTGAGATGTCGAACTTTTCCGTTGCAGACTCTCAAGAGAAATCCCACATTCCCGCTTAAAAGTCGAGAGGTTACTTAACATCCTTTAGGTGACTCAAAAATGACACTCACATAACCAGTCCAGAAAATTAGAGATACCAAGGGAACATTTCATGTAAACTTGGGCTCGATAAAGGACATAAATGGTATGGATCTAAGAGAAGCAGAGGATATTAAGAGGTGGTAAGAATACACAGAGGAACTGTACAAAAATGATCTTCACGATGAAGATAATCACGATGGCGTGATCACTCACCTGGAACCAGACATCTTGGAATGTGAAGTCAAGTGGGCCTTAGAGAGCATCACTACGAACAAAGCTGGTGGAGGTGATGGAATTCCAATTGAGCTATTTCAAATCCTGAAAGATGATGCTGTGAAAGTGCTGCCCTCAATATGCCAGCAAATTTGGAAAACTCAGCAATGGCCACTGGACTGGAAAAGGTCAGTCTTCATTCCAATCCCAGAGAAAGGCAATGCCAAAGAATGCTCAAACTACCGCACAATTGCACTCATCTCACACGCTGGTAAGGTCATGCTCAAAATTCTCCAAGCCAGACTTCAGCAATATGTGAACCGTGAACTTCCATATGTTCAAGCAGGTTTTAGAAAAGGCAGAGGAACCAGAGATCAAATTGCCAACATCCACTGGATCATGAGGAAAGCAAGAGAGTTTCAGAAAAACATCGATTTCTGCTTCATTGACAATGTCAAAGCCATTGACTGTGTGGATCACAATAAACTGTGGAACATTCTGAAAGAGATGGGAATACCAGACCACCTGACCTGCCTCTTGAGAAACCTGTATGCAGGTCAGGAAGCAACAGTTAGAAATGGACATGGAACATCAGACTTGTTTCAAATAGGAAAAGGAGTATGTCAAGGTTGTATATTGTCACCCTGCTTATTTAATTTGTATGCAGAGGACATCATGAGGAACGCTGGACTGGAAGAAGCACAAGCTGGAATAAAGATTGCCAGGAGAAATATCAATAACCTCAGATATGCAGAGGACACCACCCTTATGGCAGAAAGTAAAGAGGAATTCAAAGGCCTCTTGATGAAAGTGAAAGAGGAGAGTGAAAATTTTGGCTTGAAGGTCAACATTTAGAAAACGAAGATCATGGCATCTGGTCCCATCACTTCATGGGAAATAGATGGGCAAACCGTGGAAACAGAGTCAGACTTTCATTTTTGGGGGGCTCAAAAAAAACTGCAGATGCTGATTACAGCCAGGAAATTAAAAGACGTTTACTCCTTGGAAGGAAATTTATGACCAAACTAGATAGCATATTAAAAAGCAGAGACATCACTTTGCCAACCAAGGTCCGTGTAGTCAAGGTTATGTTTTTTCCCGTGGTCATACATGGATGTGAGAGTTGGACAGTGAAGAAAGCTGATCACCGAAGAATTGATGCTTTTGAACTGTGGTGCTGGAGAAGACTCTTGAGAGTCCCTTGGACTGCAAGGAGATCCAACCAGTCCATTCAAAAGGAGCTCCATCCTGGGTGTTCATTGGAAGGACTGATGCTAAAGCTGAAACTCCATTACTTTGGCTACTTCATGTGACGGGTTGACTCACTGGAAAAGAGTCTGATGCTGGGAGGGATTGGGGGTGGGAGGAGTCGGAGACAACGGAGAATGTGATGGCTGGATGGCATCACCGATTCGATGGACATGAGATTGAGTGAACTGCGGGATAGGGTGATGGACAGGGAGGACTGGCGTGCTGTGAATCATGGGGTCGCAAAGAGTGGGAGAGGACTGAGCGACTGAACTGAACTGAACCGAGAGGAACATCGAATTTCCTGCCACAACTGACAAAGTGTCCCGTTTTCCAGTCCTCTTTTCCATTTGAAAGTCGATTCCCCTGCTTTGTCTGGAATGGAATCCGGACGTTCCCGTCGCACAGTATGAGGAGACAGGTAACACCTTGAAACTCGGGAGAATTCCGGGTTTCAAAACACAATTGGAATAGGTATCAATGTCCCCACCCACTCGAGATATTGTCTGATTCCACTGCACAGATTCAAATATATCCTTGAATATCAACTCACAAGACGAGTGGAGACCGGTCTCCTGAGGATTTTCAACAAAATCTCCAGGTAAAATTTAACTCGACTGTGGCCTAACACTCCTTTTACCACTCGAGAAGAAAGCGGAGTACCATGTCTGAACACGAGATGAGGCCTGACTCCCCAAGAGAATTTTGAGAGGAACCCTGAAAACTCTGTCGCTACTGGAGAGGAATCCTGAGTTAAACGGACTCAAAACTAGATGCAGACCTACTTCTCTGCAGCGACTCCAAAGGAATCCCGAGGTTCCCCTTGCAAATGGAAAGGTGTTCTGACTTCCCAGAGACAACACGGGAGGCTCCCTGATATGTCCATCATCACTCCAGAGGATCACCACACTTCCCACAGCAACTCGAGAATAACCTCGAGATTCCTCTTTCAAAGCAAGATGATGCCCCCCCCCTTTTTTTCCTACAGCACGTAGACAAAAGTCCCAAGTTCCTTCTCCAAATTTGATTAGGCTTGAGTTCCTTGATGCAACTTAAGGGTCTCCCAGAGCTACCAGTCCCAAGGAGAGAAGAAAACCGATTTTCCCCGCCACAAATTAAGAAAAGGCCCGTGATCATACCTCAGCTGAAGATAATGAGCGTTCCACGTTCAACTGGAGAGGAATCCCAATTTCACCTCCCACCACAGGACGAGTCCTGTCACATCTATTCACACTTGAGGGCAACACTGTAGATACTGCAGCAAGCTCAAAGGACTCTGAGTTCACACTCAACTAGAGATGAGTCGTCTTGTGTTTGCAGCAGCTCCAGTGGAACACGGAGTATCAACTCCCAACATGATCGGTGGCATGAATTCCCTGCTGAGACTCTCAAAAAAGCACAAATTTCCCGATACAACAGAAAGAAGACCTGACAGTCCTTTTACAACTCGGGGTTAAAACAGAGCTCCCTCCTCAACAAAGACTAGGCCTGACTCCCCAGTGCAACCGTCAGAGCAACACCAAGATCCATGT
The DNA here is from genome assembly GCF_049115385.1 of Moschus berezovskii. Classification (NCBI taxonomy): domain Eukaryota; kingdom Metazoa; phylum Chordata; class Mammalia; order Artiodactyla; family Moschidae; genus Moschus; species Moschus berezovskii. Next base: position 47,334,952 of record NC_142485.1, on the reverse strand, counting down.
GGTCACTTGAAAGGAATACTGAGTTTACCCACTCAAGTCTAAATGTGGCCCTCATGCCCTGCAGCGACTCCAACGGAATCGCAAAGTTCCACTTTCAACAGGAAAGGAGACCTGACTTCCCTGAGGCAAAACTAGCAAGTACCAGTGGTTCCCGTCATAACGTGAGAAGACCTCCAAGCTTCAAGCCGCAACTCCAGATAAACCATGAAATTCTCCACTCCATGCGACAAGACGCCCTTTCCCGCTGCAGCGTCTTAAGAGAAGCCCCACATTCCCTCTTCAAACTCGAAAGGATACTCGGCACCCTATATGAAACTGAAGAGTTTCCCCGAGATACCCGGCTAAACTCAAGAGGAGCAGCGAGGTTCCTGCCACAGCTCAAGAAGAGACCCGTTTTCCACTCGTCGTCTCAAGGTGAGGATCGATTCCCCTGCTTCGTCTGGAAATTAATCCTGATGTTTCCGTCGAATCTGAAGAGGAGGCCTATGTCCCCTTAAAACTCGAGAGGACCACGGGGAGTCGTGCCACAATTTAAAAAGACACCAATTTACCCATCCGCTCGATATAAGGAGTGATTCCAACATACTGATTCAAAGGGAACTCCCGGGATCAAGTAACACCACTCAGAGAGGCCTGATTTCCCAGGTTCATCATGGAGAAAATGCCCCAGGACAGAAAATCAACTTAACAAGAGGCCGACCACCCCTTTTACAACTCAAAAAGTTAGCGGAGTTCCATGCCTCAACAAGAGACTTGGCTTGACTCCCCTTTTGAAACTTCATAGGAACACTGTGATCCATGTAAGAACTGGAGAGGCACACTGAGGTTAGCGCCTCAACTACAGATCAGACCCTATTACTCTGCACTGTCTCGAAAGGCATTCCAAAGGCTCTCCACACTACAAAAGTTTTCCGGGCTTCCCAGAGACAACTTGAGAGGATCCGTGAGGCCCCTTTTGCAACTCGAGGGATCAGAAAGACTCCTGACCAAACTCGAGAAACACTTTGGGATTACCCCCTTTCAATGTGAATTGAAGCCCGATTCCTCTGCATTGACTTGAGAGCAATCACGACCTTCCCCTCGCAACTTTTATTCCCTGAGGCAATATGAGTGTCTCCCTGAGTTCCCTGGCATAACTCGAAAGGAAAGCCAAACTTCCCTTTGCAATCGCCATATACCACGAGAAACCCCAGGCAACGTCACTTGAGGCCCTTTTTTCCTACAGCACCTGGAGAGCAATCCCGAGTTCTCTCTCAAGATGCCACAGGAGGCTTGAATCACTATTTACAATAGAAGGGGCTCCCAGAATATCCATCTTCAATCGAGAGTAAAGCCCAATTTCCGTACACAGCTCTAGAAGAGCTCTGTATTCCCCACGTCCTCATGATATGAGCGTTCAAACCCTGCTTCAACTCTAGATGTATCCTTCTTCTCCCACCCCTAGAGGAGGTCTCTGTCTCCTCTTGAAACTCAAGTGCCCTCCCACGGAAGCTGTTGCAAGGATAAAGGACTCTGAGTTCCACCTCCAATCGAGGTAGGTCCTGATGATCTAGCAAAGCTCCAGTTGAACACCGACTATCCCCTCACAACATGATGAGAAAACTGACACCCATGCTCAGCCAGGAGAAAAAGCCCTAATAAACCTCCTGATCAAGACACGAAGAATGATTCCCCTTTACTACTAGAAAGGAAAGCAGAATTCCATGCTTCAAATCGAGACGAAGGCTGACTCCCCAGTAGAACCTTCATAGCAACCCTGAGATCCCTGTCGCCACTGGAAAAGAATACACAGTTGATAGACTCAATGCTAGATGCTGCCCTTTTCCTCTGCTGCGCCTCGAGAGACATCCCGAGGTTCCCCTTTCAACACTAGAGGAGACCTGACTTCCCTGAGGGGCAACACGAGCGATTTCATATGGTACCCGTCACAACTCGAGAAGAACCCCAAGCTTCCCACCACAACTAGAGAAAAACCATCAGATATTCCCCTCAATGCGAGATGACAACATTTTCCGCTGCAGGGTCTCAAGAGAAATCCTACATTTCCGATTGAAATTCGAACAAGTACTTGACACCCTTTATGCACATAAAAACTTCCCCGACAGAGCTGTCTCCACTGGAGAGGAGCACACAGTTTACGTACACAACGCTAGGTGCGGTCTTATTTCTCTGCTGCACCTCGAGGGGAATCCCGAGGTTCCCCTTCAACATGAAAGGAGACCTGACTTCCCTGAAGCAACACCATTGAGTTCCATAGGTCCCCGTCACAACTCAAGAGGGAGCCCAAGCTTCTTGCCACAACTAGAGAATAACCATAAAAATTTGCCCTCAGGAGAGATGAGGAACATTTCTGCTGCAGAGTCTCAAGAGAAATCCCACATTCCCGTTTGAAATTCGAACTGGTAGTTCATACCCTTTATGCGACCCAAAAACTTCCCGGACATAGCCGTCCATATTGAACCAGAGCACACAATTTACGTACACAAAACTAGATGCGGCCCTTTTCCTCCCACGCACCTCGAGAGGAATACTGAGGTTCCCCTTCCAATAGCAAATGAGCACTAACTTCCCTGGGACAACGTGAACGAGTTCCTGAGTTCCGCATCGCAACTTGCAAGAAACCACTAGTTTTCTGCCGCAATTCAAGAAAAACGACAACGTTTCCCCATCAATGTGAGATGAGGAACTTTTCTGCTGCAGAATATCAAGAGAAATCCTAAATTCCCGCTTGAAATTCGAAAGGGTATTTGACACAATTTATGGAACTCAAAAAGTTCCCTAACATAGCCGTCCCCACTGGAGAGGACTACACAATTAATGGACGCAACACGAGATGAGGGCCTATTCCCATTTAACTGCTCGAGAGTAACCTGAAGTTCCCCTTCCAACCCAAAAGGGGACAAGATTTCCCTGAAGCAACACGAGAGAGTTCCTGATGTCCATGGCGCAACTCGAGAGGGAACCCAAGCTTCCCGCCTCAACTGGAGAAAAACCAAGATTCTGCCCTCAAGGCAAGATGAGGAATTTTTCCGTAGCACATTCACGAGAGAAATCCACATTCTCACTTGAAACTCGACAGGTTACTTAACATCCTTTATGCGATTCAAAAATTAAACAGACATACACAGCCCCAATCGAGAGGAACAACGAGTTTCGTGCCACATTGACAAATCGTCCCGTTTTCCAGTCCTCTTTTCCAGATGAGAGTAGATTCCACTGCTTTCCCTGGAATGGAATCTGGACCTTCCGGTCGCACTGTACGAGGAGGCGGGTACCGCCTTGAAACTCAGGAGGATGCCCAGGTTTTCAAAACACAAATGGAAAAGGTACGGATGTTACCACCCACTCGAGATATTATCTGATTCTACTGCACAGATTCAAATGTATCCTCGAGTATCAACTCATAAGACGAGTGGAGACCTGACTCCCCGAACATACTCGATACAATCTCCAGGTACAAATTCAACTCCAATGTGGCCTAACATCCGTTTTACAACTCGAGAAGAAAGCGCACTTCCATGTCTGAACAATAGAGGAATCCTGACTCCCCAGGTGAATTTTGAGAGCAACTCCGAGATACTTGTTGCCACTGGCAAGGCACACACAGTTGACCGAATCAACACTACATGCGGCCCTATTCCTCTAATGTGCCTCGAGAGGAATCCGGAGGTTCACCTTCCAACACAATACGAAATCTGACTTCCCTGGGGCAACACGAGCGACTTCCTGAGGTCCCCGTCGCAACTCTAGAAGAACCCAATGCTTCCCGCCGCAACTCGTGAAACACCACAAAATTATGCCCTCAATGGGAGATGAGGAAATTTTCCGCTGCAGAGTCTCAAGAGAAATCCCACATTCCCACTTGAAACTCGAACGGGTACTTGAAACCCTTCATGTGACTCAAAAACTTCCCCAACATAGCCGTCCACACTGATGTGGAGCACACAATTTTCCTACACAACACTAGATGCGGCCCTATTCCTCTTCTGCACCTCTAGAGGAATCCTGAGGTTCCCTTTCCGACAGCAAAGAGCCCTAACTTCCCTGGGACAATGCGAGCAAGTTCCTGAGGTTCCCGTCGCAACTCGAGAGGAACCCCAAGCTTTCCGCCGCAAACTCGTGAAAAATGACAAAGTTCCCCCATCTATGCGAGATGAGGAAATTTTCTGCTGCAGAATCTCAAGAGCAATCCCACATTTCCGCTTGAAACTCGAAGAGGTATTTGACACCCTTTATGCGACTCAAAAAGTTCCCTTACATTTCCTTCCTTGGAGAAGGTAATGGCAACCCACTCCAGTGTTCTTGCCTGGAGAATCCCAGGGACAGGGGAGCCTGGTGGGCTTCCGTCTATGTGGTCACACAGAGTCGGACACGACTGAAGTGACTTAGCAGCAACTTAGCAGCAGCATGCGACTCAAAAAGTTACCTTACAAAGCCGTCCCCACTGGAGAGGAGCACACAATTTACGGACTCAACTCAAGATGAGGCCCTATTCCCATTTAAGGGTTCGAGAGTAATCCCAAAGTTCCCCTTCCAAACACAAAAGCGGACCAGACTTCCCTGAAGAAACATAAGCGAGTTCCTGAGGTCCCCAGGGCAACTTGAGAGGGACCCCAAGCTTCCTGCCGCATCTCGCGAAAAACCACAAGATTCTGCCCTCAAGGCGAGATAAAGGAACAATTCCGTTGCAGATTCGCAAGAGAAATTCCACATTCCCACTTCAAACTCGACAGATTACTGAACATCCTTTATGCGACTCAAAAATTAAACCGACATACACAGCCCCAATCCAGAGGAATACCAAGTTTCCTGCCACAGTGACAAATTACCCCGTTTTCCAGTCCTCTTTTCCAGATGAGAGAGTCGATTCCTCTGCTTTCTCTGGAATGGAATCCGGATGTTCTGGTCGCACAGTACGAGAAGGCGGGTACCAATTTGAAACTCGGGAGGATCCCCAGGTTTTCAACACACAAATGGAAAAAGTATGGATGTCACCCCCCACTGGAAATATTGTCTGATTCTAGTGCACAGATTCAAATGTATCCTCGAGTATCAACTCAGAAGACAAGTGGAGACCTGACTCCCTGAGCATACTCGATACAATCTTCAGGTACTAAATCAACTCTCATGTGACCTAACACCCGTTTTACAACTCTAGAAGCAAGCACAGTTCCATGTCTGAACAAGAGACGAGGCCTGAATCCCCTGGAGAATTTTTAGAGCAACCGCATTTAGGAGCCCAACAGTGACCACGAGAGAGAATGGTTAAGGAAGCAGAGTTGTGCCTGCAAACAAGACTCTCTGTTTGGGCAGAGCATGCTTGCAAACAGGATGTTCTGCCAGGAAGCCTGCACACAATATCCAAGGTTAATGATCCGCTTGCATACAAGGGAACATGCCCTCCTTAAATTTAAGGAAGAGGCTGGAGTTCTGGGCAGGCTTTGTAGTAAACATGATGTGGTCATTTCCTCCATTTGTTCCTCCCGTCTTTTAAATGTGCTTAGCTTTTTGTCCTTATTTGGTAGAAGAATGCATTGCTTAGATTTTGCTATGTGTCCACCTACCGGGGTATAAAAATAAACTGCAAGGGGGCTTGCACAGAATTTTCCCTCCGGCTGGAGTTGTTACTTTGTCTGTCTTTTGTGTGTCTTGTCTTTGTGTCATTAATCCCACAACATCTGGTGCCCAACGTGGGGCCCAAGCGAAACCGAGAGGGTGAGTACCCCCTCGGGGATTGTAGGTCCAAGGCAGGGTAACTTTCAGGAAAATTATGGGGAATTCCCCATCAGCAAAGGCACAATACATAGAGCTAGTCAAAGGACTTCTCCACTCCATTGGGGTAAAGGCATCTAGTCGTCGTTTATCGGAGTTATTTCACCTTGTGGAGCAGCATTGTTATTGGTTTAAGTGCCAACCTAAAGTACAATTAAACTTAAAGGAATGGAAATTAATACAGAAAGAATTACGTCAATAGCATCAGAAGGGTAACATAATTCCTTTGAAATTGTGGACTCTATAAAGCGCTATCACTCAAGCACTTGCATTGCTTTCCACCGATAGTGAAACTAAATCTACAAAATCTGAGGTAATTTATGAGGAAGTCCTTATTGAGAAACAAAACAAAACAAAAATCAAATGTTGCCGCTTTAAATGATGCTTCTGTGGCCGCTGTTTTGCATTCCAGGGATGGGGGAAAAGACACCAAATCTGATAGTGCTAGTGATTCCTCCTCATCGTCCGAAGGGAAGGACGATGTTGATAAAGTGACCCGAAATTTTCAACAATGGTGGAAAACACAGAATGAAGGAACAAAGAGGGTTCCTACTCCTACAGCCCTTCCCTATGCTTCTCTTTGTCCGGTATCGCATAGGGCTCCAGATGTAGGCCAAGAGGGGCCCTCTTTCTCATTTCCCTTGTCCATGTTTTATGATGATGATATCCCTGTGCCCTCTGGTGGTTTTACAGATCCTCCACAGTTATTTGCAATTCAATGGCAAGCAGCTCCCAACAATATGATTAATGTTCAATATTCGCCTTTTAAATATAAATTTTTCAAGAATCTTAAAGCTGCTGTTGCTCAATATGGTCCCCAATCCCCTTTTGTATTAGCTATGTTAGATTCTGTAGAGAAGACAAAATTGAGTCTTCCCTTCGATTTTGAATCCATAGCCCAGGCTGTGCTTAAAGGATCCCAATGGTTGCAATTAAAGAGTTGGTGAGAAGAAAAAGCCCCAAAACAGGCTCAAATTAATGAGGGACAGAACCGTCCTGGTCCTTTAAAAGATAAATTGATGGGAGAAAGATAATTTCGAGCCTTAAGAGATCAGGCTCAATATTCTGACCAGGATTGACAACAGGTGCACCAAGTATTTCTTAGGGCTTGGCGCCATATTGTACCTACTGGCCACCCTCAGCCTTCTTTCACAAAAAGTTTACAAGGACCCAATGAACCTTATATTGATTTTCTTGCTAGATTGTGGGTGGCTGTTGAGTGGCTGTTGGACGTGATGAAATTTCCGAGATACTTTTACAAACATCTGCTTTTGAAAATGCAAACCCGGAATGTAAACATGTTTTAGGTCCTTTAAGGGGACAGGGGGCTTCTGTAGCTAAATATATTAGAGCTTGTTCGGGATTGGGAGGAACTGAACATAATGCTACTGTTTTTGCTACTGCCTTAGCTCAAGCTATGATGCCCTCTAAGGGCAAAAATTGTTACCATTGTGGGAAACCTGGACATATGAAAAAGGATTGCAAAAAATTAAAGGCAAAACAAGGATATACAAAACAAAATAAGCCCCCTGGGCTTTGCCGCCAATGTGGTAAAGGGCTTCATTGGACCAATGAATGCCGCTCTAAAACTGATAAATATGGCAATCCTATTGCTAATCCACATTCGGAAAACTACTTAGCGGGCCTAAGTTCCCAGGGCCCAGGAACAATGCTGGGGATGCAATTAACCACGCTTCCCGCTCCTCAAGTAACTCCTTTGTTTCCCAACAACCCTTAGAGATGACCACAACAACAGGAATAACCAAACCTCTAATGGTGTCAGAAATACGCTCTATAACTTCAAGAAGTGCTGTTGCTGATTTGCCTCTCACTGAAAATATTCTTTTGTCTCCGGACGGTGGCATTTATAAATTAAGAACAAACGTATTTGGCCCATTGCCTAAAGGCACTTTTGCCTTAATACTTGGCCGCAATACTGCCGCTCCAAGAGGCCTAACCATAATTCCTGGAGTAATAGACTCTGATTTTGTTGGAGAAATTTTAATTATGGTCTCTACTTCTGTTACAATTTCACTATTGGCTGGAGAACGTATAGCACAAATACTTCATCTTATCTTCCATTTTCTGTTCTTCCTAACGAAAGGTCAGGAGGTTTTAGAAGTACTGGGCAACATATATTTTGGGAGATGCTCATCAAGGATTCTCGTCCTGTCCTTTCCTTGACCATACAAGGAAAGAACTTTGAAGGGCTAATAGACACCGGGGCAGATGTTTCAGTCATTCCCTCCCAACAACGGCCCCAAGACTGGAGCAAAGAAAAGAGTTCTCTAATGTTGACCGGATTAGGCTCCATTGCAGATGTTTGAAAAAGTACTAGTCCTTTACAATGCCAGTTCCATAATGGAAAATCAGTTTCTGTCACTTTTTATATTGTTAGTATACCTATTAATATATGGGGAAGTGATCTCTCTCCCATGGGAGCTCTGTAAGCATTCAGTTGGGAAACTAATAGCCACTGCTCAAACTCCCATTGAAATGGATAATTAATACTCCTAAATGCGTTGAGCAGTGGCCATTACCAAAAATGAAGCTTGAGGCCTTAGAGTAATTAATAACAAACAACTTCAACTTGGCCATACGGAGCCTTCTACTTCCCCTTGGAATTCTCCTGTATTAGTTATAAAAAAAGAAATCTGAAAAATGGAAAAAGTTGACTGATTAAAGAGAAGTTAATAAATGTATTTAGTCCATGGGAGCCTTACACTTGGGCCTTCCTTCTCCTGATCTTTTTCCACAAAAGTGGTCTTTAATGGTATTAGATCTTAAAGATTTTTTTTTTTTTTTTTACTATTCCCTTACAAGATAGAGATAAATTTGCTTTCACGGTTCCTGTTCTTAATCACTCTCAGCCCGTTAAGCGCTACCACTGGACAGTCTTGCCACAGGGAATGATAAATAGTCCTACCTTATATCAAGAGTTTGTAGCTCGTTCCTTACATTCTATCCTTCAAGAATATCCTAATTATATTCTCTATCATCATATGGATGATCTCTTATTGGCAGCTCCCTGTATCCCTGAACGTGATAAATTCTTAAAAGTACAGGAGGCTTTGAAATAATATAACTTGCTCATAGCGCCAAAGAAAATTCTAAAGGATTTTCCCATTTCTTATTTAAGGATCATATTAGAAGAACGCCAAATTCGGCCTCAAAAATTGCAAATTAAAAGAGACAATTTAAAAACTTTACATGACTTCCAGAAATTATTAGGAGATATTAATTGGCTTTGCTCGGTACTTGGGATTCCTACTTATCAATTACGACACTTATTTTCTACTTTAAAAGGAGACACAACTTTAGATAGTCCCCGAATCTTAAACCCCTTCGCTTTTCAAGAGCTTCAATTTGTTGAACAAAGATTAAATGATGGTTTTTTAACATATATTTCTGCGTCTCAAACTATTTCATTCATAATATTTCATACCCCTCATTCTCCATCTGGTGCAATTGCTCAAGGAAAAGGATTAATAAAATGTTTTTTTTTTTTACCTAATAGTTTCTCTAAAAAATTAAATATGTATATGGATAAATTAGTCTTTCTTATACAAAAGGGTCACAGTCGTATTTTACAATTATCAGAAAAAAGACCACACCAAATTGTTACTCAATTAACAAATACTCAGATATCTTTATGTTTACAATTTAATAAAAATTGGCAAATTTCCCTTGCTTCATTTCCTGGTTCATTTTCGAATCATTATCCGTCATCTAAATTGATTGATTTTCATTGAGCCAACGCCATGAAATCTCCAATTTCAGATGTTCCAGTTAAAAGACACACTGTTTTTACTGATGCAAATAAAAACACCACTGGACATTGGACTTTTGAACGTTCTAAAGTTCTTCCCCATTCATTCTCCTCTGTACAGCCTGCTGAGTTGTGGGCTATTTATTTAGTTTTGCAAGATTTTCTTCAACTTCCTGTTAACATTGTTTCAAATTCTCGATATGCTCTTCTCTCTTGTCTTCAACTTCCTCAAGTTTCCCTGCCTATAACTCTTAAGAGAGATATTGATAAATTTTTTATCACGTGCAGCAATTGCTTCTACGGCATTCAAAATCAATTTTCTTTACTCATATCCGTGCTCATTCCACCCTTCCTGGACCCTTGTCCTTCGGAAATGCTACAATTCATGCATTACTTTATCCTATAAAAGCAGCAAAACAAGAGCATCATCTGCAACATACTAACTCTAAAGGATTAAAAATATCTTATGCTATTACTCAAAAACAAGCTCACAATATTATTCGCTCATGTCCCATATGTGCGCCTTTTACTTTACCATTTACCCCACCAGGTGTCAACATAAGAAGACTATAAGCAAATCAGATATGGCAAATGGATGTAATTTTTATTTCATCTTTTGGGCAACAAAAATGAGTCCATCATACTATAGATACATGCACACATTTCCAATGGGCTACTGCATTACATTCTGAAAAAGATGACGCTGTTATTACTCATTTATTATCTTGTTTTGCAATTACGGGAATACAAATTGAATTAAAAACTGATAACGCACATGCTTACCAATCGGCTAAATTAGCTCATTTTTTATCCCAATATCATATAACTCATACTTTTGGCATCGCTTATAATAGTCAGGGACAAGCTACCATTGAAAGAGCTAATCGTATTTTATGTAAATATATTGAAAAAATAAAAAAAGGGTTAACAGGAGAGATTTATGAAACCAAAAGGTATTTTGAATAAAACCTTACTTACTTTAAATTTTTTGAATATTTGGCGCAAAGAAAATCTATCAGCAGCAGAATTGCATTTTCGAAGAAAAGATGAGGATAAGAAGATCTTGAATACACTCATTTGACATAAAGATAAAGAAAAATGTTGGGTTCCAGCATCACTGATATATTTAGGACGAGGTTATGCTTTCATATCTGTTGATAATTTTAGGTTTTGGACACCAACTCGGCTGATCAAGATTCATCATGGATGACCATTTTGTGCGAAAATTTGAAGAGCTTTCTGCACAGCGGAGCTTTACTTTCCCTACCCGATCTGCGTCCCTTCCAACATGGGGGCAACTCAAGAAGCTTACACAGGAGGCTGAAAAAACCCTCGTTAATGCTGGTCAACCTCTCAATCCTACTAATTTGCTGTTGGCTATGATGGCTGTGGTTACCTGTCAGGTAATGTATGCGCAATCGACAGAATATACTTATTGGGCTTATGTTCCTAATCCTCCTCTTATGAGAGCTCTGTCTTGGGGAGAACCTGAAGTACAGGTATGCACCAATGAAACTGCATTCTTCCCACCACCCGCATGTGGGGGAATTGAGCATTTGTATCATCATAGTAAGCAATACAACATAAATAATGTTACTGTTGCAGTGGAGGGCCTCCCCTTGTGCATTAGAGGATATCCATTTTGCCTTTCTACAAAAAAGCACAATCATCACTCTTATAATACCTGGGGGGTACAATATAATAATTATCATCCTGCTGTCTTTACTGTGCTTGTTTCCACCAGGGGATTCAACACCTCTAAGACACCAATGAGTCATCATTCTGATACCGTTATACCATTATGCCCTTCTAAATCTTTTATTTCTTCTCTAGAATCTTTGGAATGGGAAAGTTGCCGAGGTCATTGGCCTTTTAAGGTCATGAACTATTCTGGATTTGTTATTGTAGATAAGAGCCCTGATCATAGCCAAATTTTGGAAAAATGGTCTAACAAAACTCTCAAATGGCATCGAATTAATGGTACTTAAATGGGTAACGGTAATGAAACCGTAAAATGGCAGCAGTTTGCACTTGTTCCCCCTCAGTTGCAATTGTTAGGGTATCCCCACTTCCAAGGGAATATTTGGAAATTGTGGGCAGTTTCTGGGAATCTCACTATATGGTCAGAAAACTATACTTTGGATACGAATGACAGTTCAGGTCCCTTACATGTTAAATTGCATATTAATAAATCTTATTCTGCTACGGCTTGCTTAAAATACCCCTTTGCATTGTTGTATGGGAATTGGACTTGGAATGCAACTGAGGGATCTATATCATGTAATCATTGTAATTTAACACAATGTGTAAATCAGTCATGGTGGAAAAATTTTGAAATACAAACTCGCAATTCTAAGTTTTCTATGGTGGTTGTTAAAACTCTAACCGAAATATGGCTACCTGTAAATTTGACAAGACCTTGGTCAGACTCTCTTGCTGTATCTCATTTGGTGACCGCTGTACAGACTTTGTTTCGTCGATCCCGACGCATGCTTGCAGTAATCGTAACTTCAGTTCTTGCAGTGGCTTCAGTTAATACAACCGCTGCCGTGGCTGGACTTGCTTTGCATCAAGGAATCCAAACAGCAGACTTTGTGCGCGAATGGCATAAAAACTCTCATTTATTATGGCAACAACAAAGAGATTTGGATACCCAACTTGCAACTGATGTGCACAATCTTCAGCATACGGTATCTTGGCTTGGGGATCAATTAACTGTCTTATCCACAAGAAGTGTGTTGAAATGTGATTGGAACTCCTCTCAATTATGTATAATGCCTGGGCCTTTCAACATGAGTGAGGGTTGGGAAAAGGTGAAATGGTCTTTAACAGGGCATCAGAACCTAAACAGGGAAATTATGGAATTAGAGCAAGAAATTTTGTCTACATTTAGCAAAACGCTACCTGACATTACTGGGTCTGATCTGTTAAAGGATTTGCAGGAAGGGATGAATAATTTTAATCCTTTTGGGCATGTATCTACTCTAATTGGAACTACTTTTGGGAATACTTTGTTCATAATACTATTATGCTGTGTTATTATTCTAGTCTTCCAGTGCTGGTGGAGAAGGCAACAACTAAAAAAGGACAGAGGGTACATTATTGCCGCCTTACAGCTTGCTACTGCTTCTCATAAAGAAGGGGGAAATGTAGGAGCCTGACAGTGACCACGAGAAAGAACGGTTAAGGAAGCAGAGATGTGCCTGCAAACAAGACTCTCTGCTTGGGCGGAGCATGCTTGCAAACAGGATGTTCTGACAGGAAGCGTGCACACAATATCCAAGTTTAATGGTCCGCTTGCATACGAGGGGACATGAGCTCCTTAAAAATAAGAAAGAGGCTGGAGTTCTCGGCAGGCTTCGTAATAAACATGATGTGGTCACTTCCTCCCTTTCTTCCTCCCGTCCTTGAAATGTGCTTGGCATTTTGTCCTTATCTGGTAGAAGAATGCATTGCTTAGATTCTGGTATGTGTCCAGCTACCTGGGTATATAAATAAACCACAAGGGGCCTTGAGAAGAAATATTCCTCCGGCCAGAGTTGTGTCTTTGTCTGTCTTTTGTGTGTTTTGTTGTGGTGTCATTTCGCCTGCAAAAGCAAGATCCCTGTCTCAAGTGGAGAATAACCAACAGTTGACCGACTCAACGCTAGATGCGGCCCTATTCCTCTGCTGCTCCTTATAGAGGAATCCCGAGGTTCCCCTTCAAACACGATAGGGGACCTGACTTCCCTAGTGCAACACACGTGAGTTCCTGAGGTCCCCGTCACAACTCGAGAAGAAACCCCATGCTTCCCGCCACAAATCGAGAAACACCACAAAATTACCCCTCAATGCAAGATGAAGATCTTTTCCACTGCAGAGTCTCAAGAAAAATCCCACATTCCTGCTTGAAACTCGAACGGGCACTAGACACACTTTATGCGACCCAGAAACTTCCCCGACATAGCTGTCCACATTGAAGTGGAGCACACAATTTATATACACAACACTACATGCCGCCCTATTCCTCTCCGGCACCTCGAGAGGAATCCTGAGGTTCCCCTTCCAACAGCAAAGGACAGCTAACATCCCTGGGACAACGCAAGCGAGTTCCTGATGTCCCCATCGCCACTTGAGAGGAACCCCAAGCTTTCCGCCGCAACTCGAAGAAAAAGAGAACAATACCCCATCAATTGGAGATGAGGAATATTTCTGTTGCAGAATCTCAAGAGAAATTACACATTCCCACTTGAAACTCGAACGGGTACTTGACACCCTTTATGCGACTCAAAAATTTCACTAGCATAGCCTTCCCCTCTGGAGAGGAGCACACAGTTTACGGATTCAACTGGAGATGAGTCCCTATACCCATTTATGGGCTGGAGAGTAATCCTGAAGTTCCCCTTCCAACACAAAGGAGACCTCTCATCCCTGAAGCAATACGAGCGAGTTCCAGATGTCCACGGCCCAACGCGAGTTGGAACACAAGCTTCCCACAGCAACTCGAGAAAAACCACAAGATTCTGCCCTCAAGGCTAGATGAGGAACATTTCCGTTGCAGATTCGCAAGAGAAATTCCACATTCCCGATTGAAACTCGACAGGTTACTACTGAACATCCTTTATGCGACTCAAAAATTTTACGGACATGCAGAGCCCAATTGAGAGGAACACTGAGTTACCTGCCACACTGACAAATTGTCCCATTTTACAGTCCTCATTTCCAGATGAGAGTTGATTCCTCTGCTTTCTCTGGAATGGAATCTGGATGTTCCAGTCACAGAGTACGAGGAGGCGTCTACCATGTTGAAACTCAGGAGGTTTTCAATACACAAATGCAAAAGGTATGGATGTCACCACCTACTCGAGATGTTGTCTGATTCTACTGCACAGATTCAAATGTACCCTCGAGTATCAACTCAGAAGAGGAGTGGAGACCTGACTCGCAGAGCATACATGATATAATCTCCAGGTACAAATTCGAATCTAATGTGACCTAACACCCGTTTTACTACTCGAGAAGAAAGCGCAGTTCCATATCTTAACATGAGATGAGGCCTGATACCCCAGGTGAATTTTGAGACCAACCCCGAGATCCTTGTCCTCACTGACAAGGAACACACAGTTGACCAACTCAACGCTAGATGCGGCCCTATTCCTATGCTGCGGCTCGAGAGGAATCCCAAGGATCCCCTTCCAACATGATAGGAGACCTGACTTTCTGGGGCAACACGAGCGAGTTCCTGAGGTCCCCGTCGCAACACGAGGGGATCCCCTAACTTTCTGCTGCAACTTGAGAAAAACGAAAACGTTCCCCCATCAATGCTATATGAGGAACATTTCTGCTGCAGAATCTCAGAAGAAATCCCACATTCCCGCTTAAAACTCGAACGGGTACATGACACCCTTTATGTGACTCAAAAAGTTCCCTAACATAGCCGTCCCCACTGGAGAGGAGCACACAATTTAAGGACTCAACTCGAGATGAGTTCCTATTCCCATTTAATGACTCGAGATTAAATGACCACAAGCTTCCCACCGCAATTCGAGAACCAAGAGAAAATTATCCCCTCAATGCAAGATGAGGAAATTTTCCGCTGAAGATTCTCAAGAGAAATCCCACATTCCCTTTTGAAACTCGATCGGGTAATTGACACCCTTATGCGAACCAAAAACTTCCCCGACATACACATCCACAGTGAGCATAGCACACCATTTATGTACACAACACTAGATGAGGCCCTGTTACTCTCCCGTGCATGGGGAAGAATCCTGAGGTTCCCCTTCCAAAATTAAAGGAGACCTACCTTCCCTAGGACAACATGAGAAGGTTCCTGGGGTCCCCAAAGCAACTCGAGAGGGAGCCCAAGCTTCCTGCTGCAACTCGAGAAAAAAAAACAAGATTCTGCAGTCAAGGAGAGATGAGGAACATTTCCGTGGAAGAATCTCAAAAGAAATTCCACATTCCCCCTAGAATATCGACAGTTTACTTATCATTCTTTATGCGACTCAAAAACTAAATGGACATACACAGCCCCAATCGAGAGGAACACCGACCTTCCTGCCACACTGACAAATTGCCCCATTTTCAAGACCTCTTTTCCAGATGAGAGTTGATTCCTCAGCTTTCTCTGGAATGGAATCCGGACGTTCTGGTAGCAGAGTACAAGGAGGCAGGTACAACATTGAAACTCGGGACTAACCCCAGGTTTTCAAAAGACAAATGGAAAGGTATGGATGTCACCAACCACTTGAGATATTGTCTGATTCTACTGCACAGATTCAAATGTATTCTCGAGTATCAACTCACAAGATGAGTGGAGACCTGACTCCCTGAGCATACGCGATACAATCTCCAGGTACAAATTCAACTCTAATGTGGCCTAACATCCGTTTTACAACTCCAGAAGAAAGCGCAGTTCCATGTCTGAACAAGAAACGAGGCCTGAATCCCCTGGAGAAATTTGAGAGCAACGGTGAAGTACCTGATCGACTCAGGAAGAACAGACAGTTGACCGACTCAATGCTAGATGCGGCCCTATTCCTCTGCTGCTCCTTATAAAGGAATCCCGAGGTTCCCCTTCCAACACGATACGAGAACTGACTTCTGTGGGGCAACATGAGCGAGTTCCTGAAGTCCCCATCACAACTCTAGAAGAACCACAAGCTTCCCGCTGCAACTCGAGAAACACCACAAAATTATCCCCTC
This sequence comes from Moschus berezovskii, assembly GCF_049115385.1. Taxonomy (NCBI): domain Eukaryota; kingdom Metazoa; phylum Chordata; class Mammalia; order Artiodactyla; family Moschidae; genus Moschus; species Moschus berezovskii. Next base: position 47,318,724 of record NC_142485.1, on the reverse strand, counting down.
GATGCGAGATGAGGAATATTTCCCCTGCAGAGTCTCAAGAGAAATCCCACATTCCCGCTTGAAACAAAAACGGGTACTTAACACCCTTTATGCGACACAAAAAGTTTCCTAACATAGCAGTCCCCACTGGAGAGGAGCACACAATTTTACGGACTGAACTCGAGATGAGGCCTTTTCCCATTTAATGGCTCCAGAGTAGTCCCGAAGTTCCCCTTCCAACACAAAAGGGGACCGGACTTCCCTAAAGAAATTCGAGCGAGATCCTGAGGTCCCTGTTGCAACTCGAGAGGGAGCCCAAGCTTCTGGCCGCAATTCGAGATAAACCACAAGATTCTGCCCTCACGGCGAGGTGAGGAACATTTCTGTTGCAGAATCGCAAGAGAAATCCTACATTCCCAATTGAAACTCGAACGGGTAATAGACACCCTTTATGCGACCCCAAAACTTCCCCTACACAGCCGTCCACATTGAAGAGGAACACACCATTTATGTTCTCAACACTGGGTGGGGCCCTATTCCTCTACCTCGAATGGAGAGATATTCCGAGGTTCCCCTTCCAACACGAAAGGAGACCTAACTTCCCTGGGACAACATGAGCTAGTTCCTGAGGTCCCCGTCGCAATTGAGAGGAACCCCAAGCTTTCCGCCGCAACTCGAGAAAAAAGACAACGTTCCCCCATCAATGCGAGATGAGGACATTTTCTGCTGCAGAATCTCAAGAGAAATCAAACATTCCTGCTTGAAACTCTAAAGGGTACTTGACACCCTTTATGCAACTCAAAAAGTTCCCTAACATAGCCGTCCCACTGGAGAGGAACACACAATTTCCGGACACAACTCGAGATGAAGCCTTATTCCCATTTAACGACTCGAGGTAAACCCGAAGTTCCCCTTCCAACACAAAAGGGGACCTGACCTCCCTGAAGCAACACAAGCGAGTTCCTGCAGTCCATGGCACAACTCGAGAGGGAGCCCAAGTTTCCTGCCGCATCTCGGGAAAAACCAAAAGATTCTCCCCTCATGGCGAGATGAGGAACATTTCCTTTGCAGATTAGAAAGAGAAATTCCACCTTCCCGCTTGAAACTCGACAGGTTACTTAATATCCTTTATGTGACTCAAAAATGAAACCGACATACACAGACCCAATCGAGAAGAAGACCGAGTTATCTGCGAAACAGTCAAATTGCCCCGATTTCCTGTCCTCTTTTCCAGATGGAAGTCGATTCCTCTGCTTTCTCTGGAATGGAATCCAGATGTTCTGGTCGCACAGTAGGAGGTGTATACCACGTTGAAACTCCGGAGAATCCCCAGGTTTTAAAAACATAAATGGAAAAGGTACGGATGTCACCACCCACTCGAGATATTGTCTGATTCTACCGCACAGATTCAATGTATCGTCGAGTATCAACTCACAAGACGAGTCGAGACCTGACTCCCGGATAATACTCGATACAATCTCCAGGTACAAAGTCAACTCTAATGTGGCCTAACACTCATTTTACAACTCAAGAGAAAGCACAGTTCCATGTCTGGAGAAGAGACGAGGCCTGAATCCCCAGGAGAATTTTGAGAGCGACCACGAGATCCCTGTCTGGACTGGAGAAAATAAAGAGTTGACCCACTCAATGCTAGATGCGGCCTTATTCCTCTGTTGTTTCTTATATAGGAATCCCGAGGTTCCCTTTCCAACACGATAGGAGGCCTGACTTCCCTGGGGCAAAACGAGCGAGTTCCTGAGGTCCTGTCACAACTCAAGAGCAACCGCAAGTTTCCCGCCGCAACTCAAGAAACACCACAAAATTATCCCCTCAATGTGAGATGAGGAAATTTTCCGCTGCAGAGTCTCAGTGGAAATTCCACATTCCCGCTTGAAACGCGAACGGGTACTTGACACCATTATGCAACCCTAAAACTTCCCCATCATAGCCTTCCACATTGAAGCGGAGCTCACAATTTACGTACACAACACTAGATGAGGCCCTATTCCTCCCTAGAGCCTGGAGAGGAATCCTGAGTTTCCCCTTCCAAAAGCAAAGGAGACCTAACTTCCCTGGGACAATGGGAGCGAGTTCCTGAGGTTCCCAACGCAACTCGAGAGGAACCTCAAGTTTTCTGCCGCAACTTGAGAAAAACAAAAACATTCCCCCATCAAAGCGAGATGAGGAAATTTTCTGCTGCAGAATCTCAAGAGAAATCTCACATTCCCCCTTGAAATTCGAACGGGTACTTGACACCCTTTATACAGCTCAAAAAGTTCCCTAACATAGCCTTCCCCATTGGAGAGGAGCACACAGTTTACGGATTCAACTCGAGATGAGGTCCTATTCACATTTAATGACTCGAGAGTTATCCCAAAGTTCCCCTTCCAACACCAAGGAGATCTGACATCCCTGAAGCAACATGGGCGAGTTCCTGAGGTCCACGGCACAACTCGAGAAGGAACCCAAGCTTCCCGCCGCGACTCGAGGAAAACCACAAGATTCTGCCTTCAAGGTGAGATGAGGAACATTTCTGTTACAGATTGGCAAGAGAAATTCCACATTCTTGCTTCAAGCTCAACAGGGTACTTAACATCCTTTATGCAACTCAAAAATTAAAGCAACATGCACAGCCCCAATCTAGAGGAAAACCGAGTTTCCTGCCACACTGACAAATTGCCCCGTTTTCAGGTCCCCTTTTCAGGAGGAGAGTCGATTCCTCTGTTTTCTCTGGAAAGGAATCCAGACGTTCCGCTTGCACAGTACGAGGAGGCGGGTACCACGTTGAAACTTGTGAAGATCCTGAGGTTTTCAAACCACAAATGGAAAAGGTACGGATGTCACCACCCACTCGAGATATTCTCTGATTCTACTGCACAGATTCAAATGTATCCTCGAGTATCAATTCACAAGACGAGTGGAGTCCTGACTCGCCGAGCATACTCGATACAATCTCCAGGTACCAATTTAACTCTAATGTGGCCTAACACCCTTTTTACAAATCGAGAAGAAAGCGCAGGCCCAGGTCTGAACAAAAGACAAGGCCTGATTCCCCAGGTGAATTTTTCAGAGCAACCCCGAGATCCCTGTCATCTCTCTCAAGGAACACACAGTTGTCCGACTCAAAGTTAAATGCGGCCCTATTTCTTTGCTGTGCCTCGAATATAATCCCGAGGTTCTCCTTCCAACATGATAGGATACCTCACTTCCATGGGGCAACACGATTGAGTTCCTGAGATCCCTGTCGCAACTCTAGAAGAATCCCAATTTTCCCGCCGCAACTGGAAAAACACCACAAAATTATACCCTCAAAACGAGATGAGGAACATTTCCGCTGCAGAGTATCAAGAGAAATCCCACATTCCTGCTTGAAAATCGAACGGCTACATGACACCCTTTATTCGACCCCAAAATTTCCCCTACTTAGACGTCCACATTGAAGCAGAGCACAAATTTACATACACAACACTAGATGTGGCCCTACTCCTCTCCCGAGACGGGAGCGGCATCCTGAGGTTCCCATTCAAAATCAAAGGAGACTGACTTCCCTGAGACAACCCAAGCGAGTTCCTGAGGTCTCCAACGCAACTCGAGAGGGAGCCGAAAATTTCCGCTGCAACTCGAGAAGAACTAAAACATTTCCCTATCAATGCGAGATGAAGAAATTTTCTGCTGCAGAGTCTCAAGAGAAATCCCACATTCCCAACTGAAACTCGAACGGTTACTTGACACCCTTTATGGGACTCAAAAAGTTCCCTAACATATCTTTCCCACCTGGAGAGGAGCACACAATTTATGGACTCAACACGAGATGAGGTCCTATTTTCATTTAACGGATCAGAGTAATCCGGAAGTTCCCCTTCCAACATAAAAGGGCAAATGATTTCCCTGAAGCAACACCAGCGAGTTTCTGAGGTGCCCAGGGAAACTCCTGAGGGAGCCAAAAGTTCCCGCCTCCACTCGCGAAAGACCAAAGATTCTGCCCTCAAGACGAGATGAGGAACACTTCCATTGAAGTGTCACAAGAGAAATTCCACATTCCCGCTTGAAACTTGACAGGTTACTTAACATCTTTTATGCAACTCAAAAATTAAACCGACATACACATCCCCAGTCGAGAGGAACACCGAGTAATCTCCCACACTGACTAATTGCCCGGATATCCAATCCTCTTTTCCAGATGACGGTTGATTCCTCTGCTTTTCCTGGAATGGAATCCAGATATTCCAGTCGCACAGTACGAGGAGTCCGGTACCACTCTGAAACTGGGGAGGATCCCCAGATTTTCAAAACACAAATGGAATAGGTACGGATGTTACCACCCACTCGAGATATTGTCTGATTCTACTGCACAGAGTCCAATGTATCCTCAAGTATCAACTCACAGGATGAGTGGAGACCTGACTCGCTGAGCATATTCGATACAATCTCCAAATACAAATTCAAATCTAATGTGGCTTAACACCCATTTTACAACTCGAGAAGAAAGCGCAGTTCCATGTCTGAACAAGAAACGAGGCCTGACTCCCCAGGTGAATTTTGAGACCAACCCCGAGATCCCTGTCGCCACTGGCAAGGAACACAATTTGACCGACTCAACGTTAGATGCGGCCCTATTACTCTGCTGCACCCCGAGAGGATCCCGCGGTTCCCCTTCCAATACATAATTACCCCTCAGTGCAAGATGAGGAACATTTCCGCTGCAGAGTCTCAAGAGAAAGCCCACATTCCAACTTGAATCACGAACGGTTACCTGACACGCTTTATGCGACCCAGAAACTTCACCAACATAGCCTTCCACATTGAAGCGGAGCACACAATTTAGGTACACATCACTAGATGCGGCCCTATTCCTCTCCCAAGGCTGGAGAGGAATCCTGAGGTTCCCCTTCCAACAGCAAAGGAGAAGTAACTTCCCTGGGACAAGACGAGCAAGTTCCCGAGGTCCCCAGCACAACTCGAGAGGGAACCGAAGCTTCCCGCGGCAACTCAATAAAAACCTAGGATTCTGCCCTCAAGGCAAGTTGAGGAACACATCCGTTGCAGATTGGCAAGGGAAATTCCACATTCCCGCTTGAAATTCTAAAGGATACTTAACATACTTTATGCGACTCAGAAATTAAACCGACATACACAGACCCCATCGAGTGGAAAACCGAGTTATCTGCCACATTGACACATTGCCCTGATTTCCAGTCCTCTTTTCCAGATGAGAGTCGATTCCTCTGCTTTCTCTGGAATGGAATCCGGACCTTCCAGTCGAACAGTATGAGAAGGTGGGTACCACGTTGAAACTCCGGAGGATACCCAGATTTTCCAAACACAAATGGAAAAAGTACGGATGTCACCACCCACTCGAGATATTGTGTGATTCTACCTCACAGATTCAAATGTATCCTCGAGTATCAGCTCACAAGACGAGTGGGACCTGACTCCCCGAGCATACTCGATACAATCTCTAGGTATAAATTCAACCCTAACGTGGCCTAAGACCCATTTTACTACTAGAGAACAAAGTGCAGTTCCATTTGTGAACAAGAGACAAGGGCTGACTCCCCAGGTGAAGTTTGATAAAAACCCTGAGATCCCTGTCGCCCGTGGAAAGGAACACAGAGTTGACCGACTCAACGCTATATGTGGCCCTATTCCTCAGCTGCGCCTCGAGTGGAATCCCGAGGTTCCCTTTCCAACACGATAGAAAACCTGACTTCCCTGGGGTCACACGTGCGAGTTCCTGAGGTCCCGGTCGCATCTCGAGAAGAACCCCAAGCTTCATGTCTCAACTCGAGAAATACCACGTATTTACCCCTCAATGCGAGATAAGGAACATATTCCCTGCAGAGTCTCAAGAGAAATCCCACATTCCCGATTGAAATACGAATGGGTACATGAAACCCTTTATGCGACCCAGAAACTTCCCCAATATAGCCCTCCACATTGAAGCGGAGCATACTATTTATGTACACAGAATTACATGCGGTCGTATTTCTCGACCACGTCTCGAGAGGAATCCCGAGGTTCCCATTCCAACACGAAAGGAGACCTAACTTCCCTGGGACAATCTGAGCGAGTTCCTGAGGTCCCCATGGCAAATCGAGAGATAACCCAAGCTTTCCTCCAAAACTCGAGAAAAAAGGCAACATTCCCCCATCAGTGCGAGATGAGGAACATTTCTGCTGCATAATTTCAAGAGAAATCACACATTCACACTTGATACTCGAACGGTTACCTGACACCCATTATACGATTCAAAAAGTTCCCTAACATAGCCGTCCCCACTGGACGGCAGCACACAATTTATGGAATCAAATCGAGATGAGGCCCTATTCCCATTAAAGGGATCGAGAGTAATCCCGAAGTTCCTGTTCCAAAACAAAAGGGTAAATGACTTCCCTGAAAAAACACGAGCGAGTTCCTGAGGTCCCCAGAGCAACTCTAGAGGGAGCCGAAGCTTTCCGTTACTACTCGAGAGAAAAAGTTTCGGCCCTCAAGGCGAGATGAGGGACAATTCCACTTCAGATTCACAAGAGAAATTTCACATTCCCGTTTGAAACAAGACAGGTTACTTAACATCCTTTGTGTGACTCACAAATTAAACCGACATACACAGCCCCAGTCGAGAGAAACACCGAGTTATCTGTGACACTGTCAAATTGCCCTGATTTCCAGTCGTCTTTTCCAGATGAGAGTCGATTCCACTGCTTTCTCTGGAATGGAATCCGGACGTTCCGATCTCAGAGTACGAGGAGGCGGGTACTACGTTGAAACTCGGGAGGATACCCAGGATTTCAAAACACAAATGGAAAAGGTACAGATGTCACCACCAACTAGAGATATTTTGTGACTCCACTGCACAGATTCAAATGTATCCTCGAGTATCAGCTCACAAGACAAGTGGAGATCTGACACCCCAAGCATATTTGTTACGATCTACAGGTACAAATTCAAGTCTAATGTGGCATAACAGCCGTTTAAGAACTCGAGTGGAAAGCTCATTTCCATGTTTAAACAAGAGATGAGGCCTGACTCCTCAGGTTAATTTTGAGAGCAACCACAGGATCCCTGTAGCCCCTGGCAAGGAACACACATTGGACCAATTCAATGCTAGATGCGGCTCTATTGCTCTGCAGCGCCTCGAGTGGAATCCCGAGGTTCCCCTACGAATAAGATAGGAGATCTGACTTCCCTGGGACAACACGAGCGAGTTCCTGAGGTCCCCGTCTCAACTCGAGAAGAAGCCCAAGCTTCCCATTGCAACTCGAGAAACACCAGATAATTATCCCCTCAATGAGAGATGAGGAACTTTTTCGCTGCAGAGTCTTAAGAGAAATCCCAAATTCCCACTTAAACTCAAACGGGTACTTGACACACTTTATGCAACTCAAAAAGTTCACAAACATAGCCGTCCCCACTGGAGAAGAGCACACAATTTGCGGACTCAAGTCGAGATGAGACCTTATTCCCATTTAACGGCTCGAGAGTAATCCCGAAGTTCCCCTTCCAACAAAAAAATGGAAGTGACTTCCCTGAAGCAACACGAGCGAGCTCCTGAGGTACCCAGGGAAACTCCAGGGGAGCCCAAGCTTCCTGCCGCTACTCGAGAAAAACCAAAGATTCGGCCCTCAAGTCGAGATGAGGAACACTTTCGTTGCAGATCGCAAGAGAAATTCCACATTGCTCCTTGAAACTCGAACGGGTAGTTGACATCCTTTATGCTTTCCAAAAACTTCCCAGACAAAGCCGTCCACATTGAAGTGGAGCACAAAGTTTACTTACAAACCACTATATGCGGCCCTATTCATCCTCCGCACCTCGAGAGAAATCCGGATGTTCCCCTTCCAACAGGATAGGAGACCTTCTTCCCTGGGACAACGGGAGCTAGTTCCTGAGGTCCCTGTCGCAACTCGAGAGAGAGCCAAAGCTGTCCACTACAACTCGAGAAAAATGAAAAGGTTTCCCCATTAATGCGAGATGAGGAAATTTTCTGCTGTAGAATCTCAAGACAAATCCCACATTCGAACTTGAAACACGAACGGGTATTTGACACCCTTTATTTGACTCGCAAAATTCCCTAACATAACTGTCCCACCTGGAAAGGAGCACACAATTTACGGACTCAACTCGAGATGAGGACTTATTCCCATTTAGGGGCTCGAGAGTAATCCTGAAGTTCCTTTTCCAACATAAAAGGCTGAAATGACTTCCCTGAAGCAACACAAGTGACTTCCTGAGTTACCGGGGGAAACTCCAGAGGGATCCCAAGCTTCCCACCATCACTCCAGAAAAACCAAACATTCTGCTCTCAACGCGAGATGAGGAACACTTCCGTTGCAGATTCGCAAGAGAGATTCCACATTCCCTCTTGAAACTCGACAGGTAACTTAACATCTTTATGTGACTCAAAAATTAAACCGACATACACAGCCCTAATCAAGAGGAACACCGAGTTATCTGCCACAATGACAAATTGCCCCAATTTCCAGTCCTCTTTTCCAGATGATAGTCGATTCTTCTGCTTTCTCTGGCATGGAATGCAGACGACCCTGTCTCCCAGTATGAGGAGGCAGGTACCACTTTGAAACTCGGGAGGGTCCCCAGGTTTTCAAAACACAAATGGAAAAGGTACGGATGTCACCATCCACTCGAGATATTGTCTGATTCTACTGCACAGATTCAAATGTATCCTCAAGTACCAACTCACAAGATGAGTGGAGACCTCATTCCCCAAGCATTCTAGATAAATCTCCAGGTACAAATTCAACTGTAATGTCGCCGAACACGCGTTTTACAACTCGAGAAAAAAGCCCAGTTCCATGTCTGAACAAGAGATGAGCCCTGACTCCCCAGGTGAAATTTGAGAACAACCCCGAGTTCCCTGTGTCCCCTGGAGAGGAACACACAGTTGACTGACTCAACGCTAGTTTCGGTCCTATTCCTCTTCTGCACTTGGAGAGGAATCCCTAGGTTCCCTTTCAAACAGGATAGGAGACCTGACTTCTATGGGGCAACATGGGCGAGTACCTGAGGTCCCAGTCGTAACTCTAGAAGAACCCCATGATTCCCGCCACAACTCGAGAAACACCACATAATTACCCCTCAATGCGAGATGAGGAATTTTTCCGCTGCAGAATCTCAAGAGAAATCCCACATTCCCGCTTGAAACTCGAACGGGTACTTGACACCATTATGCGACCCAAAAACTTCCCCCACATATCTGTCCACATTGAAGTGGAGCACACAATTTACGTTCACAACACTAGGCACGGCCCTATTACTGTCCCAATCCCGAAGAGGAATCCTGAGGTTCCCCTTTCAAAATCAAATGTGATGTAATTTCCCTGAGGCAAGGCGAGCGAGTTCCTGAGGTCCCCGTCACAACTCGAGAGGAAACCCAAGCTCTCTCCCCCAACTCGAGAAAAACGACAACATTCGCCAACAATGCCAGATGAGGAATATTTCTGCTGCAGAATCTCAAGAGAAATCACACATTCCCACTTGAAACACGAACGGGTACTTGACACCCTTTCTGCAACTCAAAAACTTTCCTAACATAGCCGTCCCCACTGGAGAGGAGCACACAATTTACAGACTCAACTGGAGATGAGGCCCTATTCCCATTTAATGGCTCGAGCGTAATCCGAAGTTCCCCTTCCAACACAAAAAGGGAAATGACTTCCCTGAAGCAACAGGAGCGAGTTCCTGAGGTACCCGGGGAACCTCCAGAGCGAGCCCCAAATTCCTGCCGCCACGCGAGAAAAACCAGTGATTCTGCCTTCAAGTCGAAATGGGGAACACGTCCGTTGCAGATTCGCAAGATAAATTCCACATTCCGGCTTGAAACTCGACAGGTTAATTAACATCCTTTATGTAACATCCTCAAAAATTAAACCGACATACACAGCCCCCATCGAGAGGTACACCGAGTTATCTGCCACAATGACAAATTGCCCGAATTCCACTCCTCTTTTCCAGATGAGACTCAATTCCTCCACTTTCTCTGGAATGGAATCCATACGATCATCTCGCACAGTACGAGGAGGATGGTAAAACTTTGTAACTCGGGAGGATTCCGAGGTTTTCAAAACACAAATGGAAAAGGTACGGATGTCATCACCCACTCGAGATATTTCTGATTCTACTGCACAGATTCAAATGTATCCTCGAGTATCAACTCACAAGACGAATGGAGACCTGACTCCGAGAGCATACTACATAAATCTCCAGGTACAAATTCAACTCTAAAGTGGCCTAACACCCGTTTTATAACTCGAGAAGAAAGCACAGTTCCATGTCTGAACAAGAGACGAGGCCTGACTGCCCAGGTAAATTTTGAGAACAACACTGAGATCCTTGTCGCCCCGGGCAAGGAACACACAGTTGACCTACTCAACACTCGATGTGGCTGTATTCTTCTGCTGCACCTCGAGAGGAATCCCAAGGTTCCCCTTGAACAAGATGGGAGACCTGACTTCCCTGGGGCAACACGAGCAAGTTCCTGAGGTCCCCATTGCCCCTGGAGTAGAACACCAAGCTTCACGCCGCATCTCGCGAAACACCAGAAATTATCCCTTCAATGCGAGATGAGGAAGATTTCCGCTGTAGAGTCTCAAGAGAAATCCCACATTCCGGCTTGAAACTCGAACGGGTAGTTGACATCCTTTATGCTACCGAAAATATTCCCTGACATATCCGTCCACATTGCAACGGAACACACAATTTACGAACCCAACACTACATGCGGCCCTATTCCTCCTCCGCGCCTCAAGAGGAATCCCGATGTTCCCCTTCCAACACGATAGGAGACCTAACTTCCCTGGGACAACGCGAGCGAATTTTTGAGGTCCACGTCGCAACTCCAGAGGGAGCAAAGTTGTCCGCTTCAAGTCGATACAAACGAAAACGTTTCCCCATCAATACGAGAAGAACAAATTTTCTGCTGCAGTATCTCAAGAGAAATTCCACATTCCCGCTTGAAACTCGACAGGTTACTTAACATCCTTTATGCGACTCAAAAATTAAACTGACTTACACAACCCTATCGAGAGGAACACTGAGTTATCTGCCAGCCACACTGACAAACTCGAGATATTGTGTGATTCTACCTAACAGATTCAAATGTATCCTCGAGTATCAACTCACAAAACGAGTGGAGACCTGACTCCCCGAGCATACCGGATACAATCTCCAGGTACAAATTCAACTCTTATGTGGTTTAACACCCGTTTTTCAACTCGAGAAGAAAGTGCAGTTCCATGTGTGAACAAGAGACTAGGGCTGACTCCCCAGGTGAAGTTTGAGAAAAACTCCGAGATCCCTGTCTCCCCTGGAAAGGAACACAGAGTTCACCGACTCAATGCTAGATTCAGCCCTATTATCTGCTGCGCCTCGAGTGGAATCCCGAGGTTCCCTTTCAAACACTAGAGGAGGACTGACTTCCCTGGGGCAACACGAGCGACTTCCTGAAGTACCCGCTGTAACTCCAGAAGAATGCCAAGCTTCAGGCCGCAACTCGAGAAAAACCACGTAATTAACCCTCAGTGCGAGATGAGGAACGTTTCCGCTGCAGAGTCTCAAGAGAAATCCCACATTCCCGCTTGAAATTCGAACGGGTATTGACACCATTTATGCGACCCAGAAACTTCCCCTCCATAGATGTCCACATTGAAGAGGAGCCCACAATTTACATACACAACACTACATGCAGCCCTATTCCTCCTCCATGCCTCGAGAGGAATCCAGATGTTCCCCTTCCAAGAAGACAGGAGACCCAACTTCCCTGGGAGAATGCGAGCGAGTTCCTGATGTCAGCTGTCTGCTGCAACTCGAGAAAAACGAAAACGAAACGAAACGAAACGAAAACGAAAACGAAAACGTTTCCCCATCAATGCGAGATGAGGAAAATTTATGCTGCAGAATCTCAAGAGAAATCCCACATTCAAACCTGAAACTCGAACAGGTACTTAACTCCATTATGCGACCCAAAAACTTCCCCAAAATATCTGTCCACATTGAAGCGGAGCACACAATTTGTGTACACAACACTAGGCGCGGCCCTATTACTGTCCCAAACCCGGAGAGGAATCCTGAGGTTCCCCTTCCAAAATCAAAGGTAATGTAACTTCCCTGAGCCAAGGTGAGCGAGTTCCTGAGGTCCCGGTCGCAACTCGAGAAGAACCCCAAGCTGTCTCCCCTAACGCGAGAAAAAAGACAGCATTCGCCCATCAATGCCAGATGAGGAACATATCTGCTACAGAATCTCAAGAGAAATCCCAAATTCCCACTTGAAATTCGAACGAGTAATTGACACCTTTTATGCAACTCATGAAGTTCCCTAACATAGCCGTCCCCACTTGTGAGGAGCACACAATTTACGGACTCAATGCGAGATGAGGCCCTATTCCCATTTAACGGCTTGAGAGCAATCCCGAATTTCCCCTTCCAACACAAAAAGGGAAATGACTTCCCTGAAGCAACACGAGCGAGTTACTGAGTTTCCCGGGGAAACTCCAGAGCGAGCCCAAGCTTCCCGCCACCACTCGAGAAAAATCAAAGATTCTGCACTCAAGTCACACTTCCATTGCAGATTCGCAAGAGAAATTCCACATTCCCTCTTGAAACTCGACAGGTTACTTAACGTCCTTTATGTGACTCAAAAATTAAACCGACATACACAGCCCCCATGGAGAGGAACACCGAGGTATCTGCCACACTGAAAAACTGCCCAGATTTCCAGTCCCCTTTTCCAGATGAGAGTCGATTCCTCGGCTTTCTCTGGAATGCAATCAGGACAATCTGCTCGCACAGTACGAGGAGGCGGATACCACTTTGAAACTCGGGAGGATCCCCAGGATTTCAAAACACAAATGGAAAAGGTACGGATATCACCACCCACTTGAGATATTTTGTGACTCTACTGCACAGATTCAAATGTATCCTCGAGTATCAGCTCACAAAACGAGTGGAGATCTGACTGCCCAAGCATATTCATTACAATCTACAGGTAAAAATTCAACTCTAATGTGGCCTAACAGTCGTTTTACAACTCGAAAGGAAAGCGCAGTTCAATGTCTGAACAAGAGACAAGGCCTGACTCCCCAGGTGAATTTTGAGAGAAACCACAGCATCCCTGTCGCTCCTGGCAAGGAACACACAGTTGACCGACGAAAGGCTATATGCGGCCCTATTCTTCTGCTGTGCCTCCTGTGGTTTCCTGAGGTACCCCTTCCAACACAATAGGAGACCTGACTTCCGTGGGGCAACACGAGCGAGTTCCTGAGGTCCACGTAGCTACACAAGAAGAACCCCAAGCTTCCCGCTGCAACTCGAGAAACACCAGATAATTATCCCCTCAATGAGAGATGACAAAATTTTCCGAGGCAGAGTCTCAAGAGAAATCCCAAATTCCCGCTTGAAACTGAAACGGGTACTTGACACCATTTATGCGACTCAAAAACTTCACAAACATAGCCGTCCCCACTGGAGAGGAGCACACAATTACGGACTCATGTCGAGATGAGACCCTATTCCCATTTAACGGCTCGAGAGTAATCCCGAAGTTCCCCATCCAACACAAAAAGGGAAATGACTTCCCTGAAGCCACACGAGCGAGTTCCTGAGGTACCCGGGGAAACTCCAGAGGGAACCCAAGGTTCCCACCGCCACTCGAGGAAAACCAAAGATTCTGCCCTCAAGTCGAGATGAGGAACACTTCCACTACAGCTTCGCAAGAGAAAGTCCACATTCCCGCTTGAAACTGGAAAGGTTACTTAACATCCTTTATGGGACTCAGAAATTAAACCGACATACACAGCCCCAATCGACAGGAACATCAAGTTATCTGCCACACTGACAAATTGCCCTGAATTCCAGTCCTCTTTTCCAGATGAGAGTGGATTCCATTGCTTTCTCTGGAAGGGAATCCGGACGTTCCGGTCGCAGAGTACGAGGAGGCGGGTACCACGTTGAAACTCGGGAGGATTCCCAGGATTTCAAAACACAAATGGAAAATGTATGGATGTCACCACCCACTCGAGATATCTTGTGACTCTACTGCACAGATTCAAATGTATCCTCGAGTATCAGCTCACAAGCCGAGTGAAGGTCTGACTGCCCAAGCATATTCGTTACAATCAACAGGTACAAATTCAACTCTAATGTGGCCTAACAGTCGTTTTACAACTCGAAAGGAAAGCTCATTTCCATGTCTGAACAAGAGACGAGGCCTGACTCCCCAGGTGAATTTTGAGAGCAACCACAGGATCCCTGTCGCCTCTGGAAAGGAACACACAGTTGACCGACTCAAGGCTTGATGCGGCTGTATTCTTCTGCTACACCTCGTTTGGTTTCCCGAAGTTCCCCTTCCAACACGATAGGAGACCTGACTTCCGTGGGGCAACATGAGCGAGTTCCTGAGGTCCCCAGCGGTACAAGAGATGAACGACAAGCTTCCCGCTGCAACTGGAGAAAAACCAGATAATTATCTCTTCAATGAGAGATGAGGAAATTTTCCATTGCAGAGCCTCAAGAGAAATCCCAAATTCCCACGTGAAACTCAAATGGGTACTTGACACCCTTTTTGTGACTCAAAAAGTTCACAAACATAGCCGTCCCCACTGGAGAGGAGCACACAATTTAAGGAGTCAACTCGAGATGAGACCCTATTCCCATTTAACGGCTCAAGAGTAATCCCGAAATTCCCCTTCGAACACAAAAATGGAAATGACTTCCCGGAAGCCACACGAGCGAGTTCCTGAGGTACCCAGGGAAACTCCAGAAGGAACCCAAGGTTCCCACCGCCACTCGAGAAAAACCAAAGATTCTGCCCTCAAGTCGAGATGAGGAACACTTCCGTTGCAGATTAGCAAGAGAAATTCCACATTCCTGCTTGAAACTCAACAGGTTACTTTAACATTCTTTATGTGACTCAAAAATTTAACCGACATACACAACCCCAATCGAGAGGAACACCGAGTTACCTGCCACACTGACAAAGTGCCCCGATTTCCAGTCCTCTTTTCCAAATGAGAGTCGATTACTCTGCTTTCTCTGGAAAAGAATCCAGATGTTCTGGTCGCACTGAATGAGGAGGCAGGTACCACTGTGAAACAGGGGGATATACCCAGGTTTTCAAAATACAAATGGAAAAGTTACGGATGTCACCACCCACTCGAGATATTGTCTGATTCTACTGCACAGATTCAAATGTATCCTCGAGTATCAACTCACAAGATGAATGAAGACTTGATTCCCTGAACATACTCGATAATTCTCCAGGTACAAATTCAACTCTAATGTGTCCTAACACCCGTTTTACAACTCGAGAATAAAGCGCAGTTCTAGACCTGAGCAAGAGATGAGGCCTGACTCCCCAGGTGAATTTTGAGAACAACTCTGAGCTCCCTGTCGCCCCTGGCAAGGAACACACCGTTGACCGCCTCAACGCTAGATTCGGCCCTATTATCTGCTGCACCTCGAGTGGAATCCCGAGGTTCCCCTTCCAATAGAATAGGAAACCTGACTACCCTGGGGCACCACGAGCGAGTTCCTGAGGTCCCGGTTGCAACTCGAGAGGGAGCCAAAGCTGTCCGCTGCAACTCGAGAGAAATGTAAACCTTTCCCCATCAATGCGAGATAAGGAAAATTTCTGCTGCAGAATCTCAAGAGAAATCCCAAATTAGAACTTCAAACTCGAACGGGTATTTGATATCCTTTATGCGACTCACAAAGTTCCCTAACGTAGCTGTCCCACCTGGAGAGGAGCACAAAATTTATGCACTCAGCTAGTGATGAGGCCCTATTCCCATTTAACTGGTCGAGAGTAATCACAAAGTTCCCCTTCCAACATAAAAGGGTAATGACCTCCTGAGATCCAAGTCGCAACTCGAGAAGGACCCCAAGCTTCCCACCTCAACTTCAGAAAAACCACAAGATTCTGCACTCAAGGCGAGATGAGGAAAATTTCCCCTGCAGAGTCACAAGAGAAATCCCACATTCCCGCTGGAAACGCGAACGGGTACTTGACACCCTTTATGTGACTCAAGACATTCCCTGACATATCTGTCCCCACTTGAGAGGAGAACACATTTTATGGACTCAACTTTAGATGAGGCCCTATTCCCATTCCACGCCTTGAGAGTAATCCAGATGTTCCCCTACAAAACGAAAGTTGACCTGACTTCCCAAGGACTACTCGAGCGAGTTCCTGAGGTCCCTGTCACAACTAGAGAAGAACCACAAGCTTCCCACCACAACTCGATACAAACCATGAGATTCCCCCATCAATACAAGATGAGAAATTTTCTGCTGCAGAGTCTCAAGGGAAATCCCTCATTGCCACTTGAAATTCCAACGGGTATTTGACACCCTTTCTGCAACCATAAAAGTTCCCTGAATAACCTGTCCCTCCTAGAGAGGAGGAAACAATTTACGGACTCATCAATAGATGATTTCCAATTACCATTCCACACCTCGGGAATAATCCCGAATTTTCCTTCCAACACGAAAGGAGAACTGACTTCCCTGGGGCAACACGAGCGAGTCATTGAGGTCCCCATCGCAACTCGAGAAGGACCCCAAGATTCCCGCCGCAACTCTAGAAAAACCACAAGATTCTGCACTCAAGGTGAGATGAGGAAAATTTCACTTGCAAAGCCACAAGAGAAATCCCACATTCCCGCTTGAAACGCGAACGGGTGCTTGACACCCTTTATGCGTCTAAAGACATTCCATGACAAAGCTGTCCCCACTTGAGAGGAGAACACAATTTATGGACTCAACTTTCGACGAGGCCCTATTCCCATTCCACGCCTCGAGAGTAATGCCAATGTTCCCCTACCAAAACGAAAGGAGACCTGACTTCCCAGGGACTACACGAGCGAGTTACTGAGGTCCGTGTCACAACTCAAGAAGGAACACAAGCTTCCCGCCGCAACGATGTACAAAGCAGGAGCTTCCCAAATCAATGCGAGATGAGGAATTTTCTGCTGCATAGTCTCAAGGAAAATCCCACATTCCCGCTTGAAATTCGAACGGTGCTTGACACCCTTTCTGCAACCGTAAACGTTCCTTGAATAAGCCGTCCCTACTGGAGGGGAGCACACAATTTCCGTACTCATATCTATATGAATTTCAATTTCCATTCCACGCCTCGAGAGTAATCCCGAGTTTCCCTTCCAACAGGAAAGGAGACCAGACTCCCCAGGGACTACACAAGTGATTTACTGAGGTCCCCGTCGCAACTAGAGACGGACCCCAAACATCCTGCTGCAACTCGAGAAAAACCACAAGATTCTGCACTCAAGGTGAGAGGAGGAAAATTTCCCCTTCAGAGTCTCAAGAGAAATCCCACATTACCGCTTGAAACCCGAATGGGTACTTGACGCCCTGTATGCGACTCAAGACTTTCCCTGACGTAGCTCTCCCCACTTGAGAGGAGAAGGCAATTTATGGACTCAACATTAGATGAGGCCCTATTCAAATTCTAGGCCTCGAGAGGAATCCTGATGTTCATTTACCAAAAAGAAAGGAGACCTGACTTTCCAGGGACTACAAGAGCGAGTTCCTGAAGTCTCTGTCGCAACTCGAGAAGGACCCCAAGCATCCCGCCGCAACTCGAGAAAAATCACAAGATTCTGCACTCAAAGTGAGATGAGGAAAATTTCCCCTGCAGCGTCTCAAGAGAAATCCCACATTCCCGCTTGAAACGTGAACGGGTACTTGACACCCTTTCTGGGACTCAAGACAAACCCTGACATATCTGTCCCCACATGACAGAAGGACACAATTTATGGACTCAACTTTAGATGAGGCCCTATTCCCATTCCACGCCTCGAGAGTAATCCCGATCTCCCCCTACCAAAACGAAAGGAGACCTGATTTCCCAGAGACTGCATGAGTAAGTTCCTGAGGTCCCTGTCGCAACTGGAGAAGGACCCCAACCTTCCCGCCGCAAGTCGAGAAAAACCACAAGATTCAGCACTCAAAGTGAGATGAGGAAAATTTCCCCTGCAGAGTCTCAAGAGAAATCCCACATTCCCGCTTGAAACGAAAACGGGAACTTGACACACTTTATACCACATAAGACATTCGCTGACATGTTGTCCCCAATAAGGAGGAGAACACAATTTATGGACCCCACTTTAGATGAGGCCCTATTCCCATTCCATGCCTCAAGAGTAATCCTTTGTTTGCCTACCTTAACAAAAGAAGACCTTACTTCCCAGGGACTACACGAGCGAGTTTCTGAGGTCGCTGTCACAACTCGAGAAGGACCCCAACCTTCTCGCCGCAACTCGCTAAAAAACACAAGATTCAGCACTAAAGGTGAGATGAGAAAATTTTCTCCTACAGAGATTCTAGGGAAATCCAACATTCCCACTTGAAACGCGAAGGGGTAATTGACACCCTTTTGCGACTCAAGACATCCCCTGACATAGCTGTCACCACTTGAGAGGAGAACACAATTTATGGTCTCAACTTTAGATGAGGCCCTATTCCCATTCCACACCTCGAGAGTAATCCCGAAGGTTCCCTTTGAACACGAAAGGAGAACTGACCTCCCAGGTACTACACGAGCTAGTTCCTGAGGTCCCTGTCGCACATCAAGATGGACCCAAAGCTTCCCGCCGCAACTCCAGAAAAACCACAAGATTTTTGACTCAAGGTGAGATGAGGAAATTTTCACATGCAGAGTCTCAAGAGAAATCCCATATTCCCGCTTGAAACACGAACGGGTGCTTGACACCCTTTATGCGACTCAAGCCATTCCCTGACAAAGCTGTCCCCACTTGAGAGGAGAACACGATTTATGGACTCAACTTTAGATGAGGCCCTGTTCCCATTCCATGCCTCGAGAGTAACCCCGATGTTCCCCTACCAAAACGAAAGGAGACCTGACTTCCCAGAGACTACTCGAGCGATTTACTGAGGTCCCTGTCAAACTCCAGATGGACCATAAGCTCCCCGCCGCAACTCGATACAAAGCACGAGATTCCCAAATCAATGCGAGCTGAGGAATTTTCTGCTGCAGAGTCTCAAGGGAAATACCACATTCCCGTTTGAAATTCGAACGGGTGCTTGACACCCTTTCTGCAACCATAAACGTTCCCTGAATATCCGTCCCTACTGGACAGGAGCACACAATTTACGGACTAATCTCTATATGACTTCCAATTCCCATTCCACGCCTGGAGATTAATCCCGAAGTTTCCCTTTGAACAAGAAAGGAGACCTGAATTCCCAGGGACTACACGAGCGAGTTCCTGAGGTCCCTGTTGCACATCAAGATGGACCCAAAGCTTCCTGCCGCAACTCGAGAAAAACCACAAGATTTTTGACTCAAGGTGAGATGAGGAAATTTTCGCCTGCAGAGACTCAAGAGAAATCCCATATTCCTGCTTGAAACGCGAACGGGTGCTTGACACCCTTTATGTGACTCAATACATTCCCTTAAAAAGCTGTCCCCACTTGATAGGAGAACACAATTTATGGACTCAACTTTAGATGAGGCCCTATTCCCATTCCATGCCTCGAGAGTAACCCCGATGTTCCCCTACCAAAACGAAAGGAGACCTGACGTCCCAGGGATTACACGAGCGATTTCCTGAGATCCCTGTCGCAACGTGAGAAGGAACCCAAGCTTCCCGCCGCAACTTGAGAAAAACCAAAAGGTTCTGCACTCAAGGTGAGATGAGGAATATTTCCCCTGCAGAGTCTCAAGAGAAGTCCCACATTCCCGCTTGAAACTCGAAGCGGAAATGACACCCTTTATGCGACTCAAGACATTCCCTGACATAGCTGTCCCCATTTGACAGGAAAACACAATTTTTGGACTCAAATTTAGATGAGGACCTATTTCCATTCCACGCCTAGAGAGTAATCCCGATGTTCCCGACTAAAAAGGACACCTGAGTAACCAGGGACTACACGAGCGATTTCCTGAGATCCCTGTCGCAACGTGAGAAGGAACCCAAGCTTCCCGCCGCAACTTGACTAAAACCAAAAGGTTCTGCACTCACGGTGAGATTTCACCTGCAGAGTCTCAAGAGAAATCCCACATTCCTGCTTGAAACTAGAAGCATAATTTGACACCCTTTATGCGACTCAAGACATTCCCTGACATAGCTGTCCGTAATTGAGAGGAGAACACGATTTATGGACTCAACTTTAGATGAGGCCCTGTTCCCATTCCAACCCTCGAGAATAATCCCAATGTTCCCCTACCAAAATGAAAGGAGACCTGACTTCCCAGGGACTACACGAGCGATTTCCTGAGGTCACTCAAGGTGAGATGAGGAAAATTTACCCTGTAGAGTCTCATAAGAAATCCCACAGTACCGCAAAAAACGCACACAGTCACTTGACACCCTTTATGTGACTCAAGATATTCCCTGACATAGCTGTCCCCACTTGAAAGGAGAACACAATTTATGGACTCAAATTTAGATGAGCCCCTATTCACATTCCACGCCTCGAGAGTAATCCCAATGTTCCCCTAACAAAAGGAAAGGAGACCTGTCTTGCAAGGGTCTACATGAGCGAATTCCGGAGGTCCTTGTCGCAACTCGAGAGGACCACAGGCTTCCCGCCGCTCCTCGAGGAAAACCACATGATTCTACACTCAAGGTTAGATGAGGAACATTTCCCATGCAGATTCTAAGAGAAATCACACATTCCCGCTTGAAACGTGAACGGGTACTTGTCACCCTTTATGCCAATCAAGACATTCCCTGACATAGCTGTCCGCTCTTCAGAGGAGAACACAATTTATGAACTCAACTTTAGATGAGCCCCCATTCCCATTCCACGCCTTGAGAGTAATCCTGACGTTCCCCTAACAAAAGGACAGGAGACCTGACTTGCAAGGGACTATAAGAGGGGGTTCCTGAGGTCCCTGTCACAACTCGAGTGGACTCCAGGCTTCCCGCCGCTACCCGAGGAAAACCACAAGATTCTACACTCAAAGTTATATGAGGAACATTCCGCATGCAGATTCTAAGAGAAATCACACATTCCCGCTTGAAACGCGAACAGGTACTTGTCACCCTTTTTGCGAATCAAGACATTCCCTGACATAGCTGTCCCCTCTTGAGAAGAGAACACAATTTATGCACTCAACTTTAGCTGAGGCCCTGTTAGCATTCCACGCCTTGATAGTAATGCCGATGGCCCCTACCAAAACGAAAGGAGAGCTGACTTCCCAGGGACTACAAGAGCGAGTCACTGAGATCCTTGTTGCACCTCGAGAAGGACCCCACGCTTCCCGCTGCAACTCGAGAGAAACTAAATATTCTGCACTCAAGGTGAAATGAGGAAAATATCCCCTGCAGAGTCTCAAGAGAAATCCCACATTCCCGCTTGAAACGTGAACGTGTACTTGACACCCTTCATGCTACTCAAGACATTCCCTGACAAAGCTGTCCCCACTTGAGAGGGGAACACAATTAATTTATGACTCAACTTTAGATGAGGGCCTTTTCCCATTCCACGCCATGAGAGTAATCCCGATGTTCCCCTACCAAAATGAAAGGAGACCAGACTTCCCAGGGACTATACGAGCGAGTGCCTGAGGTCCCTGTTGCAACTCGAGAAGGACCCCAAGCTTCCCGCCGCAATTCGAGAAAAAGCACAACATTCTACACTTAAGGTGTGATGAGGAAAATTTCCCCTGCAGAGTCTCAAGAGAAATCCCACATTCCCGCTTGAAACGTGAACGGGTACTTGACACCCTTCATGTGACTCAAGACATTCCCTGACATAGCTGTCCCCACTTGAGAGGAGAACACAATTTATGGACTCAACTTTAGACGAGGACCTATTCCTTTTCACGCCTCGAGAGTGTTCCCGATGTTCCCCTACCAAAACGAAAGGAGAGCTGACTTTCCCAGGGACTACATGAGCGAGTTCCTGAGTTTATTGCCACAACTCGAGAAGGACCCCAAGCTTCCCGCCGCAACTCGAGAAAACCACAAGATTCTGCACTCAAGGTGAGATGAGGAATATTTCCCCTGCAGAGTCTCAAGAGAAGTCCCACATTCCCGCTTGAAACTCGAAGCGGAAATGACACCCTTTGTGCCATTCAATACGTTCCCTGACATAGCTGTCCCCACTTGAGAGGAGAACATAATTTGTGGACTCAAATTTAGATGAGGACCTATTTCCATTACACGCCTAGAGAGTAATCTCGATGTTCCCTACCAAAACGAAAGGAGACCTGACTTCCCAGGGACTACACGAACGATTTCCTGAGATCCCTGTCGCAACTTGAGAAGGAAGCCAAGCTTCCCGCCGCAACTCGAGAAAAACCACAAGATTCTGCACTCCAGGTGAGATGAGGAAAATTTCCCCTGCAGAGACTCAAGAAAAATCCCACATTCCTGCTGGAAACTAGAAGCCGAACTTGACACCCTTTATACGACTCAAGACATTCCCTAACATATCTGTCCCCACTTGAGAGGAGAACACAATTTATGGACTCAAATTTAGATGAGGGCCTATTCCCATTCCCCGCCTCGCAAGTAATCCCAATGTTCTTTACCAAAACTAAAGGAGACCTGACTTCCCAGGGACTACACGAGTCAGTTCCTGAGGGCCCTGTCACAACTCGTGAAGGACACCAGGCTTCCAGGCCGCAACTCGAGAAAAACCACAAGATTGTGCATTCAAGGTTTGATGAGAAAAATATCCCCTCCAGAGTATCGAGAGAAATGCCACATTCCCGCTTGAAACTCGAACGGGTACTTGACACCCTTTATGTGACTCAAGACCTTCCCTGACATAGCTGTCCCAACTTGAATGGAGAACACAATTTATGGACTCAACTTTAGATTAGGCCCTATTCCTATTCCACGCCTCGAGAGTAAACACGATGTTCCTCTACCAAAAGGAAAGGAGGCCTGACTTGCAAAGTATTACATGAGTGAGTCCCTGTGGTCCCTGTTGCACCTCGAGAAGGACCCCAAGCTTCCCGTCGCAAATCGAGGAAAACAAAAAGATTCTTCACTCAAGGTGAGATGAGGAAAATTTCCCCTGAAGAGTCTCAAGAGAAATCCCACATTCGCCCTGGAAACGCGAACGGGTATTTCTCACACTTTGTTTGATTCAAGACATTCCCTGACACAGCTATCCACACTTTAGAGGAGAACACAATTTATGGACTCAACTTTAGATGAGGCCTTATTCCCATTCCACACCTCGAGAGTAATCCCGATGTTCCCCTACCAAAACGAAAGAAAACCTGACTTCCAGGGACTACACGAACGAGTGCCTGAGGTCCCTGTCGCAACTCGAGAAGGACCCCAAGCTTCCTGCCACAACTCGAGATGAACCACAAGATTGTGCATTCAAGGTGAGATGAGGAAATTCTCCCCTGAATAGTCTCAGGCGAAATCCTACATTATCGCTTGCAACGCGAAGGGGTACTTGACACCCTTTATGCGACTCAAGACATTCCCTGACATAGTTGTCCCCACGTGAGAGGAGAACACAAATATTGGACTCAACTTTAGATGAGGCCCTATTCCCATTCCACGCCTCGAGAGTAATCCCGAAGTTCCACTACCAAAACGAAAGGAGACTTGACTTCCCATGGACTACACGAGCGAGATCCTGAGGTCCCTGTCGCAACTCGAGAAGGACCCCAAGCTTCTGGCCGCAACTCGAGAAAAACCACAAGATTCTGCCCTCAAGGTGAGATGAGGAAAATTTGACTTGCAGAGTCTCAAGAGAAATCCCACATTCCCGCTTGGAACACGAACATGTACTAGACACTCTTTTGCGAATCAAGACATTCCCTAACATAGCTGTCAGCACTTGAGAGGAGAACACAATTTATGGACTCAACTTTAGATAAGGACCTATTCCCATTCCACACCACGCGAGTAATCCCAATGTTTCCCTACCAAACGAAAGGAGACCTACTTCCCAGGGACTGCAAGAGCCAATTCCTGAGGTCCCTGTCCCAACTCGAGAAAGACCCCAAACTTCCCACCGAAACGCGAGGAAAACCACAAGTTTCTGCACTCAAGGTGAGAGGAGGAAAATTTCCCCTGAATAGTCTCAGGCGAAATCCTACATTATCGATTGAAACGCGAAGGGGTACTTGACACCCTCTCTGCGACTCAAGACATTCCCTGACATAGCTGTCCCCACTTGAGAGGAGATCACAATTTATGGACTCAGTTTTAATTCGAACCTATACCCATTCCACGCCTCGTGAGTATTCCCGATGTTCCGCTACCAAAACGAAAGGAGACCAGACTTCCAGAGACTACACGAGCGATTTCCTGAGGTCCTCGTCGCAACTCGAGAAGGAACCCAAGCTTCCCGCCGCAATTCAAGGAAAACCACAAGATTCTGCACTCTAGGTGAGATGATTGAAATTTCCCCTGCAGAGTCTCAAGAGAAATCCCACATTCCCGCTTTAAACTCAAACCGGGACTTGACACTCTATATGCGACCCAAGACATTCCTTGACATAACTGGCCCACTAGAGAGGAGAACACAGTAAATGGGCTCAATTTTAGATGAGTCCCTATTCCCATTGAATGCCTCGAGTGTAATCCCGAAGCTCTCTTTGCTACAAGAAAGGTCACCTGACCTGCCTGAAGTAAAAAGAGCTAGGTTCCGAAGTCACTGTTGCAACCCGAGAGGGACTACAATCTTCCCGCCGCAACTCGAAAAAACCACGAGATTCCCCCATCAATGCGAGGTGAGGAATTTTCTGCTGCAGAGTGTCAAGGGAAATCCCACATTCCTGCTTGAAATTCGAACCGGTACTTGACATTCTTTTGCAACAAAAAAGTTCCCTGACTAAGCCATCCCTACTGGAGAGGAGCACACACTTTAGGGACTCATCCCTAGATGAGGCCCAATTCACATTCCATGCCTCGAGAGAAATCCCGAAGTACCCTTTCCAACAGGAAAGGAGACTTGACTTCCCTGGGGCAACATGAGCGAGTTCCTGCGATCCACGTCACAACCTGAAAGGGACCCCAATTTCCAGCCGCAACTCGAGAAGAACCACAAGATTCTCCCCTCCGTGCGAGATGAGGAACATTTCTCCTGCAGATTCTCAAGAGAAATCACACATTCCCGCTTGAATCTCAAAAGGGAACTTGAAACACTTTCTGTGACACAAAAAGTTCCCTGACTAAGCCGTCCTCACTGGAGAGGAGCACACAATTAAGGGACTCAACACAAGATGAGACCCAAATCACATTCCACGCCACGAGCGGAATACCGAGGTTCCCCTTCCAACACGATTGGAGACCTGACATCCCTGGGGCAACACGAGGGAGTTCCTGAAGTCCCTGTCGCAATCAAGAAGGTGCCCAAACTTCCCGCTGCAACTCGAGAAAAACCAAAAAGATTCTGCACTCAAGGTTTGATGAGGAAAATTTCCCATGAAGAGTCTCAAGAGAAATCCCACATTCACGCTTGAAACGCGAACTGGTACTTCACACCGTTTTTGGGACACAAGACATTCCCTGACATTGCAGTCCCCACTTGAGAAGAGAACACAATTTATGGACTCAACTTTAGATGAGGCCCTATTCCCATTCCAAGCCTCGAGAGTAATCCCAAAGTTCCCCTACCATAAGGAAAGGAGACCTGATGTCCCAGGGACTACACGAGCGAGTTCCTGAGGTCCGCGTCGCAGCTCGAGAAGGAGCCCAAGCTCCCCGCTGCAACTCGAGAAAAACCTAAAGATTCTGCACTCAAGGTGAGATGAGGAAAATTTCCCATGCAGAGTCTCGAGCGAAATCCCACATTCCCTCTCGAAACTCAAACCCGGACTTGACACACTATATGCGACCAAAGACATACCTTGACATAGCTGTCCCCACTGGAGCGGAGAACACAATTTATGGACTCAAATTTAGATGAGGCCCGATTCCCTTTCTACACTTCGAGTATAATCCTAGAGCTCTCCTTGCAACAAGAAAGGTGACCTGACCTCCCTGAAGTTAAAAGAGCTAGGTTCTGTGGTCACTGTCGTAACTCAAGAAGCATTATAATCTTCCTGCTGCAACTGGATAAAACGACGAGTTTCCGCCATCAATGTGAGATGAGGAATATTCTGCTGCAGTGTCTCAAAGGAAATCAAACATTCCCGCTTGAAATTCAAAAGGATAATTTACACCCTTTCTGCAACAATAAAAGTTCCATGATGAAGCCGTCACTACTGGACAGAAGCACACAATATATGGACTCATCACTAGATGATTTCCAATTGCCATTCCATGCCTCGAGAATAATCCCGAAGTTTCCCTTAAAAGATGAAAGGAGACCTGACTTCCCTGGGGCAACACTAGCGAGTTCAAGAGTTCCCCGTCACAGCTCGAGAAGGAGTCAAAGCTTCCCAACGCAACTCGGGAAAAACCACAAGATTCTGCTCTCAAGGTGAGATGAGGAAAATTTCCCATGCAGAGTCTCAACAGAAATCCCCCATTCCCGCTTAAACTCGAACATACACTTGACACCATTTCTGCAACACAAAAACGACCCTTACTAAGCCATCTCCACTGGAGAGGAGCACACAGTTAACGGACTCATCTCTAGATGAGGCCCAATTCACATTCCATTCCTCAAGACAAATCACGAAGCACCCTTTAGAACAGGAAAGGACATCTGTCTTCCCTGGGGCAACACAAGCGAGTTCCTGCGATCCCCTTCGCAACCCGAAAGCGACCCGAAGCTTCCCGCCGCAACAAGAGAAAAACCACAAGATTCTCCCCTCAATGCGAGATGAGGAACCTTTCTGCTAAATAGTCTCAAGAGAAATCACACATTCCCCCTTGAATCTCGAAAGGATACTTGAAACCCTTTCTGCGACACAAAAAGGTCCCTGACTAAGCCGCCCCTCTGCAAAGGAGCACACAATTAACTGACACAACACAAGATGAAACCCAAATCACATTCCACGTCGCGAGCGGATACCTGAGGTTCCCCTTCCAACATGATTGGAGACATGACGTCCCTGGGACAACAGGAGCAATTTCCTGATGTCCCCGTCGAAAGTCGAGAAGGAGCCCAAGCTTTCCGAGGCAACTCGATAAAAACCATGTGATTTCCCCATCAAAGGGTGATGAGGAATTTTTTGCTGCAGAGTCTCAAGGGAAATCCCACATTCCCGTTTGAAATTCGAACGGATTCTTGACACCCTTTCTGCAACCATAAAAGTTCCCTGACTATGTTGTCCCTACTGGAAAGGAGCACACAATTTACAGACTCATCTCTAGATGACTTCCGATTCCATTCCATGCCTCGAGAATAACCCCGAAGTTTCCCTTCCAACACGAAAGGAGAACTGACTTCCCTGGGGCAACACGCGCGAGGTCCTGAGTTCCCAGTCATAACTCGAGAAGGAGCCAAACCTTACCGTTGCAACTCGAGAAAAACCACAAGATTCTTCACTCAAGGTGAGATGAGGAAAATTTCCCCTACAGAGTCTCAAGAGAAATCCCACATTCCCGCTTGAAACGTGAACGATAACTTGACACCGTTTATACTTCTCAAGATATACCCTGACATAGGTGTCCCCACTTGAGAGGAGAACACAATTTATGGACTCACCTTTGATGCTAAGTCACTTCATTCATGACTGACTCTGTGTGACCCCATAGAGGGAAGCCCAACAGGCTCCCCGTCCCTGGGATTCTCCAGGCAAGGACACTGGAGTGGGTTGCCATTTCCTTCTTCAATGTGTGAAAGTGAAAAATGGAAGTGAAGTCGCTCAGTCGTGTCCGACCCATAGCAACCCCACGGACTTCAGCCAATCAGGCTTCTCCATCCACGGGATTTTCCAGGCAAGAGAACTGGAGTGGCTTGTCATTTCCTTCTCTGGGACTCAACTTTAGATGAGTCCCTATTCCCATTCCACGCCTCGAGTGTAATCCAGATGTTCCCCTACCAAAATGAAAGGAGAACTGACTCCCAGCTACTACACGAGCGATATCCTGAGGTGCCTGTCGCAACTGGAGTAGACCCCAAGCTTTCCGCCGCAACTTGAGAAAAACCACAAGATTCTGCACTCAAGGTGAGATAAGGCAAATTTCCCCTACAGAGTTTCAAGAGAAATCCCACATTCCCACTTGAAACGCGAACGGGTACTTAACACACTTTATGCCCCTCAAGACATTCCCTGACATAGCTGTCCCCACTTGAGAGGAGAACACAATTTGTGGACTCAACATTAGATGAGGCCCTATTCCCATTCCACTCCTCGTGTGTAATCCTGATGTTCCACTACCAAAAAGAAAGGAGACTTGACTTCTGACGGACTACACGAGCGAATTCTTGAGGGCCATTTTGCAACTCGAAAAGGACCCCAAGCTTCCCGCCACAACTTGAGAAAATACACAAGATTCTGCACTCACAGTGATGAGGAAAATTTCCCCTGCAGAGTTTCAAGAGTATTCCGACATTCCCGCTTGAAACGCGAATGGGTACTTGACACCCTTTATGCGACTCAAGACATTCCCTGAGATAGCTGTGCCCACTTCAGTTGAGAACACAATTTATGGACGCAACTTTAGATGAGGCCCCAATCCATTCCACGCCTCGAGAGTAATCCCTATGTTCCCCTACCAAAACGAAAGGAGACCTGACTTAACATGGACTACACGAGCTAGTTCCTTAGGTCCCTGTCGCAACTGGAGAAGGGCCCCAAGACTCCTGCCTCAACTAGAGAAAAACTGCAGTCTTCTGTACTCAATGGAAGATGAGGAATATATCTGATGCAGAGTCTCAAGGGAAATCACACAATCCTGCTTGAAAATCGAACGGGTACTTGACACCATTTCTGCGACACAATAAAGGCCTTTACTAAGCCGTCCTCACTGGAGAGGAGCACACAGTTAACGGACTCATCTCTAGATGAGGCCCAATTCACATTCCACGCCTCCAGTGAAATTCCAATGTACCCTTTCCAATAAGAAAGGAGACCTGACTTTCCTGGGGCAACAAAAGCGAGTTCCTGCTATCTACGTCATAACCCAAAAGGGACCCCAAGCTTCCAGCTGAAACTCCCGAAAAACCACAAGATACTACCCTCGATGCCAGATGAGGAACATTTCTGCTGCAGAGTCTCAAGAGAAAACACACTTTCCCGCTTGAAACTCGAAAGGGTACTTGAAAACCTTTCTGCGACACTAAAAGATCACTGAACATGCTGTCCCCACTGGAGAGGTGCACACAATTAACGGACTCAAAACAAGATGAGAACCAAATCACATTTCACGACAAGAGTGGAATCCCGAGGTTCCCCTTCCAACACGTTTGGAGACCTGATGTGCCTGGAACAACACGAGGGATTCCCTGAGGTTCTCGTTTCAACTCGAGAAGGACCACAAGCTTCCCACAGCAACTCTGGAGAAGCCACAAGATTCTGCACACAAGGTGAGAAGAATAAAATTTCCCAAGTAGAGTCTCAAGAGAAATCCCACATTCCCGCTTGAAACTCGAACGGGTATTGGCACCTTTATGCGACTCAGGACATTCCCTGACATAACTATGCCCACTTGAGAGGAGAACACATTTTATGGACTCAACTTTAGATGAGGCCCGATTCCCATTCCACGCCTCGAGAGTATCTCGATGTTCCCCTATGAAAACGAAGGGAGACCTGATTTCCCAGGGAGCACTGCAGTTTATACTTGAGGTCCCTTTAGCAACTCGAAAAGGAACCCAAGCTTCCCTCCACAAGTCGAGAAAAACCACAAGATTCTGCACTTAATGTGAGATGAAAAAATTTCCCCTGCAGTGTCTCAAGAGAAGTCCCACATTCCAGCTTGAAACTCGGACGTCAACTTGACGCCCTTTATGCGACTCAAGACATTACCTGACCTAGCTGTCCCTACTTTAGAGGAGAACACAATTTATGGACTCAAATTTAGATGAGGTCCTATTCCCATTCCATGCCTCGAGAGTAATCCCGATGTCCCCCTGCTAAAACGAAAAGAGACTTAACTTCCCAGGGACTACACGAGCGAGTTCCTGAGGTCTCTGTCGCAACTTGAGCAGGACCCCAAGCTTCCCACAGAAACTCGAGAAAAACCACAGGATTCTGCACTGAAGGCAAGATAAGGAAAATATCTCCTGCAGAGTTCCAAGAGAAATCCCACATTTCCTCTTGAAACGTGAACGGGTACTTGACACCCTTTATGCGACTCAAGACATATGCTGACATAGCTGTCAATATTTGAGAGGAGAACACAATTTATGGACTCAACTTTAGAAGAGGCCTTATTCCCATTCCACTACTCAAGCGTAGTCCCAATGTCCCCCTGTCAAAAGAAAAGGAGACCTGACATCCCAGGCACTACACGAGAGAATTCTGAGGTCCGTGTCACAACTCGAGAAGGACCCCAAGCTTCCCGCCACAACTCGAGAAAAACCACAAGATTCTGCACTCAAGGTGAGATGAGGAAAATTTCCCCTGCAGAATCTCAAGAGTTATCCCACATTCCCGCTTGAAACGCGAACGGGTACTTGACACACTTTAAGCAACTCAAGACATTCCCTGACATTGCTGTCCCCACTTGAGAGGAGACCACAATTTATGGACTCATCTTTTGATGAGTCCTTATTCCCATTCCACGCCTCGATTGTAATCCTGATGTATCCCTATCAAAATGAAAGGACACCTGACTTCCCAGTGACTACACGAGCGAATTCCTGAGGTCCCTTTCGCAACTCGAGAAGGACCACAAACTTCCTGCCGCAACTTCAGATAAAACACAAGATTCTGCTTTCAAGGTGAAATGTAAAAATTTCCCCTGCAGAGTCTCAAGAGAAATCCCACATTCCCGCTGGAAACTCGAACGGGTACTTGACAAGCTTTATGCGACTCAAGACATTCCCTGACATAGCTGTGCCCACTTGAGAGGAGATCACAATTTATGGATTCAACTATAGATGAGGCTCTATTCCCATTCCATGCCTCGAGAGTAATCCCGGTGATCTCCTACCAACACGAAAGGAGACCTGTCTTCCCAGGGACTTCACGACCGACTTCCTGAGGTCCCAGTCGCAACTCGAGAAGAACACCAAGCTTCCCGCCGTAACGCGAGAAAAACCACAATATTCGGCACTCAAGGTGAGATGAGGAAAATTTCCCCTTCAATATCCAAGAGAAATCCCAAATTCCCGCTTGAAACTCGATCGGGTACTTGACACCCTTTATGCGACTAAAGACAATCCCTGATATAGCTTTCCCCACTTGAGAGGAGATCACAATTTATTGACTCAACTTTTGATGAAGCCCTATTCCAATTCCACGCCTTCAGAGTAATCGCGATGTCCCCCTACCAAACGAAAGGAGACGTACTTCCCAAGAAATACACGAGCGAGTTCCTGAGGTCCATGTTCAAATCATGAAGGAGCCCAAGCTTCCGGCCGCAACTCGAGAAAAACCACAAGATTCTGCACTCAAGGTTAGATGAGGAAAATTAACCCTGCAGATTCTCAAGAGACAGCCCACATTCTCCCTTGAAACTCGAACGGGTACTTGACACCCTTTAGGCATCTCAAAGACATTCCCTGACATAGCTCTCCCCACTTAAGAGGAGAACACAATTGATGGATTCAACTTTAGATGAGGCCCTATTCCCATTCCACTCCTCGAGAGTAATCCTGATGTTCCCCTAACAAAACGAAAGGAGACCTGACTTCCCAGGGACTACACGAGCGAGTTTCTGAGGTCCTTGTCGCAACTCGTGAAGGACCCCAAGCTTCCCGCCGCAACTCGAGAAAAACCACAAGATTCGGCACTCAAGGTGAGATGAGGAAAATTTCCTGTGCAGAGTCTCAAGAGAAATCCCACATTCCCTCTTGAAATGCTAACGGATACTTGACACCCTTCGTGCAACTCAACAATCCCTGACATAGCTGTCCCGGCATGAGAGGAGAACACAATTTATGGACTCAAATTTAGATGATGCCCTATTCCCATTACGCGCCTCGAGAGTAACCCAAGTGTTTCCCTTCAAAGAAGAAAGGAGACCTGACTTTTCATGGACAACATGAGCGAGTTTCTTAGGTCCCAGTCGCACGTCGAAAAGCACACCAAAGTTCCCTCCACACCTCGAGAAAAACCGCAGGATTCTTCACTCAAAGAGAGATGGGGAAATTTTCCCCTGCAGAGTATCAAGAGAAATCCCACATTCCCGCTTGAAACACAAACGGGTATTTTACACCCTTTATGAAACTCAAGACATTCCCTGACACAGCAGTCCCCACTTGAGTGGAGAACAGAATTTTTCGACTCAAGTATAGATGAGATCATATTCCCAGCCGCCCTCGGCCTCGCTGTGCAAAGACCGGCAGGACGACCAGTGGGCCCCACCGCACTTGGCCTCTCGGTGCTGCACCCGGCCCGTCGACAAGCCGCCCCACCGCCCTCGGGCAAGCTGTTCAAGACCGGCAGGTGGAGCAAGCGGCCCCGCCGCCCTCCGCCTCTCGGTGCAGCGCCCGTACGGTTGACCAGCCGCCCCGCCGCCCTCGGCCTAGCTATGCAAGTCTGGCATGTCTCCAGCCGGACCCTCCGCCCTCGCACTACCTTTGCAGGGCCCGTCCGGTCGACCAGCGGGCCCCACCACACTCGGCCTCTCGGTGCTGCGCCCAGCCGGTCGACCAGCCGCCCTGCCGCCCTCGGCCTCCTGGCGGGTTCTCACGTCCACTTGCCTTTTGTGGTCGTGTGTGCCTCAGCGGGCCCACCCACCAGATCCACCCACTCTTTGACGATTCCGTTTTCTTGTTCAGGTGTGTCGAGTTTGTTCCTTGCGGTTATGTGTGTGACGAGTACCTGCTTCTGCTTTTCATTGCATGGCCACAATACTAGTGTGTATTTCCCACCTTGAGGCCTGTTTATTCGTGCCATTGTTGAAGGTTGCTTTTGCTGACCGCCGTCGTCGGGGGTCACCCGAGGTGTTTCTCCTGGCACGCCCAAAGTGTGGTGACAGGGACGGGGATGATGGCCAGTTATTTCTTCGGGGCGGGTTCTCGTGCCGCCTGACGTTGGCCTGCGGTCACCCTCGGATGGGTGTGCATTCCGCTGCCCCTCCCCCCCGGGTAGGGCTTGAAGAATCCTTCCCATCACCTCCTGGTCATACGTGAGTCGTACCTCACCCAGGGACGTTTTCCTGTCCCCGTCGTGACTGAGCGGAGAAACTGCGCCCTAGGAGGAGCCCCGTCTGGCAACAAACGCGTCGCCCCCGAAGCTCCTACACTGCAGCCGGCTCTCTGGACAGCGTGCTAGGGGTAGGGCGCCACCTGCCGGTCGGTCGCTTTTTTACATGGTCCTGCGGAGGAGGGGCGTGGGGACCACGGATGGAGCAGCCCGGGCCGGCTAACACTGGAATGCCCTGGGGCTGTGGAAGGAGGCTGTGTGGGAGGGGACCCTTGGGCCAGAGGTCAAGAGGGAGGGCGTGGGGTGGGGGATGGGTAGCCACTTTGGCTTTTTGGTTTGGATTGGCAATGTCGTTTTGGAAGTTGACTTCCCTCTCTTTGGCCTCGTCCCTGGGCATGGGGGGGAAATCATCCTTTTCCAGCCAAGGATTCCGAACAAAGCCACGACAGATCACGCGCATCCACTCACTCCAGTCAGGTTCAGGGGCAGGATGCAAGGATCGAAGGTCTCCTGGTTGACAAGATATGGCGCGCCGCCGCCCACAACCCAAGATTTCAGGGAAGTGGTCTTGATCATGGAGGTGATTGAATGAGCTCAGAAAACACAAGCAAATAATGCGGAACTCCCATGCATATACACGTTGTCCTTTGTCTGACTGTGTCTCTCTGTCTTTGCCCGCTCCCCCTCACACCCCCACACACCACACGCATACCCCTCACACCCCCCGCAACCCCCCCACACACAAAACACACGGCCCTGCACACCGGCCACACGCCACCGCCCACCCACACCGGCCACACAAAAACTGCGTTGTGGTGTGAGTGGGGGGTATGGTGTGTACAGGTGGGCGGGTGGGAATGTGTGCCCGCGGGTGGGTGTGTGGGGCAGGGTGTGGGGCGGGGGCGGGGCTTGTGGGGCGGAGGTGGGGCGGGGGCGGGGCGGGTGGGGGACTGGCAGGGCGGGTGGGGGCGTGGCGTGGCGTGGAGGGCGGGGAATGGGGCGGGGGTCCGGTCTGATCGGGTCGGGTCGGGTCGGGTGAGGGTGGAGACAGACACACAGCCAGGGAATGGACAACACCCTCCTACACACACACACACACACACACACACGGCCCCACGCACCACCCACGCGGCACCTGCGTGTGCCACAGACACGACACACACAGACACACCGTGTGTGGCCCTTTCCCTCTCTTTCTCCTTCCCCTCCTCATCATCCCTCTGCCCTCCCTCCCCTCCCTCCACCTTCACCGTCAGGGGGCCTTTCAGATGAGTCTGCCTGTTGTGAATACACCCTCCCTTGACGTGAAGATTTCTATCTACATTCTGACCTGTC
The DNA here is from genome assembly GCF_049115385.1 of Moschus berezovskii. Classification (NCBI taxonomy): domain Eukaryota; kingdom Metazoa; phylum Chordata; class Mammalia; order Artiodactyla; family Moschidae; genus Moschus; species Moschus berezovskii. The sequence goes on along the minus strand of NC_142485.1, from coordinate 47,284,283 downwards.
GCGCCTGTAACCTGGGGTGGGCGGGCGTGCGTGGGGTGGTCAGACATCCTTGGTATACGCTAGGCATATAGCTTTCTCTGTGGAAGGTGGAAGGAAGCCTTCCTTCCGTCCCTCGCTGCAAGAAAGCAAACCGACCACAACTAACAGCAACGGTGTTTGCCACTTGGGGCATACCTTCCACAGTCTCTACTGATTGACACGCCACCCACTTCACCGCGCAAATCCTAGGAGCCTTCCACAAAGCTCTTGCAAAATTCTTCAGAACTGTCAGTCTTCCCGTCACCCGCCATCATCGGGCAAGGTGTAGAGAACCGATGGCAAAACTGGAGGAACGGCTTTTTCCATGGGGTTGGATGAACTGAGGAGGAGGATGCTCAAGTGGATGCCTGACTTCTTGTCGAAAAGTGGATTGGGGGCGGGACGGTCCACTCAGGAGGTCGGGTTGAACACGGACACATAAACTGTACATCGAAACAATCAACAAGCGCCTTCCTATGCCAGCCCAGGAAAAGAGACTTACGACCTTGCATGAACTTCCTCTAAGGGAAAAGAATCTGAAAACCTGAAATGAACACACCTTTGCAAACCCACTCTAGACTTCATTTCTGCCATAACGGTGGTGTCATGTGCATATCTGAGGTGATCGATATTTCCCGGCAACCTTGATTCCCGCTTGGGCTTGCTCTAGCCCCGCGTAGCTCATGATGTGTACTCAGCATATAAGTTAAATAAGCAGGGTGACAATATGCAGCCCTGATGGACTCCTTTCCCTGTTTGGAACCAGCCTGTTGTGTTCCATGCCTAGTTCTAACTGTGACTTCCTGACCTGCAGAACTACAGATGTCTCCTTTTTTTTTTTTTTTTTTTTTAATTCCCTAACCTGAGTGAAAAGCGAGAGAGACTGAGAGAAGATGGAGGGGCGAGCGGGTAGGAAAAACGACATACAATCATAAAAGGACCTACCGTTCAAATCTGTTGCGCTCCAGATACAGAGAGGAAACAAAGGTCAGGAAGGACACAGCGTTTCACATGTGGGTTTTGACAGATGGACACATCTGTCACTCGGTCACTGCATACCACACCCCTGTCAGCAGAATGGTATCGTTTCACTTTTTCTCTCTACCTGGTCCTTTCAGACTTCAGAAACTCTCAGGGAGAATTCTGTTCTTCTTTCTTTCACATTTTTCAAAAGAATTTGTTCAGAAACGGGGTGGGGGGTGATTTAAAGTGCACAATCAAAGGAATGAAAGGTTTACCAGATAGCTTCTTCAGGCCGGTGGCAACTTAGAAACATTTGCTGGGCCGACACCAAGCGGCACAGAGGCCCCGATGCCATTTTCAATCCCATTTCTCTTGGCTGCTAACCCAACCAGCTCGAAACTTCCTCCGAAGAGAAGTCAGATTGCCTTCCGAAACCCCTCCCCAAACTGCCTTTACGGCCCTTCCCTGCCTGGTCCCAGATTCCTCACCTAGGCTTTGGGTGAGGTCAGCCAGACCCTGCTGAGCCTTCTCCACTCTTTCAGTCACTCTACATCTATTTCTGTTGGGCTTGCTTGATCTGCTGCCTTTGGTCAAGCTCCTGTTAGGGTCCGGAGTCGCCCTTCCCTTCAAGGAACAGAGGACACTCACGATAATGCAAGACACACGGCGAGGTTTATTTCCAGCCAGCTGGGGTCCAACCGTCTGCCCGACTCAGCGGGTTTCAACAAGGACCCCGAGCACTGTAAGCCAAGGGATTATATAGCATTTTTACACCATAGTAGTTTCAAAGCATCCACACATAGTCATCTTTTTCAGTTCAGTTCAGTCGCTCAGTCATGTCCGACTCTCCGCAACCCCATGAATCACAGCACGCCAGGCCTCCCTGTCCATCACTAACTCCCGGAGTTCACTCAAACTCATGTCCACAGAGTCGGTGATGCCATCCAGCCATCTCATTCTCTGTTGTCCCCTTCTCCTCCCGCCCCCAACCTTTGCCAGCATCTGAGTCTTTTCCAGTGAGTCAGCTCGTTGCATGAGCTGTCCAAAATATTGCCGTTTCCCCTTGAGCATCAGTCCTTCCGATGAACACTCAGGACTGATCTCCTTTAGAATGGACTGCTCGGATCTCCTTGTAGTCCAAGGGACTCTCAAGAGTCTTCTCCAACACCAAAGTTCAAAATCATCCATTCTTCGGGGATCAGTTTTCTTCACAGTCCATCTCTCATATCCATACATGACCACGGGAAAAAACATAGCCTAGGTCGGTAGGTGCACAGTATGCTACTGGAAATCAGTGGAGAAATAACTCCAGAAGGAATAAAGGGATGGAGCAAAAGCAAAACCAATACCCAGTTGTGGATGTGACCATTGATAGAAGCAAGGTCCGGTGCTGTAAAGAGCAAGATTGCATAGGAACCTGGAATGTTAGGCCCATGAATCAAGGCAAATTGGAAGTGGTCAAACAGGAAATGGAAAGAGTGAACATAGACATTCTAGGAATCAGTGAATTAAAGTGGACTGGAACGGGTGAATTTAACTCAGATGACCATTATATCTACTTCTGTGGGCAGGAATCCCTTAGAAGAAATGGAGTAGCCATCATGGTCAACGAAAGAGTCCGAAATGCAGTCCTTGGATGCAATCTTTAAAGCGACAGAATGATTTCTGCTCGTTTCCAAAGCAAACCATTCGATATTACAGCAATCCAGGCCTATGCCCCAACCAGTAACGCTGAAGAAGCCGAAGTCGAACGGTTCTATGAAGACCTCCAAGACCTTTTAGAACGAACACCCAAAAATGATGTCCTTTTCATTATAGGGGACTGGAAGGCAAAAGTAGGAAGTCAAGAAACACCTGGAGTAACAGGCAAATGTGGCCTTGGAGCAGGGCAAAGGCTAATAGAGTTTGCTCAAGAGAACGCACTGGTCATAGGAAACACCCTCTTCCAACAACACAAGAGAAGACTCTACACTTGGACATCACCACATGGTCAACACCGAAATCAGATTGATTATATTTCTTGCAGCCAAAATGGTGAAGCTGTATACAGTTAGCAAAAACAAGAGTAGGAGCTGACTGTGACTCAGATTATGAACTCCTTATTGCCAAATACAGACTTCAATTGAAGAAAGTAGGGAAAACCACTAGACCATTCAGATATGACCTAGATCAAATCCCTTATGATTATACCGTGGAAGTGAGAAATAGATGTAAGGGACTATGTCTGATAGATAGATTGCCTGATGAACTCTGGACGGAGGTTCGTGACGTTGTACCGAAGACAGGGACCAAGACTATCCCCATGGAAAAGAGATGCAAACAAGCAACATGGCTCTCTGAGGAGGCCTTACAAATAGCTGTGAAAAGAAGAGAAGGGAAAAGCAAAGGAGAAAAGGAAAGATATAAGCATCTGAATGCAGAGTTCCAAAGAATAGCAAGGAGAGATAAGGAAGCCTTCCTCAGTGGTCAATGTAAAGAAATAGAGGAAAACAACAGAATAGGAAAAACAAGAGATCTCTTCAAGAAAATGAGAGATACCAAGGGAATATTTCATGCAAAGATGGGCTCGATAAAGGCCAGAAATGATATGGACCTAACAGAAGCAGAAGATATTAAGAAGAGGTGACAAGAATACACAGAAGAACTGTACAGAAATGATCTTCACGACCAAGATAGTCACGGTAATGTGATCACTGACCTAGAGCCAGACATCTTGGAATGGGAAGTCAAGTGGGCCTTAGAAAGCATCACTACGAACAAAGCTAGTGGAGGTGATGGAATTCCAGTTGGGCTAATTCAAATCTTGAAAGATGATGCTGTAAAAGTGCTGCCCTCCATATGCCAGCCAATTTGGAAAACTCAGCAGTGGCCACAGGACTGGAAAAGGTCAGTCTTCATTCCAATCCCAAAGAAAGGCAATGCCAAAGAATGCTCAAACGACCGCACAGTTGCACTCATCTCACACGCGAGTAAAGTCATGCTCAAAATTCTCCAAGCCAGGCTTCAGCAATATGTGAACAATGAACTCCCAGATGTTCAATCAAGCAGCTTTTAGGAAAGGCAGAGTCACCAGAGATCAAATTGCCAGCATCCGCTGGATCATGGAGAAAGCAAGAGAGTTCCAGAAAACCATCTATTTCGGCTTCATTGACCATGCCAAAGCCTTTGACTGTGTGGATCACCATAAACTGTGGAACATTCTGAAAGAGATCGGAATCCCAGACCACCTGACCTGCCTCTTGAGCAACCTGTATGCCGGTCAGGAAGCAGCAGTCAGAACTGGACATGGAACAACAGACTGGTTCCAAATAGGAAAAGGAGTACGTCAAGGCAGTATAGTGTCACCTTGCTTAGTTAACTTATATGCAGAGTACAGAATGAGGGACGCTGGGCTGGAAGAAGCACAAGCTGGAATCAAGATTGCTGGGAGAAATATCAGTCACCTCAGATATGCAGATGACACCACCCTTATGGCAGAAAGCGAAGAGGAACTCAAAAGCCTCTTGATGAAAATGAAAGAGGAGAGTGAAAAGGTTGGCTTAAAGCTTGAAATTCAACATTCAGCAGACAAAGATCGTGGCGTCTTGTCCCATCACTTCATGGGAAATAGATGGAAACACAGTGGGAACAGTGTCAGACTTTATTTTCTTGGGCTCCGAAATCACTGCAGATGCTGATCGCAGCCATGAAATTAAAAGTAATCTTTTTACATACAGTAATTTTCCACACTCTACACACAGCTGCATATCTCTGGTTTGCCTCACCTCCCGGTGGTTTCACGAGATAAGCCCACCCTGGCCCTTTGACCTATTTGCCTGATCTCTGTGTCACAACCGCCCACATTCTGGTGTTTCAGATTCACTTGTTTTTCAGGTTGCTGTCTTCCTAGGACTCCTCACTCATCCTTACCCAACAAACAATTCCAGGGATCTTTACACAGCCTTACTCAAAAACAATTCGAGGAATCTTTACTTAAAACAACCTTATCTCACATGGAGTCACTTTGGTTCTACAAGCAGCAAGCGGCAAGCAAAGTACAGAAGCAAAAATTCAATGCAGGAGCGTTGAGTTCTACATGAGGTTCTACATTCCCTCTTTTTCTAAGCCTACATCTGAACTTGATCCTTCTCCTGTTGGGAACAACTTCTTGAACAGTGTCTCTGGCCCCTCCCTGCCCCAGTTAGACCAAGGCTAATTTCTCCCCCAGACAGAACTCTGCACCCCCGTCCAGTCCAACCTCCCACTTAACTTCCAGGTGGCTCTAGTTCTCAGCAAACCCATCTGGATGGTGGTTTAGTCGCTAAGTTGTGTCTTGACTCTTGAGGCCTCATGGACTGTAGCCCACAAAGCTCCTCTGTCCATGGGATTCTCCGGGCAAGAACACTGGAGTGGGTTGCCGTTGCCTTCTCCAGTCAGGGAGGATTCTTGTCTCCTTGGCGACAGTGATTTCCACACGTTCCTTAGGGGCCCAGAGGATGTTTCCGGGAAACGGGGATACACACTTCTGGGATCGGAGAGTCCTGTGCTATTACGTGTGTCTGTTCCTTTGCATGTGGTTCCTCACCCAAAAGGGGGACTGGATCCTGACGTTTTCCAACTTGCCTCCGATCCCTGGGGACAACCCTCTCTGGGGGGAACGTGTCTCACGTTCTCTTGCCCTGCGGATGGAAGCTAGAGGCCTTGGGGGAACATTTCTGACAGAGCTTCCCTGGTGGCTCACACCGTCAAGAGTCTGCCTGCGATGCAGGAGACCCAGGTCCCATCCCCGGGCCAGGACGGTCTGCTGGAGAAGGACATGGCAACCCGCTCCAGGACCCGACCCTGACGTCTAGAAATCTCCTGGACTGACTCCCCCTCCACCGACTGGTTTCGAATCCGCTCCAAGGATGAACCTGTGTGTTTCCTTGGTTCCCCTACAAGTGCCTCTGAGGAAAGAATAAGTACCTGATTGCTTGCACCCAGGTCTGCTTTCCCGAACGCGTCCCTCGACATCACAGCCTCCTGAGAGGAGATACGGCAGATAACTCTTTCACTAAATGGAGGATCTGTGCTCAGAAACTCTTTCCACGACATGGAGGCCCGAACTAAGTAACCTATTTGGTCCCTCTCTCCCTCCTTCCCTCATCCCTTCCTTCTTTCCTTCTCGGTGAGTCCCCCCCTTCCTTTCCTTTTTCTTCTTTTTCTCTCACGTCCAGGCATGCACACACACAAACACGCGCGCGCGCGTGCGCGTGCACACGCCATCTCTCACGTACACATGTACATGCATGCACTCACACACACAGTCACCAGCTCAGCGTTTCATGGGTTCCAGGCAAGTGTCAGAGGAGGGAACTGCTGGTGTCCAAAGTAGGCCGCCGTCCTCACCCCACCCCACGTGAACCTCCGTACCCTATGGAGTGTTTTGGATTCAAGTGACTTTAAGAACCGGCCAGCGCCAGGGGAACGCTCTGCCCCTCCTTCCTTTTCTGTCCCTCTGAAGGCAGGCAGAAATGGAAACCTCCTCCCACGGAGGGGAAAGATGTCAAGTGATGATGGCCGCTTCGACCCACGTCCGTGATCCTCAAAGGCATGAGTGGGGTGTCCCGGGTTCCAAAAAGGAGGCGACTCCTTTGGCCTGACACAAGGCGACTTTGTCGATCAGCCTTCCTCCCCACCGCCCAGCCCCCTTCCTCTGCGAGGTGCCTAAGCGGGCAGTCTCAAGTTGGAGAAATGGAAACATGGGGGAAATGGGGGTGGGTGGGGTGGATCATCATTCAATACAGATCAGCTCGAGGCAAAGTCGAAGACTCTGGCTTGACTGGAAAGCTTTCTGCATTTGAATGAAGCTATCCGACGAGGCCCTGCAGAGGGGAGGGGCCCACAGACAATAGTGCCTGCCTCTCTGCCTGCCAGCCTGCCAGCCTGCCAGGCTGAGGAGGCCCTCTGGCGGCGGCGGGGTCACGGCCCCTACTCCTGCAACTTGATCCCTTCAAGAAAACTTCTGCGGTGACTCCTGTCCAGGGAATCATGCAAATTGGCCTGTTTCTGAAAAAGGCCCGAGTCACAGCTGTGACAGATTCTCTGCATCTCTTGACACTTGGATTGACCTGCACCCTCCCATCCTGTCAGATCCTTTGGACACTCTTGAGGAGGTCTTTGGCCTTGGCCAGAAAACAAGCCCCAAGATAAGCAAATACGTTTTGTCTGTTTTTGGGAGCGGGGCGAAAACAAAGCATGGCCGTGGGTTGGAGAGAAACCTGCTCGTCTCACACGTCTAAAGGTAGGAAGTTCTCAGTCTGACAGTACCTGCCTTCAATTCTCAGGGGGACTGGGAGTGTCCCCTCACCTCGCGTGCCCCCAACACCTAGCCCCAGCTCCACACACACACACACACACACACACACCGCCCCCGCCACCACGACAGATACCCCCGCCGTCCGCCCCCCCCGCTCCCCCCCAGTCTTCCCATCCTCACACCACCCCCACTCCCAACCCCGGCCACCAAGGGGGGCCCGGGGAGGGGTATGGCTGTCTCAGCCCCGGTTCTGAGATGTCACTTGTGAAAACGCTCTAGGCCGAGATGCCAGATTGCTGTCCTGATGCTTGGTGTCCGTCTCCATCAGCCATGCCCAAAAAGCATGGCAAATAATGGACAGCAAATAGAAAATGGACAGAAAACACAAAATGATCCTCCTGAACGGAAAACGGCCATTTTTATGGATCTACATAGTGGTCGTTGGTATCCCCACTTGATGCATGAGTCGAGCAGCATTGGTAGGGATACATTTTCATGAATGACATCAATAAACAGACCCGGCCACCTGTCCCCAGCACTATCCCATAAACAGCAGACCCGAAGCTCTGGGCTGGGGGACATCTGGTCGACCGGGGTGGGGGGGTTCGGGGAGGGGGGCGCATGGTGTCAAATTGGGGGCGCCAACGCCCAAGGAGAGAAAGCTGGCTGGGGAGACGCCCTCCCCGCTTCACTCACACGGCTAGGTCTACCGGTCCGTCCGTGTCTCCGAACGGGGATTTGGCTTCGATGGGCAAAAGGAAAAAAGAAGAAAGAAGCGTTGGCGAGGCGCCCCCAATGAGACGAGCGGGCCCTACCAGGGACCGCGCCTGGGGCCCAGACCGTCCTAGACACGGCACCCAGGACGGATGGAGCCGGTCCCCACCTCCTGACCGGGATTCAGGGAGTTGGGGCGGGGTGAGAAAAAGTCGCGTCCGACGACCGAGACCCACAGGGCAGGCTGAAGAGTCAAGCTATCCTCCCTGGCCACCCGCGGAAGCAGGGTCTGGACCATCCACGTCTGCGGACCTATCGGGACTTTGACAAAGAAAAAGCATGTGTGCCGGGAGACGCCTTGGGTGGGGGTGGGGGTGGAGAGGTGGACCGCACACGCGCCCGCACCGGCCGGCCTCTCCTGGTCACCTCTCACGACTCCGGCGGGCGGGTCCCCACCTCCGGAGCGGGGCCGAGGGTGAAGCGAACGCTCCTGAGGGTGGCCCAGGAGGAGGACGGACCGCCGAGTCCTAGTGCAGGCGCTTGGGGCAGGGAAGACCCTCTCCCTGCCCACCGCGGGGGCCGGCCCAGGTAGGGTCCGGCCGGTCTGTCTCCGCGGCCAGAGGGGCACGGGGAGATGCTGGTCGACCCAGTCAGGCCGCCCCAGAGCCCGGATCCGCAGCGCCGCTACAAGTCACCCTCCTCAGAAGCCTAGGCCTCGGCGCCACGGGGACTGTCGCCGCCAGCGTAGCTGGCCTCTGAGAGCACTGCCTCGAGCCCGGCGGCTGAGTCACAATCCTCCTGAAGGCCGCGCCGAAGCTCCGGAGGGGAGGGACAATATAAAAGCGGACGCCAGGTGGCTCCCGACAACCGGCTCGCACGTCCCGAGGATGGGTCGCTGTCGCCGGCCGCCGAGGACGCCACAGCGCCGGCCGCCCAAACGCCGCCCTGAAGCCTCGGCCGCCGAGCGACGCGATGCGACGCGACCCCGGCCGCAGAAGAAGGGAGACGAGCTGGGAAATATCTCCTCAGGAGGCTGCCCCGAAGGAGACGCGCTCCCCCACGCGATTCCAGGGTGGTGGGGGGACATTCCACGGAGACGCCGGCGGCGGGGTCTCGGGGTGGGGTCGGCAGAGAGAGGGGCACCAGTGACATCCCGCGCTGCCCCGGCCCCCCTGCCCCGAAAGAGGGAGGGAGGGAGGGAGGGAGGGAGTTACCGAACTGACAGGCAAAGGGAAACCAGGCAAGCGCTGCTCAGAGACCAAAGCAAGACTTTCCAGAGCAGACACAGACACAGACATGCAAGCCCAGGAGCAAGAAAGGAAAGGGAGGAGACACTCGGACCCCCAACAAGAGAAAAACAAAACTCAACCTGGGTAGAGACCCTGACAAAGTCCAAAGACGACAAACACAAGCATGAGCGGGTGGGTGGGGAAAGTGCACTTGAGGTCAAGAGAATATGGATTTCAAAATAGCTGGCCACAAACACCAGAAAGGAGGGTCTAGGGTGCCAGGGCTGCGGGGGTGGGGGGGGAGGGGAGGGGAGGGGCGTGGTGGTGAGGAGGACCGAGTCCATAGGGATCCACTAAATAAACCCCAGGTTCCATGACAACAACCAATTAAATGAATAAATAACTTTTGGAAGTCGAACAGAAACGATATGAAACAAAACCACCAGGCAGACAGGAAAGGCAAGTCGTAGAACTGCTCTGGCACCTTAAAAGTCAGAGAGAGCGAGAGAGAGAGTGAGAGAGAGAGAGAGAGAGAGAGAAGGCATACACATGTGCATATACGCGTGTCCATATGTATACGCACGCATATTCACGTCTATATATGTGTGCACACATGCGTATAAACAAATACGAAAGAAGGGTATGCTCACGTACACCCATGTGTCCGTGTGTGCACGTGTATGCCTAGGCGTTTATAGTGGGCGTGTATGCTTGGGTGTATAATCATATACACAGGCATATATACACATTTGTTTACGGATAGACACAGGCATGAATACACACGCTCATATGTGGGTGGACTCAGAGATATCAGCTCTCATCACCTGGCCTCTGACACAGAGAGAAACCATATCACCAGGGAAGAGTCCTGTGATCCTTCGGAACACTCCACCAAAGATTCCCCATTCGACCCAACCCAACATAAACACATACGTGTGTATGTGTGGGATCCACACCTATACCTAGATAGACATCCGTACGCACATAATGATCGAACTCTCTGTCTGTGTGCCTACGCCTGTATTTATTCATGTGCGCGCACAGTGCGCACGCGCAGGCAGACACCCCCACCCCACCCCACCCCAGCCCCACACAGGAATGGGACTCAACCACCAGAAGGGAATGAAATCTCACAGTCTGCAGGAACTTGGAGAGACCTTCAGAGGCTATGATGCTAAATGAAATACCTCAGATCCCTCGTTTCCATGCAGAATCTACCAAACGATACACCGTGGACAGAACAGAACAAAACAGAAGCAGACTCACAGATACCACAAAGGAACATACGGGTGGTGGCCAGAGGAGGGACGTGGGTGTGGGCAGGGGTGGACGGTAGTGGGAGTGGGGTGGGGGAGAGAATGAGTGAGTGCCACTGGTGAGGGAGACAGATGAAGCGGAGCAACCATCCACTTACGAGACCAATGAGTCACGGGCACGTCATGACACCAAAGGTCATTTGCCGGGGCACCAAGCGGTGACGGGCCATCACGAACTAGAGGTATCCTGGGGATCGCCATGTCATGTACTACACTAAACAATCGCCTGTACAGCTGAGCATTCATGGGGGGACAAAAAATAAACATGAAAAAAAAAGGGAAAGAAAGAAGTCAGGCAGGCAGGCCAAAGAAAACGTTGTCAGTCAGTTAGACGTCAATTTGAGACGAGTGGGACTTGTCTTGGGGGGGGGGCAAGGGGAAGAGAAACTAGGGTGAGAACGAGGAGAAAGAAAATGACCGATTGCCTTGAGGGGGAGGGGGAGATAAAGGATCCAAAGAGTGGACAGGACGGCCAGGTGAGTGCCGTAGGGAAAGGAAACGAAGCCAAGGAACACACTCCCAACGGTGGTCTTGTTCAGTCCAAGATCAAGATTTGGAGAGCACGGTGTCCTCCAGCACACAGCGACACACAGGCCTCACTTGGTGGGGGAGATCCGGATAACCCTGAAAGCTGAAGCTGACCAAAGAAGCCGTCACGTTCATGTTCATCCACGACTGAAAAGTACCATGGTCACGGGACATTCAAAAATCCTTTCAAACCTCACAGACTCTCTCACTTACTCGCCGTTAAAAATGTAGAGAACAGAAAAGGAGCGAAACGATGGTGGATGGACCGAGGGATGGATGGATGGATGGATTTCCATGATATTCTGAATACGGAAAACCTTGACAGAAAGGCATCGGATTCCCTTTTGTAGAGAATCTGTCTTGCCTTCTCAGCCTGGTGTCTTTCCTACGTCTGGATGGTTCCCACTCTCAGCTTTAAGATCAGCCTCCACAACGAAGCCCTTTGTGCTCTCAAGGTCCTGCCCGCCAGAACTCTCTCTTCAGAGTGCCCTTCGGAAGGGGAACGTTTTCCCCCACGTCAGCGCCCTGAGACAGCATCGGCCTGCCCCCCCCATCTCCCCCAACCCACCCTCAACACCCGCCTCCCTCTCTCCCTCCTGCTCCTCTTCCTCCTCCTCTGAACTCTGGAGCGCTCCTCGCACTGGCCTCTCACCACCCCACACGGTGGCGGTGTAGGCCCAGGTATGCTCAGGTGTCTCCTCACCGCATCCGAGTGGACTTCCGCTGTTTCTCGGCTGCGTCGTTCTGGGACCCTTTTTTCCTGGGCTTTTCCACGGGTGGGGGAGACCCGGATGGGCCGGGGCCAGGCGGGGTGGGGGACCAGCGTGCACATGGGGGGATGGGTGGGGGCAGAGAGGAGGAGGAGGAACACAACTCCCCAGAGCCAGTGTGTGCCTGTGGCCTATAAAACAGATCCGGCAGCAGGCTGGCTCCCAAGAGGGGATTGATCGGTCATGAGACCCGGCACGTTCGTTCTCTTTGCAGAGGCCCTGCAGATCGAACAGGCCGTGGAAAGGTTTGGGCTTCCCGCACTTAGAACCGTTCACCCACTGTGGACACAGGCGTCTGAAACACCGGGGTTAGGCTCTCGGTGCGATGTCCACAGGCCGTCGCCATCGACATGTGCGCACACTGGAGCCGCCGTGCAGAGGGAGATCTCATCCGGCTCCGTGTATTCTTCCAGTGAGTCGTAGGCCGGGATCTCAGGAAGAACAGAGATCCAGAGAGTTGAGTGAATCTGACCGTCACACTTTCAGATTACAAGTGAACCAGAAAGGAGGTGCACTCACGTGTGGGTTCGTCTTTCCATAGGATGAAGACCCTCTTTGAGCAGATGAGGGTTCCGGGGGCAAAATGGAGCAGACAGAACAGAGAGTTCCCTTCGGTCCCTTGCTCCTCCCGTGCGCTCCCAACGGCCCTAGGAACATCCTACCCCAGAGGAGCGTGCTGGCCACCACCCACCTACCCACCCACACGGACGGAGACGGCATTGCCAGTCCGTGTCAGTCCTCCTCGCCCAAAGTCCCCCGTCTGCCCTCGCCTTCAAGCCTGGCATGGTCCGTTCTGTAGGTTTGCCTTGAACCTGCCCGGAAACTAGGGGCATCTTCCCGGATCAGGGATCGATCGAAAACACCCTGTCCCTTGCCTCATCGGCAGGTGGATTCTTAACCACTGGACTACCAGGCAGGGAAGTCCCTTCACGGCCTTCTAAAATCCTCTACCCTGCAACATTCAATGTTGTCCTCCAAATCATGGGACCATCATGACTGAAATGAAGGGAAATATATGAGTTAAAGGAAGTCTTCGGTGCTTCTTGCTTTAGAACAACAAAGGCCTCTCTCTCTCTCTCTCTCTCTCTCTCTCTCTCTATCACACACACAGACACGCGAACAGAGGTGGGCTCATAGTCCAAAAGAAACCAACCTTTGTGTGTATCAATCCCTGACCTACATGGTGAGCAGTCGCCAAAGACAACGAATTCCTACAGCCAGATGTTTGCAACCACGTGCCCTGTCCCTCCATCGCCTGGCCTTACAGAATGCTACGTGGAACCCCTTTCAAGAAGTGTGCGGCTTGGAGGAATGCACCCCTGAATTCTCCTCGCTCAGCCCTGCAAGAAAATGTTCTGTGCCTGCCCCGCACGTCGGACATTTCGGTGGATCGGACCTCCCGGGCTGCCCCTGCACCCGGCACCCTGAGACATCCCGAGAGATCCTATGGAGAAACATCTCCAGCCACTCGCGTGGCATCTGTGTCACTGGCAAGTGACCCTTCAAATCTCCATGTCCAGACGTGAGAACAAACGCTCCTTCACCATCTGGGTCACCTCATAGGATGGGTGAGTGCCTCTGGTTCAGCACTCCCTCGACGTGGCTGTGGGGTTCGGGTTTGGTTCCGTTCTGGGTTAGCTTTCTGACCCACCCACGTGATCTCTCCAGATAGGGTACCCGATCAAACTAAACTAAATCGAGTCTATGTGAATCCCATGCATGCATCCAGTGGGGATATTGACGATCTCTACATGGATCCACATCAGTGGCCGTTCGGTGTTCATGAACGTGGATGACGGCACAGGCAGTGTAGAAAGATACAGGAAGCATGCCTTCATTCTTGGGGGAGGGAAGAGACGGAGCGTCCCTTCCCTAAACGCTCTCCCCCCACACAGGCACAGTGCTTGCTCCTTATCCCACCTGCCAGGGATGTCATGGAATGCACACGTGACAAGATGAGGATTTGGAATGGAGCGGCAAGCAGGAACAGCAGTCCTCGGAGCGTGGATTTAGATTGTGGACTATGTGCCCTTAGAACTCGGTGCACTGAACGACCCGAAAAAGGTCAAGAGGGGATCCAGGACCTGGGCAGGTTCGTGAAGACATGTCCACGGCCCCGTGTCTGAACCGTGACGCTAGTTCACCTCTGTGAACTCGCTTGTGTTCTCTTCTCCCATCTTGATAGACACAGATCTCTATACCTGTCTAGGTCCCAAGATGGTTTCTGGATCACTGTCAGCGAAACGTCCCCACGGATTTCACGGTGACACAGATTCGGGGTTTTGCATGGCAAACCATGCTTATGTCAGCCGTACAGTCAAGTAGAATACACCCGTATCTGTATGTGTATATATCTATGAGGATACTGACTTCGTACAATATGTTTATTGATGTCATTTATGAAAAAGAATCCCTACCAATGCTGCTCGACTCATGCATCAAGTGGCGATACCAACGACCACTACGGGGATCCATAAAAATGGCCGTTTTGTGTTCAGGAGGATCATTTTGTGTTTTCTGTCCATTTGCTATTTGCTGTTCATTATTTCCCGTGCCTTTCAGGCATGGCTGATCTAGACGGACACCACGTATCAGGACAGCAATCTGGCATCTCGGCCTAGAGCGGTTTCACAAGTGACGTCTCAGAACCGGGCTGAGACAGCCATCCCTCTCCCCGGGCCCCCCTCGGTGGCCAGGGTTGGGGGTGGGGGTGGTGTAAGGTTGGGAAGACTGGGAGGGGGGAGCGGGGGGGCGGTGTGTGTGTGTGTGTGTGTGTGTGTGGTGCTGGGGCTAGGGTTTGGGGGTGCGTGAGGCGAGGGACCCTCCCTGTCTCCCTGAGAAGTGAAGGCAGGTTCTGTCCCACTGAGAACTTCCTGCCTTCAGGCGTGTGAGACGAGCAGGTTTCTCTCCAACCCACGCCTATACATCGTTTTTGCCCCACTCCCAAAAACAGACAAAACGTATTTGTTTATCTTGGGGCTTGTATTCTGGCCTAGGCCAAAGACCTCTTCAAGCGTGTCCAAAGGATCTGATAGGATGGGAAGGTGCAGGTCAATCCAGGTGTCAAGAGATACAGAGAATCTCTCACAGCTGTGACTCGGGCCTTTTTCAGAAACAGGCCAATTTGCATGATTCCCTGGAAGGAGTCACCGCAGAAGTTTTCTTGAAGGGAATCGAGTTGCAGGAGTCGGGGGCATGGCCCCGTGGCCGCGAGAGGGCCTAATCAGCCTGGCAGGCCGGCCTGCAGCCTGGCAGGTTGGCAGGCAGGCAGGCAGGCGCGATTGTCTGTGGGCCCCTCCCCTCTGCAGGGCCTCATCGGATAGCTTCATTCAAACGCAGAAAGCTTTCGAGTCAAGTTAGAGCCTTCAACTTTGCCTTGAGCTGCTCTGTATTGAATGGTGATCCGCCCCACCCTCCCCCATCCCCCCACGTCTCCATGTCTCCACCTTGAGGCTGCCCGCTTCAGCACAGCACGGAGGAAGGGGGCTGGGAGGTGGGGAGGGAGCCTGAGGGACAAAGTCGCCTTGTGTCAGGCCAAAGGAGTCGCCTCCTTTTTGGAACCCGGGACACCCCGCTCATGCCTTTGAGGATCACGGACGTGGGTCGAAGCGGACATCATCACTTGACATCTTTCCCCTCCATGGGAGGAGGTTTTCATTTCTGCCTGCCCTCAGAGCGACAGAAAAGGAAGGACGGGCAGAGCGTTCCTCTGGCGCTGGCCGGTTCTTAAAGTCACTTGAATCCAAAACACTCCATAGGGCACGGAAGATCACGTGGGGTGGCGTGGGGACGGTGGCCTACTCCAGACCCCAGCAGTTCACTCCTCTGACACTTGCCTAAAACCCATGAAACGCTGAGCTGGTGACTGTGTGTGTGAGTGCGTGCATGTACGCGCGTACGTGAGAGACGGCACGCGTGTGTGTGTGTGTGTGTGTGTGTGTGTGCATGCCTGGACGTGAGAGAAAACGAAGAAAAAGGAAAGGATGGGGGGGACCCACCCAGAAGGAAAGAAGGAAGGGACGAGGGAAGGAGAGAGGAGGGACCAAATAGGTTACTTAGTTCGGGCCTCCATGTCGTGGAAAGAGTTTCTGAGCACAGATCCTCCGTTCAGTGAAAGAGTTATCTGTCGTATCTCCTCTCAGGAGGCTGTGATGTCGAGGGACGCGTTCGGGAAAGCAGACCTGGGTGCAAGCAATCAGGTACTTATTCTTTCCTCAGAGGCACTTGTAGGGGAACCAAGGAAACACACAGGTTCATCCCTGGAGCGGATTCGAAACCAGTCGGTGGAGGGGGAGTCAGTCCAGGAGATTTCTAGACGTCAGGGTCGGGTCCTGGAGCGGGTCGCCATGTCCTTCTCCAGCAGACCGTCCTGGCCCGGGGATGGGACCCGGGTCTCCTGCATCGCAGGCAGACTCTTGACGGTGTGAGCCACCAGGGAAGCTCTGTCAGAAATGTTCCCCCAAGGCCTCTAGCTTCCATCCGCAGGGCAAGAGAACGTGAGACACATTCCCCCCAGAGAGGGTTGTCCCCAGGGATCGGAGGCAAGTTGGAAAACGTCAGGATCCAGTCCCCCTTTTGGGTGAGGAACCACATGCAAAGGAAGAGACACACATAGTAGCACAGGACCCTCCGATCCCAGAAGCTTGTATCCCCGTTTCCCGGAAACATCCTCTGGGCCCCTAAGGAACGTGTGGAAATCACTGTCGCCAAGGAGATAAGAATCCTCCCTGACCTGGAGAAGTCAACGGCAACCCACTCCAGTGTTCTTGCCCGGAGAATCCCATGGACAGAGGAGCCTGGTGGGCTACAGGCCATGAGGCCTCAAGAGTCAAGACACAACTTAGCGACTAAACCACCATCCAGATGGGTTTGCTGAGAACTAGAGCCACCTGGAAGTTTAATGGGAGGTTGGACTGGACGGGGGTGCAGAGTTCTTTCTGGGGGAGAAAGTAGCCTTGGACTAACTGGGGCAGGGAGGGGCCAGAGACACTGTTCAAGAAGTTGTTCCCAACAGGAGAAGGATCAAGTTCAGATGTAGGCTTAGAAAAAGAGGGAATGTAGAACCTCATGTAGAACTCAACGCTCCTGCATTGAATTTTTGCTTCTGTACTTTGCTTGCCGCTTGCTGCTTGTAGAACCAAAGTGACTCCATGTGAGATAAGGTTGTTTTAAGTAAAGATTCCTCGAATTGTTTTTGAGTAAGGCTGTGTAAAGATCCCTGGAATTGTTTGTTGGGTAAGGATGAGTGAGGAGTCCTAGGAAGACAGCAACCTGAAAAACAAGTGAATCTGAAACACCAGAATGTGGGCGGTTGTGACACAGAGATCAGGCAAATAGGTCAAAGGGCCAGGGTGGGCTTATCTCGTGAAACCACCGGGAGGTGAGGCAAACCAGAGATATGCAGCTGTGTGTAGAGTGTGGAAAATTACTGTATGTAAAAAGATTACTTTTAATTTCATGGCTGCGATCAGCATCTGCAGTGATTTCGGAGCCCAAGAAAATAAAGTCTGACACTGTTCCCACTGTGTTTCCATCTATTTCCCATGAAGTGATGGGACAAGACGCCACGATCTTTGTCTGCTGAATGTTGAATTTCAAGCTTTAAGCCAACCTTTTCACTCTCCTCTTTCATTTTCATCAAGAGGCTTTTGAGTTCCTCTTCGCTTTCTGCCATAAGGGTGGTGTCATCTGCATATCTGAGGTGACTGATATTTCTCCCAGCAATCTTGATTCCAGCTTGTGCTTCTTCCAGCCCAGCGTCCCTCATTCTGTACTCTGCATATAAGTTAACTAAGCAAGGTGACACTATACTGCCTTGACGTACTCCTTTTCCTATTTGGAACCAGTCTGTTGTTCCATGTCCAGTTCTGACTGCTGCTTCCTGACCGGCATACAGGTTGCTCAAGAGGCAGGTCAGGTGGTCTGGGATTCCGATCTCTTTCAGAATGTTCCACAGTTTATGGTGATCCACACAGTCAAAGGCTTTGGCATGGTCAATGAAGCCGAAATAGATGGTTTTCTGGAACTCTCTTGCTTTCTCCATGATCCAGCGGATGCTGGCAATTTGATCTCTGGTGACTCTGCCTTTCCTAAAAGCTGCTTGATTGAACATCTGGGAGTTCATTGTTCACATATTGCTGAAGCCTGGCTTGGAGAATTTTGAGCATGACTTTACTCGCGTGTGAGATGAGTGCAACTGTGCGGTCGTTTGAGCATTCTTTGGCATTGCCTTTCTTTGGGATTGGAATGAAGACTGACCTTTTCCAGTCCTGTGGCCACTGCTGAGTTTTCCAAATTGGCTGGCATATGGAGGGCAGCACTTTTACAGCATCATCTTTCAAGATTTGAATTAGCCCAACTGGAATTCCATCACCTCCACTAGCTTTGTTCGTAGTGATGCTTTCTAAGGCCCACTTGACTTCCCATTCCAAGATGTCTGGCTCTAGGTCAGTGATCACATTACCGTGACTATCTTGGTCGTGAAGATCATTTCTGTACAGTTCTTCTGTGTATTCTTGTCACCTCTTCTTAATATCTTCTGCTTCTGTTAGGTCCATATCATTTCTGGCCTTTATCGAGCCCATCTTTGCATGAAATATTCCCTTGGTATCTCTCATTTTCTTGAAGAGATCTCTTGTTTTTCCTATTCTGTTGTTTTCCTCTATTTCTTTACATTGACCACTGAGGAAGGCTTCCTTATCTCTCCTTGCTATTCTTTGGAACTCTGCATTCAGATGCTTATATCTTTCCTTTTCTCCTTTGCTTTTCCCTTCTCTTCTTTTCACAGCTATTTGTAAGGCCTCCTCAGAGAGCCATGTTGCTTGTTTGCATCTCTTTTCCATGGGGATAGTCTTGGTCCCTGTCTTCGGTACAACGTCACGAACCTCCGTCCAGAGTTCATCAGGCAATCTATCTATCAGACATAGTCCCTTACATCTATTTCTCACTTCCACGGTATAATCATAAGGGATTTGATCTAGGTCATATCTGAATGGTCTAGTGGTTTTCCCTACTTTCTTCAATTGAAGTCTGTATTTGGCAATAAGGAGTTCATAATCTGAGTCACAGTCAGCTCCTACTCTTGTTTTTGCTAACTGTATACAGCTTCACCATTTTGGCTGCAAGAAATATAATCAATCTGATTTCGGTGTTGACCATGTGGTGATGTCCAAGTGTAGAGTCTTCTCTTGTGTTGTTGGAAGAGGGTGTTTCCTATGACCAGTGCGTTCTCTTGAGCAAACTCTATTAGCCTTTGCCCTGCTCCAAGGCCACATTTGCCTGTTACTCCAGGTGTTTCTTGACTTCCTACTTTTGCCTTCCAGTCCCCTATAATGAAAAGGACATCATTTTTGGGTGTTCGTTCTAAAAGGTCTTGGAGGTCTTCATAGAACCGTTCGACTTCGGCTTCTTCAGCGTTACTGGTTGGGGCATAGGCCTGGATTGCTGTAATATCGAATGGTTTGCTTTGGAAACGAGCAGAAATCATTCTGTCGCTTTAAAGATTGCATCCAAGGACTGCATTTCGGACTCTTTCGTTGACCATGATGGCTACTCCATTTCTTCTAAGGGATTCCTGCCCACAGAAGTAGATATAATGGTCATCTGAGTTAAATTCACCCGTTCCAGTCCACTTTAATTCACTGATTCCTAGAATGTCTATGTTCACTCTTTCCATTTCCTGTTTGACCACTTCCAATTTGCCTTGATTCATGGGCCTAACATTCCAGGTTCCTATGCAATCTTGCTCTTTACAGCACCGGACCTTGCTTCTATCAATGGTCACATCCACAACTGGGTATTGGTTTTGCTTTTGCTCCATCCCTTTATTCCTTCTGGAGTTATTTCTCCACTGATTTCCAGTAGCATACTGTGCACCTACCGACCTAGGCTATGTTTTTTCCCGTGGTCATGTATGGATATGAGAGATGGACTGTGAAGAAAACTGATCCCCGAAGAATGGATGATTTTGAACTTTGGTGTTGGAGAAGACTCTTGAGAGTCCCTTGGACTACAAGGAGATCCGAGCAGTCCATTCTAAAGGAGATCAGTCCTGAGTGTTCATCGGAAGGACTGATGCTCAAGGGGAAACGGCAATATTTTGGACAGCTCATGCAACGAGCTGACTCACTGGAAAAGACTCAGATGCTGGCAAAGGTTGGGGGCGGGAGGAGAAGGGGACAACAGAGAATGAGATGGCTGGATGGCAT
This sequence comes from Moschus berezovskii, assembly GCF_049115385.1. Taxonomy (NCBI): domain Eukaryota; kingdom Metazoa; phylum Chordata; class Mammalia; order Artiodactyla; family Moschidae; genus Moschus; species Moschus berezovskii. The sequence continues at coordinate 47,264,261 of NC_142485.1, read as the reverse complement.
CACCGACTCTGTGGACATGAGTTTGAGTGAACTCCGGGAGTTAGTGATGGACAGGGAGGCCTGGCGTGCTGTGATTCATGGGGTTGCGGAGAGTCGGACATGACTGAGCGACTGAACTGAACTGAAAAAGATGACTATGTGTGGATGCTTTGAAACTACTATGGTGTAAAAATGCTATATAATCCCTTGGCTTACAGTGCTCGGGGTCCTTGTTGAAACCCGCTGAGTCGGGCAGACGGTTGGACCCCAGCTGGCTGGAAATAAACCTCGCCGTGTGTCTTGCATTATCGTGAGTGTCCTCTGTTCCTTGAAGGGAAGGGCGACTCCGGACCCTAACAGGAGCTTGACCAAAGGCAGCAGATCAAGCAAGCCCAACAGAAATAGATGTAGAGTGACTGAAAGAGTGGAGAAGGCTCAGCAGGGTCTGGCTGACCTCACCCAAAGCCTAGGTGAGGAATCTGGGACCAGGCAGGGAAGGGCCGTAAAGGCAGTTTGGGGAGGGGTTTCGGAAGGCAATCTGACTTCTCTTCGGAGGAAGTTTCGAGCTGGTTGGGTTAGCAGCCAAGAGAAATGGGATTGAAAATGGCATCGGGGCCTCTGTGCCGCTTGGTGTCGGCCCAGCAAATGTTTCTAAGTTGCCACCGGCCTGAAGAAGCTATCTGGTAAACCTTTCATTCCTTTGATTGTGCACTTTAAATCACCCCCCACCCCGTTTCTGAACAAATTCTTTTGAAAAATGTGAAAGAAAGAAGAACAGAATTCTCCCTGAGAGTTTCTGAAGTCTGAAAGGACCAGGTAGAGAGAAAAAGTGAAACGATACCATTCTGCTGACAGGGGTGTGGTATGCAGTGACCGAGTGACAGATGTGTCCATCTGTCAAAACCCACATGTGAAACGCTGTGTCCTTCCTGACCTTTGTTTCCTCTCTGTATCTGGAGCGCAACAGATTTGAACGGTAGGTCCTTTTATGATTGTATGTCGTTTTTCCTACCCGCTCGCCCCTCCATCTTCTCTCAGTCTCTCTCGCTTTTCACTCAGGTTAGGGAATTAAAAAAAAAAAAAAAAAAAAAGGAGACATCTGTAGTTCTGCAGGTCAGGAAGTCACAGTTAGAACTAGGCATGGAACACAACAGGCTGGTTCCAAACAGGGAAAGGAGTCCATCAGGGCTGCATATTGTCACCCTGCTTATTTAACTTATATGCTGAGTACACATCATGAGCTACGCGGGGCTAGAGCAAGCCCAAGCGGGAATCAAGGTTGCCGGGAAATATCGATCACCTCAGATATGCACATGACACCACCGTTATGGCAGAAATGAAGTCTAGAGTGGGTTTGCAAAGGTGTGTTCATTTCAGGTTTTCAGATTCTTTTCCCTTAGAGGAAGTTCATGCAAGGTCGTAAGTCTCTTTTCCTGGGCTGGCATAGGAAGGCGCTTGTTGATTGTTTCGATGTACAGTTTATGTGTCCGTGTTCAACCCGACCTCCTGAGTGGACCGTCCCGCCCCCAATCCACTTTTCGACAAGAAGTCAGGCATCCACTTGAGCATCCTCCTCCTCAGTTCATCCAACCCCATGGAAAAAGCCGTTCCTCCAGTTTTGCCATCGGTTCTCTACACCTTGCCCGATGATGGCGGGTGACGGGAAGACTGACAGTTCTGAAGAATTTTGCAAGAGCTTTGTGGAAGGCTCCTAGGATTTGCGCGGTGAAGTGGGTGGCGTGTCAATCAGTAGAGACTGTGGAAGGTATGCCCCAAGTGGCAAACACCGTTGCTGTTAGTTGTGGTCGGTTTGCTTTCTTGCAGCGAGGGACGGAAGGAAGGCTTCCTTCCACCTTCCACAGAGAAAGCTATATGCCTAGCGTATACCAAGGATGTCTGACCACCCCACGCACGCCCGCCCACCCCAGGTTACAGGCGCGACAGGTCAGAATGTAGATAGAAATCTTCACGTCAAGGGAGGGTGTATTCACAACAGGCAGACTCATCTGAAAGGCCCCCTGACGGTGAAGGTGGAGGGAGGGGAGGGAGGGCAGAGGGATGATGAGGAGGGGAAGGAGAAAGAGAGGGAAAGGGCCACACACGGTGTGTCTGTGTGTGTCGTGTCTGTGGCACACGCAGGTGCCGCGTGGGTGGTGCGTGGGGCCGTGTGTGTGTGTGTGTGTGTGTGTGTAGGAGGGTGTTGTCCATTCCCTGGCTGTGTGTCTGTCTCCACCCTCACCCGACCCGACCCGACCCGATCAGACCGGACCCCCGCCCCATTCCCCGCCCTCCACGCCACGCCACGCCCCCACCCGCCCTGCCAGTCCCCCACCCGCCCCGCCCCCGCCCCACCTCCGCCCCACAAGCCCCGCCCCCGCCCCACACCCTGCCCCACACACCCACCCGCGGGCACACATTCCCACCCGCCCACCTGTACACACCATACCCCCCACTCACACCACAACGCAGTTTTTGTGTGGCCGGTGTGGGTGGGCGGTGGCGTGTGGCCGGTGTGCAGGGCCGTGTGTTTTGTGTGTGGGGGGGTTGCGGGGGGTGTGAGGGGTATGCGTGTGGTGTGTGGGGGTGTGAGGGGGAGCGGGCAAAGACAGAGAGACACAGTCAGACAAAGGACAACGTGTATATGCATGGGAGTTCCGCATTATTTGCTTGTGTTTTCTGAGCTCATTCAATCACCTCCATGATCAAGACCACTTCCCTGAAATCTTGGGTTGTGGGCGGCGGCGCGCCATATCTTGTCAACCAGGAGACCTTCGATCCTTGCATCCTGCCCCTGAACCTGACTGGAGTGAGTGGATGCGCGTGATCTGTCGTGGCTTTGTTCGGAATCCTTGGCTGGAAAAGGATGATTTCCCCCCCATGCCCAGGGACGAGGCCAAAGAGAGGGAAGTCAACTTCCAAAACGACATTGCCAATCCAAACCAAAAAGCCAAAGTGGCTACCCATCCCCCACCCCACGCCCTCCCTCTTGACCTCTGGCCCAAGGGTCCCCTCCCACACAGCCTCCTTCCACAGCCCCAGGGCATTCCAGTGTTAGCCGGCCCGGGCTGCTCCATCCGTGGTCCCCACGCCCCTCCTCCGCAGGACCATGTAAAAAAGCGACCGACCGGCAGGTGGCGCCCTACCCCTAGCACGCTGTCCAGAGAGCCGGCTGCAGTGTAGGAGCTTCGGGGGCGACGCGTTTGTTGCCAGACGGGGCTCCTCCTAGGGCGCAGTTTCTCCGCTCAGTCACGACGGGGACAGGAAAACGTCCCTGGGTGAGGTACGACTCACGTATGACCAGGAGGTGATGGGAAGGATTCTTCAAGCCCTACCCGGGGGGGAGGGGCAGCGGAATGCACACCCATCCGAGGGTGACCGCAGGCCAACGTCAGGCGGCACGAGAACCCGCCCCGAAGAAATAACTGGCCATCATCCCCGTCCCTGTCACCACACTTTGGGCGTGCCAGGAGAAACACCTCGGGTGACCCCCGACGACGGCGGTCAGCAAAAGCAACCTTCAACAATGGCACGAATAAACAGGCCTCAAGGTGGGAAATACACACTAGTATTGTGGCCATGCAATGAAAAGCAGAAGCAGGTACTCGTCACACACATAACCGCAAGGAACAAACTCGACACACCTGAACAAGAAAACGGAATCGTCAAAGAGTGGGTGGATCTGGTGGGTGGGCCCGCTGAGGCACACACGACCACAAAAGGCAAGTGGACGTGAGAACCCGCCAGGAGGCCGAGGGCGGCAGGGCGGCTGGTCGACCGGCTGGGCGCAGCACCGAGAGGCCGAGTGTGGTGGGGCCCGCTGGTCGACCGGACGGGCCCTGCAAAGGTAGTGCGAGGGCGGAGGGTCCGGCTGGAGACATGCCAGACTTGCATAGCTAGGCCGAGGGCGGCGGGGCGGCTGGTCAACCGTACGGGCGCTGCACCGAGAGGCGGAGGGCGGCGGGGCCGCTTGCTCCACCTGCCGGTCTTGAACAGCTTGCCCGAGGGCGGTGGGGCGGCTTGTCGACGGGCCGGGTGCAGCACCGAGAGGCCAAGTGCGGTGGGGCCCACTGGTCGTCCTGCCGGTCTTTGCACAGCGAGGCCGAGGGCGGCTGGGAATATGATCTCATCTATACTTGAGTCGAAAAATTCTGTTCTCCACTCAAGTGGGGACTGCTGTGTCAGGGAATGTCTTGAGTTTCATAAAGGGTGTAAAATACCCGTTTGTGTTTCAAGCGGGAATGTGGGATTTCTCTTGATACTCTGCAGGGGAAAATTTCCCCATCTCTCTTTGAGTGAAGAATCCTGCGGTTTTTCTCGAGGTGTGGAGGGAACTTTGGTGTGCTTTTCGACGTGCGACTGGGACCTAAGAAACTCGCTCATGTTGTCCATGAAAAGTCAGGTCTCCTTTCTTCTTTGAAGGGAAACACTTGGGTTACTCTCGAGGCGCGTAATGGGAATAGGGCATCATCTAAATTTGAGTCCATAAATTGTGTTCTCCTCTCATGCCGGGACAGCTATGTCAGGGATTGTTGAGTTGCACGAAGGGTGTCAAGTATCCGTTAGCATTTCAAGAGGGAATGTGGGATTTCTCTTGAGACTCTGCACAGGAAATTTTCCTCATCTCACCTTGAGTGCCGAATCTTGTGGTTTTTCTCGAGTTGCGGCGGGAAGCTTGGGGTCCTTCACGAGTTGCGACAAGGACCTCAGAAACTCGCTCGTGTAGTCCCTGGGAAGTCAGGTCTCCTTTCGTTTTGTTAGGGGAACATCAGGATTACTCTCGAGGAGTGGAATGGGAATAGGGCCTCATCTAAAGTTGAATCCATCAATTGTGTTCTCCTCTTAAGTGGGGAGAGCTATGTCAGGGAATGTCTTTGAGATGCCTAAAGGGTGTCAAGTACCCGTTCGAGTTTCAAGGGAGAATGTGGGCTGTCTCTTGAGAATCTGCAGGGTTAATTTTCCTCATCTAACCTTGAGTGCAGAATCTTGTGGTTTTTCTCGAGTTGCGGCCGGAAGCTTGGGCTCCTTCATGATTTGAACATGGACCTCAGGAACTCGCTCGTGTATTTCTTGGGAAGTACGTCTCCTTTCGTTTGGTAGGGGGACATCGCGATTACTCTGAAGGCGTGGAATTGGAATAGGGCTTCATCAAAAGTTGAGTCAATAAATTGTGATCTCCTCTCAAGTGGGGAAAGCTATATCAGGGATTGTCTTTAGTCGCATAAAGGGTGTCAAGTACCCGATCGAGTTTCAAGCGGGAATTTGGGATTTCTCTTGGATATTGAAGGGGAAATTTTCCTCATCTCACCTTGAGTGCCGAATATTGTGGTTTTTCTCGCGTTACGGCGGGAAGCTTGGTGTTCTTCTCGAGTTGCGACTGGGACCTCAGGAAGTCGGTCGTGAAGTCCCTGGGAAGACAGGTCTCCTTTCGTGTTGGTAGGAGATCACCGGGATTACTCTCGAGGCATGGAATGGGAATAGAGCCTCATCTATAGTTGAATCCATAAATTGTGATCTCCTCTCAAGTGGGCACAGCTATGTCAGGGAATGTCTTGAGTCGCATAAAGCTTGTCAAGTACCCGTTCGAGTTTCCAGCGGGAATGTGGGATTTCTCTTGAGACTCTGCAGGGGAAATTTTTACATTTCACCTTGAAAGCAGAATCTTGTGTTTTATCTGAAGTTGCGGCAGGAAGTTTGTGGTCCTTCTCGAGTTGCGAAAGGGACCTCAGGAATTCGCTCGTGTAGTCACTGGGAAGTCAGGTGTCCTTTCATTTTGATAGGGATACATCAGGATTACAATCGAGGCGTGGAATGGGAATAAGGACTCATCAAAAGATGAGTCCATAAATTGTGGTCTCCTCTCAAGTGGGGACAGCAATGTCAGGGAATGTCTTGAGTTGCTTAAAGTGTGTCAAGTACCCGTTCGCGTTTCAAGCGGGAATGTGGGATAACTCTTGAGATTCTGCAGGGGAAATTTTCCTCATCTCACCTTGAGTGCAGAATCTTGTGGTTTTTCTCGAGTTGTGGCGGGAAGCTTGGGGTCCTTCTCGAGTTGTGACACGGACCTCAGAATTCTCTCGTGTAGTGCCTGGGATGTCAGGTCTCCTTTTCTTTTGACAGGGGGACATTGGGACTACGCTTGAGTAGTGGAATGGGAATAAGGCCTCTTCTAAAGTTGAGTCCATAAATTGTGTTCTCCTCTCAAATATTGACAGCTATGTCAGCATATGTCTTGAGTCGCATAAAGGGTGTCAAGTACCCGTTCACGTTTCAAGAGGAAATGTGGGATTTCTCTTGGAACTCTGCAGGAGATATTTTCCTTATCTTGCCTTCAGTGCAGAATCCTGTGGTTTTTCTCGAGTTTCTGTGGGAAGCTTGGGGTCCTGCTCAAGTTGCGACAGAGACCTCAGGAACTCGCTCGTGTAGTCCCTGGGAAGTTAAGTCTCTTTTCGTTTTAGCAGGGGGACATCGGGATTACTCTCGAGGCATGGAATGGGAATAGGACCTCATCTAAATTTGAGTCCATAAATTGTGTTCTCCTCTAAAGTAGGGACAGCTAGGTCAGGTAATGTCTTGAGTCGCATAAAGGGCGTCAAGTTGACGTCCGAGTTTCAAGCTGGAATGTGGGACTTCTCTTGAGACACTGCAGGGGAAATTTTTTCATCTCACATTAAGTGCAGAATCTTGTGGTTTTTCTCGACTTGTGGAGGGAAGCTTGGGTTCCTTTTCGAGTTGCTAAAGGGACCTCAAGTATAAACTGCAGTGCTCCCTGGGAAATCAGGTCTCCCTTCGTTTTCATAGGGGAACATCGAGATACTCTCGAGGCGTGGAATGGGAATCGGGCCTCATCTAAAGTTGAGTCCATAAAATGTGTTCTCCTCTCAAGTGGGCATAGTTATGTCAGGGAATGTCCTGAGTCGCATAAAGGTGCCAATACCCGTTCGAGTTTCAAGCGGGAATGTGGGATTTCTCTTGAGACTCTACTTGGGAAATTTTATTCTTCTCACCTTGTGTGCAGAATCTTGTGGCTTCTCCAGAGTTGCTGTGGGAAGCTTGTGGTCCTTCTCGAGTTGAAACGAGAACCTCAGGGAATCCCTCGTGTTGTTCCAGGCACATCAGGTCTCCAAACGTGTTGGAAGGGGAACCTCGGGATTCCACTCTTGTCGTGAAATGTGATTTGGTTCTCATCTTGTTTTGAGTCCGTTAATTGTGTGCACCTCTCCAGTGGGGACAGCATGTTCAGTGATCTTTTAGTGTCGCAGAAAGGTTTTCAAGTACCCTTTCGAGTTTCAAGCGGGAAAGTGTGTTTTCTCTTGAGACTCTGCAGCAGAAATGTTCCTCATCTGGCATCGAGGGTAGTATCTTGTGGTTTTTCGGGAGTTTCAGCTGGAAGCTTGGGGTCCCTTTTGGGTTATGACGTAGATAGCAGGAACTCGCTTTTGTTGCCCCAGGAAAGTCAGGTCTCCTTTCTTATTGGAAAGGGTACATTGGAATTTCACTGGAGGCGTGGAATGTGAATTGGGCCTCATCTAGAGATGAGTCCGTTAACTGTGTGCTCCTCTCCAGTGAGGACGGCTTAGTAAAGGCCTTTATTGTGTCGCAGAAATGGTGTCAAGTACCCGTTCGATTTTCAAGCAGGATTGTGTGATTTCCCTTGAGACTCTGCATCAGATATATTCCTCATCTTCCATTGAGTACAGAAGACTGCAGTTTTTCTCTAGTTGAGGCAGGAGTCTTGGGGCCCTTCTCCAGTTGCGACAGGGACCTAAGGAACTAGCTCGTGTAGTCCATGTTAAGTCAGGTCTCCTTTCGTTTTGGTAGGGGAACATAGGGATTACTCTCGAGGCGTGGAATGGATTGGGGCCTCATCTAAAGTTGCGTCCATAAATTGTGTTCTCAACTGAAGTGGGCACAGCTATCTCAGGGAATGTCTTGAGTCGCATAAAGGGTGTCAAGTACCCATTCGCGTTTCAAGCGGGAATGTCGGAATACTCTTGAAACTCTGCAGGGGAAATTTTCCTCATCACTGTGAGTGCAGAATCTTGTGTATTTTCTCAAGTTGTGGCGGGAAGCTTGGGGTCCTTTTCGAGTTGCAAAATGGCCCTCAAGAATTCGCTCGTGTAGTCCGTCAGAAGTCAAGTCTCCTTTCTTTTTGGTAGTGGAACATCAGGATTACACACGAGGAGTGGAATGGGAATAGGGCCTCATCTAATGTTGAGTCCACAAATTGTGTTCTCCTCTCAAGTGGGGACAGCTATGTCAGGGAATGTCTTGAGGGGCATAAAGTGTGTTAAGTACCCGTTCGCGTTTCAAGTGGGAATGTGGGATTTCTCTTGAAACTCTGTAGGGGAAATTTGCCTTATCTCACCTTGAGTGCAGAATCTTGTGGTTTTTCTCAAGTTGCGGCGGAAAGCTTGGGGTCTACTCCAGTTGCGACAGGCACCTCAGGATATCGCTCGTGTAGTAGCTGGGAGTCAGTTCTCCTTTCATTTTGGTAGGGGAACATCTGGATTACACTCGAGGCGTGGAATGGGAATAGGGACTCATCTAAAGTTGAGTCCCAGAGAAGGAAATGACAAGCCACTCCAGTTCTCTTGCCTGGAAAATCCCGTGGATGGAGAAGCCTGATTGGCTGAAGTCCGTGGGGTTGCTATGGGTCGGACACGACTGAGCGACTTCACTTCCATTTTTCACTTTCACACATTGAAGAAGGAAATGGCAACCCACTCCAGTGTCCTTGCCTGGAGAATCCCAGGGACGGGGAGCCTGTTGGGCTTCCCTCTATGGGGTCACACAGAGTCAGTCATGAATGAAGTGACTTAGCATCAAAGGTGAGTCCATAAATTGTGTTCTCCTCTCAAGTGGGGACACCTATGTCAGGGTATATCTTGAGAAGTATAAACGGTGTCAAGTTATCGTTCACGTTTCAAGCGGGAATGTGGGATTTCTCTTGAGACTCTGTAGGGGAAATTTTCCTCATCTCACCTTGAGTGAAGAATCTTGTGGTTTTTCTCGAGTTGCAACGGTAAGGTTTGGCTCCTTCTCGAGTTATGACTGGGAACTCAGGACCTCGCGCGTGTTGCCCCAGGGAAGTCAGTTCTCCTTTCGTGTTGGAAGGGAAACTTCGGGGTTATTCTCGAGGCATGGAATGGAATCGGAAGTCATCTAGAGATGAGTCTGTAAATTGTGTGCTCCTTTCCAGTAGGGACAACATAGTCAGGGAACTTTTATGGTTGCAGAAAGGGTGTCAAGAATCCGTTCGAATTTCAAACGGGAATGTGGGATTTCCCTTGAGACTCTGCAGCAAAAAATTCCTCATCACCCTTTGATGGGGAAATCACATGGTTTTTATCGAGTTGCCTCGGAAAGCTTGGGCTCCTTCTCGACTTTCGACGGGGACATCAGGAAATTGCTCCTGTTGTCCCAGGGACGTCATGTCTCCAATCATGTTGGAAGGGGAACCTCAGGTATCCGCTCGCGACGTGGAATGTGATTTGGGTTTCATCTTGTGTTGTGTCAGTTAATTGTGTGCTCCTTTGCAGAGGGGCGGCTTAGTCAGGGACCTTTTTGTGTCGCAGAAAGGGTTTCAAGTATCCTTTCGAGATTCAAGGGGGAATGTGTGATTTCTCTTGAGACTATTTAGCAGAAAGGTTCCTCATCTCGCATTGAGGGGAGAATCTTGTGGTTTTTCTCTTGTTGCGGCGGGAAGCTTCGGGTCGCTTTCGGGTTGCGAAGGGGATCGCAGGAACTCGCTTGTGTTGCCCCAGGGAAGACAGATGTCCTTTCCTGTTCTAAAGGGTGCTTCGTGATTTGTCTTGAGGAATGGAATGTGAATTGGGCCTCATCTAGAGATGAGTCCGTTAACTGTGTGCTCCTCTCCAGTGGAGATGGCTTAGTAAGGGTCGTTTTTGTGTTGCAGAAATGGTGTCAAGTGTATGTTCGAGTTTAAGCGGGAATGGGGGATTTCTGTTGAGACTCTGCATGGGAAATTTTCCTCATCTCACCTTGAGAGCAGAATCTTGTGGTTTTTCCCGAGTTGCGTTGGGAAGCTTTGACTCCTTCTCGAGCTGTGACGGGGAACTCTTGAACTCGCTAGTGTTGCCCCAGGGAAGTCAGGTCTCCTTTCATCTTTTAAGGGAAACTTCGGGATTATTCTCGAGGCATGGAATGGCAATTGGAAATCATCTAGTGATGAGTCCATATATTGTGTGCTTCTGTCCAGTAGTGACGGCTTCATCATGGAACTTTTATTGTTGCAGAAAGGGTGTAAATTATCCTTTTGAATTTCAAGCGGGAATGTTTGATTTCCTTTGAGACACTGCAGCAGAATATTCCTCATCTCACATTGATGGCGGAAACTCGTCGTTTTATCCAGTTGCAGCAGGAAGATTATAATGCTTCTTGAGTTACGACAGTGACCACAGAACCTAGCTCTTTTAACTTCAGGGAGGTCAGGTCACCTTTCTTGTTGCAAGGAGAGCTCTAGGATTATACTCGAAGTGTAGAAAGGGAATCGGGCCTCATCTAAATTTGAGTCCATAAATTGTGTTCTCCGCTCCAGTGGGGACAGCTATGTCAAGGTATGTCTTTGGTCGCATATAGTGTGTCAAGTCCGGGTTTGAGTTTCGAGAGGGAATGTGGGATTTCGCTCGAGACTCTGCATGGGAAATTTTCCTCATCTCACCTTGAGTGCAGAATCTTTAGGTTTTTCTCGAGTTGCAGCGGGGAGCTTGGGCTCCTTCTCGAGCTGCGACGCGGACCTCAGGAACTCGCTCGTGTAGTCCCTGGGACATCAGGTCTCCTTTCCTTATGGTAGGGGAACTTTGGGATTACTCTCGAGGCTTGGAATGGGAATAGGGCCTCATCTAAAGTTGAGTCCATAAATTGTGTTCTCTTCTCAAGTGGGGACTGCAATGTCAGGGAATGTCTTGTGTCCCAAAAACGGTGTGAAGTACCAGTTCGCGTTTCAAGCGTGAATGTGGGATTTCTCTTGAGACTCTTCATGGGAAATTTTCCTCATCAAACCTTGAGTGCAGAATCTTTTTGGTTTTTCTCGAGTTGCAGCGGGAAGTTTGGGCACCTTCTTGATTGCGACAGGGACTTCAGGAACTCCCTCGTGTTGCCCCAGGGATGTCAGGTCTCCAATCGTGTTGGAAGGGGAACCTCGGTATTCCGCTCGTGGCGTGGAATGTGATTTGGGTCTCATCTTGTGTTGAGTCCCTTAATTGTGTGCTCCTCTCCAGTGAGGACGGCTTAGTCAGGGAACTTTTTGTGTCACAGAAAGTGTTTCAAGTTCCCTTTTGAGATTCAAGCGGGAATGTGTGATTTCTCTTGAGAATCTGCAGGAGAAATGTTCCTCATCTCGCACGGAGGGGAGAATCTTGTGGTTCTTCTCGAGTTGCGGCTGGAAATTGGGGTCCCTTTCAGGTTGTGACGTGGATCGCAGGAACTCGCTCATGTTGCCCCAGGGAAGTCAAGTCTCCTTTCCTGTTGGAAAGGGTACTTCGGGATTTCTCTCGAGGCATGGAATGTGAATTGGGCCTCATCTAGGGATGAGTCCCTAAAGTGTGTGCTCCTCTCCAGTAGGGATGGCTTAGTCAGGGAACTTTTTTGTTGCAAAAGAATGTCAAGTACCGGTTCGAATTTCAAGCAGGAATGTGGGATTTCCCTTGACACTCTGCAGCAGAAAATTCCTCACCTCGCATTGATGGGGGAATCTCGTGGTTTTTTCGAGTTGCGGCGGGAAGATTGTAGTCCCTCTCGGGTTGCAACAGTGACTTCGGAACCTAGCTCTTTTTACTTCAGGCAGGTCAGGTGACCTTTCTTGTAGCAAAGAGAGCTTCGGGATTACACTCGAGGCATTCAATGGGAATAGGGACTCATCTAAAATTGAGCCCATTTACTGTGTTCTCCTCTCTAGTGGGCCAGTTATGTCAAGGAATGTCTTGGGTCGCATATAGAGTGTCAAGTCCCGGTTTGAGTTTAAAGCGGGAATGTGGGATTTCTCTTGAGACTCTGCAGGGGAAATTTCAATCATCTCACCTAGAGTGCAGAATCTTGTGGTTTTCCTTGAATTGCGGCGGGAAGCTTGGGTTCCTTCTCGAGTTGCGACGAGGACCTCAGGAAATCGCTCGTGTAGTCTCTGGAAGTCTGGTCTCCTTTCGTTTTGGTAGCGGAACATCGGGAATACTCACGAGGCGTGGAATGGGTATAGGTTCGAATTAAAACTGAGTCCATAAATTGTGATCTCCTCTCAAGTGGGGACAGCTATGTCAGGGAATGTCTTGAGTCGCAGAGAGGGTGTCAAGTACCCCTTCGCGTTTCAATCGATAATGTAGGATTTCGCCTGAGACTATTCAGGGGAAATTTTCCTCCTCTCACCTTGAGTGCAGAAACTTGTGGTTTTCCTCGCGTTTCGGTGGGAAGTTTGGGGTCTTTCTCGAGTTGGGACAGGGACCTCAGGAATTGGCTCTTGCAGTCCCTGGGAAGTAGGTCTCCTTTCGTTTGGTAGGGAAACATTGGGATTACTCGCGTGGTGTGGAATGGGAATAGGTCCTTATCTAAAGTTGAGTCCATAAATTGTGTTCTCCTCTCAAGTGCTGACAGCTATGTTAGGGAATGTCTTGATTCGCAAAAGAGTGTCTAGTACATGTTCGTGTTCCAAGCGGGAATGTGGGATTTCTCTTGAGACTCTGCAAGTCAAATTTTCCTCATCTCACCTTGAGGGCAGAATCTTGTGGTTTTTCTCGAGTTGCGGCCAGAAGCTTGGGGTCCTTCTCGAGTTGCGACAGGGACCTCAGGATCTCGCTCGTGTAGTCCATGGGAAGTCAAGTCTCCTTTCGTTTTGGTAGTGGAACTTCGGGATTACTCTCGAGGCGTGGAATGGGAATAGGGCCTCATCTAAAGTTGAGTCCAATATTTGTGTTCTCCTCTCACGTGGGGACAACTATGTCAGGGAATGTCTTGAGTCGCATAAAGGGTGTCAAGTACCCCTTCGCGTTGCAAGCGATAATGTAGGATTTCGCCTGAGACTATTCAGGGGAGAATTTCCTCATCTCACCTTGAATGCACAATCTTGTGGTTCATCTCGAGTTGTGGCAGGAAGCTTGGGGTCCTTCTCGAGTTGCGACAGGGACCTCAGGCACTCGTTCGTGTAGTCCCTGGAAGTCAGGTTTTCTTTCGTTTTGGTAGGGGAACATCGGGATTACTCTCGAGGTGTGGAATGGGAATAAGGCCTCATCTAAAGTTGAGTCCATAAATTGTGTTCTCCTCTAAAGTGTGGATAGCTGTGTCAGGGAATGTCTTGAATCAAACAAAGTGTGAGAAATACCCGTTCGCGTTTCCAGGGCGAATGTGGGATTTCTCTTGAGACTCTTCAGGGGAAATTTTCCTCATCTCACCTTGAGTGAAGAATCTTTTTGTTTTCCTCGATTTGCGACGGGAAGCTTGGGGTCCTTCTCGAGGTGCAACAGGGACCACAGGGACTCACTCATGTAATACTTTGCAAGTCAGGCCTCCTTTCCTTTTGGTAGAGGAACATCGTGTTTACTCTCGAGGCGTGGAATAGGAATAGGGCCTAATCTAAAGTTGAGTCCATAAATTGTGTTCTCCATTCAAGTTGGGACAGCTATGTCAGGGAAGGTCTTGAGTCACATAAAGGGTGTCAAGTACCCGTTCGAGTTTCAAGCGGGAATGTGGCATTTCTCTCGATACTCTGGAGGGGATATTTTTCTCATCAAACCTTGAATGCACAATCTTGTGGTTTTTCTCGAGTTGCGGCCTGGAAGCCTGGTGTCCTTCACGAGTTGTGACAGGGCCCTCAGGAACTGACTCGTGTAGTCCCTGGGAAGTCAGGTCTCCTTTAGTTTTGGTAAAGAACATTGGGATTACTTGCGAGGCGGGGAATGGGAATAGGCCCTCATCTAAATTTGAGTCCATAAATTGTGTTCTCCTCTCAAGTGGGGACAGATATGTTAGGGAATGTCTTGAGTCGTATAAAGGGTGTCAAGTTCGGCTTCTAGTTTCCAGCAGGAATGTGGGATTTTTCTTGAGTCTCTGCAGGGGAAATTTTCCTCATCTCACCTGGAGTGCAGAATCTTGTGGTTTTTCTCGAGTTGCGGCGGGAAGCTTGGCTTCCTTCTCAAGTTGCGACAGGGATCTCAGGAAATCGTTCGTGTAGTCCCTGGGAAGTCAGGTCTCCTTTCGTTTTGGTAGGGAACATCGAGATTACTCTCTAGGCGTGTAATGGAAATAGGTCCTCATCTAAATTTGAGTCCACAAATTATGTTCTCCTCTCAAGTGGGGACAGCTATGTCAGGGAACGTATTGAATGGCACAAAGGGTGTCATTTCCGCTTCGAGTTTCAAGCGGGAATGTGGGACTTCTCTTGAGACTCTGCAGGGGAAATATTCCTCATCTCACCTTGAGTGCAGAATCTTGTGGTTTTCTCGAGTTGCGGCGGGAAGCTTGGGGTCCTTCTCGAGTTGTGGCAATAAACTCAGGAACTCGCTCATGTAGTCCCTGGGAAAGTCAGCTCTCCTTTCGTTTTGGTAGGGGAACATCGGGAACACTCTCGAGGCGTGAAAAGGAATAGGTCCTCGTCTAAAGTTGAGTCCATAAATTGTGTTCTCCTCTCAAGTGGGGACAGCTATGTCAGGGAATGTCTTGAGTCACATGAAGGGTGTCAAGTACCCGTTCACGTTTCAAGCGGGAATGTGGGATTTCTCTTGAGACTCTGCAGGGGAAATTTTCCTCATCACACCTTAAGTGTAGAATGTTGTGCTTTTTCTCGAATTGCGGCGGGAAGCTTGGGGTCCTTCTCGAGTTGCAACAGGGACCTCAGGCACTCGCTCGTATAGTCCCTGGGAAGTCTGGTCTCCTTTCATTTTGGTAGGGGAACATCGGGATTACTCTCATGGCGTGGAATGGGAAAAGGCCCTCATCTAAAGTTGAGTCATAAATTAATTGTGTTCCCCTCTCAAGTGGGGACAGCTTTGTCAGGGAATGTCTTGAGTAGCATGAAGGGTGTCAAGTACACGTTCACGTTTCAAGCGGGAATGTGGGATTTCTCTTGAGACTCTGCAGGGGATATTTTCCTCATTTCACCTTGAGTGCAGAATATTTAGTTTCTCTCGAGTTGCAGCGGGAAGCGTGGGGTCCTTCTCGAGGTGCAACAAGGATCTCAGTGACTCGCTCTTGTAGTCCCTGGGAAGTCAGCTCTCCTTTCGTTTTGGTAGGGGCCATCGGCATTACTATCAAGGCGTGGAATGCTAACAGGGCCTCAGCTAAAGTTGAGTGCATAAATTGTGTTCTCTTCTCAAGAGGGGACAGCTATGTCAGGGAATGTCTTGATTCGCAAAAAGGGTGACAAGTACCTGTTCGCGTTTCAAGCGGGAATGTGTGATTTCTCTTAGAATCTGCATGCGGAATGTTCCTCATATAACTTTGAGTGTAGAATCTTGTGGTTTTCCTCGGGTAGCGGCGCGAAGCCTGGAGTCCACTCGAGTTGTGACAGGGACCTCAGGAACCCCCTCTTATAGTCCCTTGCAAGTCAGGTCTCCTGTCCTTTTGTTAGGGGAACGTCAGGATTACTCTCAAGGCGTGGAATGGGAATGGGGGCTCATCTAAAGTTGAGTTCATAAATTGTGTTCTCCTCTGAAGAGCGGACAGCTATGTCAGGGAATGTCTTGATTGGCATAAAGGGTGACAAGTACCCGTTCACGTTTCAAGCGGGAATGTGTGATTTCTCTTAGAATCTGCATGGGAAATGTTCCTCATCTAACCTTGAGTGTAGAATCATGTGGTTTTCCTCGAGGAGCGGCGGGAAGCCTGTGGTCCTCTCGAGTTGCGACAAGGACCTCCGGAATTCGCTCATGTAGACCCTTGCAAGACAGGTCTCCTTTCCTTTTGTTAGGGGAACATTGGGATTACTCTCGAGGCGTGGAATGTGAATAGGGGCTCATCTAAATTTGAGTCCATAAATTGTGTTCTCCTTTCAAGTGGGGACAGCTATGTCAGGGAATATCTTGAGTCACATAAAGGGTGTCAAGTGACCGTGTGCGTTTTTTGCGGTACTGTGGGATTTCTTATGAGACTCTACAGGGTAAATTTTCCTCATCTCACCTTGAGTGACCTCAGGAAATCGCTCGTGTAGTCCCTGGGAAGTCAGGTCTCCTTTCATTTTGGTAGGGGAACATTGGGATTATTCTCGAGGGTTGGAATGGGAACAGGGCCTCATCTAAAGTTGAGTCCATAAATCGTGTTCTCCTCTCAATTACGGACAGCTATGTCAGGGAATGTCTTGAGTCGCATAAAGGGTGTCAAATTATGCTTCTAGTTTCAAGCAGGAATGTGGGATTTCTCTTGAGACTCTGCAGGTGAAATCTCACCGTGAGTGCAGAACCTTTTGGTTTTAGTCAAGTTGCGGCGGGAAGCTTGGGTTCCTTCTCACGTTGCGACAGGGATCTCAGGAAATCGCTCGTGTAGTCCCTGGTTACTCAGGTGTCCTTTTTAGTCGGGAACATCGGGATTACTCTCTAGGCGTGGAATGGAAATAGGTCCTCATCTAAATTTGAGTCCAAAAATTGTGTTTTCCTGTCAAATGGGGACAGCTATGTCAGGGAATGTCTTGAGTCGCATAAAGGGTGTCATTTCCGCTTCGAGTTTCAAGCGGGAATGTGGGACTTCTCTTGAGACTCTGCAGGGGAAATATTCCTCATCTCACCTTGAGTGCAGAACCTTTTGGTTTTTCTCAAGTTGCGGCGGGAAGCTTGGGTTCCTTCTCACGTTGCGACAGGGATCTCAGGAAACCGCTCGTGTAATCCCTGGGACGTCAGGTCTCCTTTCGTTTTGGTAGGGGAACATCGGGGTTACTCTCGAGGCATGGAATGGGAATAGGGCCTCATCTAAAGTTGAGTCCATAAATTGTGTTCTCCTATCAAGTGGGGACAGCTTTTTTAGGGAATGTATTGAGTCACATAAAGGGTGTCAAGCACCCGTTCGCGTTTCAAGCAGGAATATGGGATTTCTCTTGAGTCTCTGCAGGCGAAAATTTCCTCATCTCACCTTGAGTCAAAAATCTTGTGGTTTTTCTCGAGTTGCGGCAGGAAGCTTTGGGTCCATCTTGATGTGCAACAGGGACCTCAGGAACTCGCTCGTGTAGTCCCTGGGAATTCAGGTCTCCTTTCTTTTTCAAAGGGAAACTTCGGGATTAATCTCCAGGCGTGGAATGGGAATTGGAAGTCATATAGAGATTAGTCCGTAAATTGTGTGCTCCTGTCCAGTAGGGACGGATATTCAGGGAACGTTTATGGTTGCAGAAAGGGTGTCAAGCACCCGTTCGAATTTCAAACGGGAATGTGGTATTTCCCTTGAGACTCTGCAGCAGAAAATTCCTCAGCTCGCATTGATTTGGGAATCTCGTGCTTTGTATCGAGTTGCGGCGGGGAGCTTATGGTCCATCTGGAGTTTGACAGGGACCTCAGTAAATCGCTCGAGTAGTCTCTGGGAAGTCAGGTCTCCTTTCGTTTTGGTAGGGGAACATCGGGGTTACTCTCGAGGCATGGAATGGGAACAGGGCCTCATCTAAAGTTGAGTCCATAAATCGTGTTCTCCTCTCAAGTGGGGACAGCTTTGTCAGGGAATGGCTTGAGTCGCATAAAGGGTGTCAAGCACCCGTTCGTGTTTCAAGCGGGAATATGGGATTTCTCTTGAGACTCTGCATGTGAAAATTTCCTCATCTCACCTTGAGTCAAAAATCTTGTGGTTTTTCTGGAGTTGCGGCGGGAAGCTTTGGGTCCATCTTGATGTGCGACAGGGACCTCAGGAACTCGCTCGTGTAGTACCTAGGAGGTCAGTTCTCCTTTCGTGTTCAAAGGGAACCTTCGGGATTACTCTCGAGGTGTGGAATGGGAATAGGGCCTCATCTAAAGTTGAGACCATAAATTGTGTTCTCCTCTCAAGTGGTGACAGCTATGTCAGGGGATGTCTTGAGTCGCAAAAGGGTGTCAATTACCCCTTCGCGTTTCAAGTGGGAATGTTGGATTTCCCTAGAATCTCTGTAGGAGAAAATTTTCTCATCTCACCTTTAGTGCTGAATCTTGTGTTTTTTAGCGAGTTGCGGCGAGAAGGTTGGGGTCCTTCTCGAGTTGTGACAGCGACCTCAGAAACTCGCTCGTGTAGTCCCTGGGAAGTAAGGTCTTCTTTTGTTAAGGTAGGCAAACAAAGGATTACTCTTGAGGCATGGAATGGGAATAGGGCCTCATCTAAAGTGGGGTCCATAAATTGTGTTCTCCTCCTTATTGGGGACAACATGTCAGCGAATGTCTTATGTGGTATAAAGTGTGTCAAGTTCCCGTTTTCGTTTCAAGCGGGAATGTGGGATTTCTCTTGAGACTCTGCAGGGGAAATTTTCCTCATCTCACTTTGAGTGCTGAATCTTGTGGTTTTTCTCGACTTGCGGCGGGAAGGTTGGGGTCCTTCTCCAGTTGCGACAGGGACCTCAGGAACTTACTCATGCAGTCTCTGGGAAATCAGGTCTCCTTTCGTTTTGGTAGGGGGAGATCGGGATTACTCTCGAGGCGTGGAATGGGAATAGGGCCTCATCTAAAGTTGAGTCCATAAATTGTGTCCTTCTGTCATGTGGGGACAGATATGTCAGGGTTTGTCTTGAGTCCCAGAAAGGGTGTCAAGTACCCGTTCACGTTTCAAGCGGGAATGTGGGATTTCTCTTGAGACGCTGCAGGGGAAATTTTCCTCATCTCACTTTGAGTGCAGAATCTTGTGATTTTTCTCGAGTTGCGGCGGGAAGCTTGGGGTCCTTCTCGAGTTGCGACAGAGACTTCAGGAACTCGCTCTTGTAGTCCCTGGAAAGTCAGGTCTCCTTTCTTTTTGGTAAATGAACATCAGGATTCCTCTCGAGGCCTAGAATTTGAATAGGGCCTCATCTAATGTTGAGTCCATAAATTGCCTTCTCCTCTCAAGTGGGGAGAGCTACGTCAGGGAAAGTCTTGAGTCGCATACAGGGCGTCAAGTACCCTTTCGGGTTTCAAGCGGTAATGTGGGATTTCTCTTGAGACTCTGAAGGGGAAATTTTCCTCCTCTCACCTTGAGTGCAGAATCTTGTGGTTTTTCTCGAGTTGCAGCAGGATGTTTGGGGTCCGTCTCTAGTTGCGACGGGGACCTCAGTAAATCACTTGTGTAGTCCCTGGGGAGTCTGGTCTCCTTTCCTGTTGGAAGGGAAACTCGGGATTACTCTCGAGGCGTGGAATGGAAATTGAAATTCATATAGATATGAGTACGGAAATTGTGTGCTCCCCTCCAGTAGGGACGGCTTATTCAAGGAACGTTTACGGTTGCAGAAAGGGTGTCAAGCACCGTTCGAATTTCAAGCGGGAATGTGGGATTTTCCTTGAGACTATGCAGCAGAAAATTCCTCATCTCGCATTGATTTGGGAAGCTCCTGCTTTGTACATCGTTGCGGCGGGAAGCTTGTGTTCCTTCTTGAGTTGTGACACGGACCTCAGTAACTCGCTCGTGTAGTCCCTGGGAAGTCAGGTCTCCTTTCGTTTTGGTAGGGGAACATTGGCATTACTCTCGAGGCGTGGAATGGGAATAGGGCCTCGTCGAAAGTTGAGTCCATAAATTGTGTTCTCCTCTCAAGTGGGGACAGCTTTGTCATGGAATGTCTTTAGACGCATAAAGGGTGTCAAGCACCCGTTCGCGTTTCAAGCGGGAATGTGGGATTTCTCTTGTGGCTTTGCAAGTGAAATTTTCCTCATCTCACCTTGAGTGCAGAATCTTGTGGTTTTTCTAGAGTTGCGGCGGGAATCTTGGGGTCCTTCTCGAGTTGCGATGGGGACCTCAATGACTCGCTCGTGTTGCCCCAGGGAAGTCAGTTCTCCTTTCGTGTTGGAAGGAAAATTCGGGATTATTCCCGAGGTGTGGAATGGTAATTGGAAATCATCTATTGATGAGTCCGTAAATTGTTTCCTCCTCTCTAGGAGGGACAGGTTATTCAGGGAACTTTTATGGTTGCAGAAAGGGTGTCAAATACCCGTTGGAATTTCAAGTGGCAATGAGGGATTTCCCTTGAGACTCTGCAGCAGAAAATTTCTCATCTTGTATTGATGGGGGAATCTCATGGTTTGTATCGAGTTGTGGTGGGAAGCTTGTGGTTCTTCTCTAGTTGCGACAGGGACCTCAGGAACTCGCTCGAGTAGTCCTTGGGAAGTCAGGTCAACTTTCGTTTTGTAGGGGAACATCCGGATTACTCTCAAGGTGTGGAATGGGAATAGGGCCTCATCTAAAGTTGAGTCCATAAATTGTGTTCTCCTCTCAAGTGGGGACAGATATGTCAGGGAATGTCTTGAGTCACATAAAGGGTGTCAAGTACCCGTTCGCGTTTCCAGCGGGAATGTGGGATTTCTCTTGTGACTCTGCAGGGGAAATTTTCCTCATCTCGCCTTGAGTGCAGAATCTTGTGGTTTTTCTCAAGTTGAGGTGGGAAGCTTGGGGTCCTTCTCGAGTTGCGACTTGGATCTCAGGAGGTCATTACCCTTTTATGTTGGAAGGGGAACTTTGTGATTACTCTCGACCAGTTAAATGGGAATAGGGCCTCATCACTAGCTGAGTGTATAAATTTTGTGCTCCTCTCCAGGTGGGACAGCTACGTTAGGGAACTTTGTGAGTCGCATAAAGGATATCAAATACCCGTTCGAGTTTGAAGTTCTAATTTGGGATTTCTCTTGAGATTCTGCAGCAGAAATTTTCCTTATCTCGCATTGATGGGGAAAGGTTTACATTTCTCTCGAGTTGCAGCGGACAGCTTTGGCTCCCTCTCGAGTTGCAACCGGGACCTCAGGAACTCGCTCGTGGTGCCCCAGGGAAGTCAGGTTTCCTATTCTATTGGAAGGGGAACCTCGGGATTCCACTCGAGGTGCAGCAGATAATAGGGCCGAATCTAGCGTTGAGGCGGTCAACGGTGTGTTCCTTGCCAGGGGCGACAGGGAGCTCAGAGTTGTTCTCAAAATTCACCTGGGGAGTCAGGCCTCATCTCTTGCTCAGGTCTAGAACTGCGCTTTATTCTCGAGTTGTAAAACGGGTGTTAGGACACATTAGAGTTGAATTTGTACCTGGAGAATTATCGAGTATGTTCAGGGAATCAAGTCTTCATTCATCTTGTGAGTTGATACTCGAGGATACATTTGAATCTGTGCAGTAGAATCAGACAATATCTCGAGTGGGTGGTGACATCCGTAACTTTTCCATTTGTATTTTGAAAACCTGGGTATATCCCCCTGTTTCACAGTGGTACCCGCCTCCTCATTCTGGATTCTATTCCAGAGAAAGCAGAGTAATCGACTCTCATTTGGAAAAGAGGACTGGAAATCGGGGCACTTTGTCAGTGTGGCAGGTAACTCGGTGTTCCTCTCGATTGGGGTTGTGTATGTCGGTTAAATTTTTGAGTCACATAAAGAATGTTAAAGTAACCTGTTGAGTTTCAAGCAGGAATGTGGAATTTCTCTTGCTAATCTGCAACGGAAGTGTTCCTCATCTCGACTTGAGGGCAGAATCTTTGGTTTTTCTCGAGTGGCGGTGGGAACCTTGGGTTCCTTCTGGAGTTTCCCTGGGTACCTCAGGAACTCGCTCGTGTGGCTTCCGGGAAGTCATTTCCATTTTTGTGTTCGAAGGGGAATTTCGGGATTACTCTTGAGCCGTTAAATGGGAATAGGGTCTCATCTCGAGTTGACTCCTTAAATTGTGTGCTCCTCTCCAGTGGGGACGGCTATGTTTGTGAACTTTTTGAGTCACAAAAAGGGTGTCAAGTACCCATTTGAGTTTCACGTGGGAATTTGGGATTTCTCTTGAGGCTCTGCAATGGAAAATTTCCTCATCTCTCATTGAAGAGATAATTATCTGGTTTTTCTCCAGTTGCAGCGGGAAGCTTGTCGTTCATCTCTTGTACCGCTGGGGACCTCAGGAACTCGCTCATGTTGCCCCACGGAAGTCAGGTCTCCTATCGTGTTGGAAGGGGAACTTCGGGAAACCAAACGAGGTGTAGCAGAAGAATACAGCCGCATCAAGCCTTGAGTCGGTCAACTGTGTGTTCCTTTCCAGAGGCGACAGGGATCCTGTGGTTGCTCTCAAAATTCACCTGGGGAGTCAGGCCTCGTCTCTTGTTCAGACATGGAAATGAGCTTTCCTTTCGAGTTGTAAAACGACTGTTAGGCCACATTAGAGTTGAATTTGTACCTGTTGATTGTAACGAATATGCTTGGGCAGTCAGACCTTCACTCGGCTTGTGAGCTGATACTCGAGGATACATTTGAATCTGTGCAGTAGAGTCACAAGATATCTCGAGTGGGTGGTGACATCCATACATTTTCCATTTGTGTTTTGAAATCCTGGGAATCCTCCCGAGTTTCAACGTGGTACCCGCCTCCTCGTACTCTGCGACCGGAACGTCCGGATTCCCTTCCAGAGAAAGCAATGGAATCCACTCTCATCTGGAAAAGA
The DNA here is from genome assembly GCF_049115385.1 of Moschus berezovskii. Lineage (NCBI taxonomy): Eukaryota > Metazoa > Chordata > Mammalia > Artiodactyla > Moschidae > Moschus > Moschus berezovskii. The sequence continues at coordinate 47,241,770 of NC_142485.1, read as the reverse complement.
GGACTGGAATTCAGGGCAATTTGTCAGTGTGGCAGATAACTTGATGTTCCTGTCGATTGGGGCTGTGTATGTCGGTTTAATTTCTGAGTCCCATAAAGGATGTTAAGTAACCTTTCCAGTTTCAAGCGGGAATGTGGACTTTCTCTTGCGAAGCTGTAGTGGAAGTGTTCCTCATCTCGACTTGAGGGCAGAATCTTTGGTTTTCCTCGAGTGGCGGTGGGAACCTTGGGTTCCCTCTGGAGTTTCCCCGGGTACCTCAGGAACTCGCTCGTGTGGCTTCAGGGAAGTCATTTCCCTTTTTGTGTTGGATGGGGAACTTCGGGATTACTCTCGAGCCGTTAAATGGGAATAGGGTCTCATCTCGACATGAGTCCGTAATTGTGTGCTCCTCTCCAGTGGGGACGGCTATGTTTGTGAAGTTTTTGAGTCGCATAAATGGTGTCAAGTACCCGTTTCAGTTTCAAGCGGGAATTTGGGATTTCTCTTGAGACTCTGCCTCGGAAAATTTTGTCATCTCTCATTGAGGGGATAATTATCTGGTGTTTCTCGAGTTGCAGCGGGAAGCTTGGGGTTCTTCTTGTGTAGCTACGTGGACCTCAGGAACTCGCTCGTGTTGCCCCACGGAAGTCAGGTCTCCTATTGTGTTGGAAGGGGTACCTCAGGAAACCACAGGAGGCACAGCAGAAGAATAGGGCCGCATCTAGCCTTTCGTCGGTCAACTGTGTGTTCCTTGCCAGGAGCGACAGGGATGCTGTGGTTTCTCTCAAAATTCACCTGGGGAGTCAGGCCTTGTCTCTTGTTCAGACATTGAACTGCGCTTTCCTTTCGAGTTGTAAAACGACTGTTAGGCCACATTAGAGTTGAATTTTTACCTGTAGATTGTAATGAATATGCTTGGGCAGTCAGATCTCCACTCGTTTTGTGAGCTGATACTCGAGGATACATTTGAATCTGTGCAGTAGAGTCACAAAATATCTCAAGTGGGTGGTGATATCCGTACCTTTTCCATTTGTGTTTTGAAATCCTGGGGATCCTCCCGAGTTTCAAAGTGGTATCCGCCTCCTCGTACTGTGCGAGCAGATTGTCCTGATTGCATTCCAGAGAAAGCCGAGGAATCGACTCTCATCTGGAAAAGGGGACTGGAAATCTGGGCAGTTTTTCAGTGTGGCAGATACCTCGGTGTTCCTCTCCATGGGGGCTGTGTATGTCGGTTTAATTTTTGAGTCACATAAAGGACGTTAAGTAACCTGTCGAGTTTCAAGAGGGAATGTGGAATTTCTCTTGCGAATCTGCAATGGAAGTGTGACTTGAGTGCAGAATCTTTGATTTTTCTCGAGTGGTGGCGGGAAGCTTGGGCTCGCTCTGGAGTTTCCCCGGGAAACTCAGTAACTCGCTCGTGTTGCTTCAGGGAAGTCATTTCCCTTTTTGTGTTGGAAGGGGAAATTCGGGATTGCTCTCAAGCCGTTAAATGGGAATAGGGCCTCATCTCGCATTGAGTCCGTAAATTGTGTGCTCCTCACAAGTGGGGACGGCTATGTTAGGGAACTTCATGAGTTGCATAAAAGGTGTCAATTACTCGTTCGAATTTCAAGTGGGAATTTGGGATTTCTCTTGAGATTCTGTAGCAGATATGTTCCTCATCTGGCATTGATGGGCGAATGCTGTCTTTTTTCTCGCGTTAGGGGAGACAGCTTGGGGTTCTTCTCGAGTTGCGACCGGGACCTCAGGAACTCGCTCACCTTGGCTCAGGGAAGTTACATTACCTTTGATTTTGGAAGGGGAACCTCAGGATTCCTCTCCGGGTTTGGGACAGTAATAGGGCCGCGCCTAGTGTTGTGTACACAAATTGTGTGCTCCGCTTCAATGTGGACAGATATTTTGGGGAAGTTTTTGGGTCGCATAATGGAGTTAAGTACCTGTTCGAGTTTCAGGTTTGAATGTGGGATTTCTCTTGAGATTCTGCAGCATAAATTTTCCTCATCTCGCATTGATGGGGAAACGTTTTCGTTTTCGTTTTCGTTTTCGTTTCGTTTCGTTTCGTTTTCGTTTTTCTCGAGTTGCAGCAGACAGCTGACATCAGGAACTCGCTCGCATTCTCCCAGGGAAGTTGGGTCTCCTGTCTTCTTGGAAGGGGAACATCTGGATTCCTCTCGAGGCATGGAGGAGGAATAGGGCTGCATGTAGTGTTGTGTATGTAAATTGTGGGCTCCTCTTCAATGTGGACATCTATGGAGGGGAAGTTTCTGGGTCGCATAAATGGTGTCAATACCCGTTCGAATTTCAAGCGGGAATGTGGGATTTCTCTTGAGACTCTGCAGCGGAAACGTTCCTCATCTCGCACTGAGGGTTAATTACGTGGTTTTTCTCGAGTTGCGGCCTGAAGCTTGGCATTCTTCTGGAGTTACAGCGGGTACTTCAGGAAGTCGCTCGTGTTGCCCCAGGGAAGTCAGTCCTCCTCTAGTGTTTGAAAGGGAACCTCGGGATTCCACTCGAGGCGCAGCAGATAATAGGGCTGAATCTAGCATTGAGTCGGTGAACTCTGTGTTCCTTTCCAGGGGAGACAGGGATCTCGGAGTTTTTCTCAAACTTCACCTGGGGAGTCAGCCCTAGTCTCTTGTTCACACATGGAACTGCACTTTCTTCTCGAGTTGAAAAACGGGTGTTAAACCACATAAGAGTTGAATTTGTACCTGGAGATTGTATCCGGTATGCTCGGGGAGTCAGGTCTCCACTCGTTTTGTGAGTTGATACTCGAGGATACATTTGAATCTGTTAGGTAGAATCACACAATATCTCGAGTTTGTCAGTGTGGCTGGCAGATAACTCAGTGTTCCTCTCGATAGGGTTGTGTAAGTCAGTTTAATTTTTGAGTCGCATAAAGGATGTTAAGTAACCTGTCGAGTTTCAAGCGGGAATGTGGAATTTCTCTTGAGATACTGCAGCAGAAAATTTGTTCTTCTCGTATTGATGGGGAAACGTTTTCGTTTGTATCGACTTGAAGCGGACAACTTTGCTCCCTCTGGAGTTGCGACGTGGACCTCAAAAATTCGCTCGCGTTGTCCCAGGGAAGTTAGGTCTCCTATCGTGTTGGAAGGGGAACATCGGGATTCCTCTTGAGGCGCGGAGGAGGAATAGGGCCGCATGTAGTGTTGGGTTCGTAAATTGTGTGTTCCGTTGCAATGTGGACGGATATGTCAGGGAATATTTTCGGTAGCATAAAGGATGTCAACTACCCGTTCGAGTTTCAAGCCGGAATGTGGGATTTCTCTTGAGACTCTACAGCGGAAATCTTCCTCATCTCGCATTGAAGGGATAATTTCTGGTGTTTCGCGAGATGCGGCGTGAAGCTTGGTGTTCTACTCCAGGGGCAATGGGGACCTCAGGAACTTGCTCGTGTTGCCCCAGGGAAGTCAGGTCTCCCATCTTGTTCAAGGGGAACCTTGGGATTCCTCTCGAGGTGCAGCAGAAGAATACAGCCACATCGAGTGTTGAGTAGGTCAACTGTGTGTTCCTTGCCCGGGGCGACAAGGATCTCAGTGTTGTTCTCAAAATTTATCTGGGCAGTCAGGCCTCGTCTCTTGTTCAGACATGGAACTGTGCTTTCTTCTCGAGTTATAAAACGGGTGTTAGGCCACTTTAGAGTTGAATTTGTACCTGGAGATTTATGTAGTATGCTCTCGGAGTCAGGTCTCCATTCGTCTTGTGAGTTGATACTCGAGGATACATTTGAATCTGTGCAGTAGAATCAGAAATATCTCGAGTGGGTGATGACATCCGTACCTTTTCCATTTGTGTTTTGAAAACCTCGGAATCCTCCCGAGTTACAAAGTTTTACCATCCTCCTCGTACTGTGCGAGATGATCGTATGGATTCCATTCCAGAGAAAGTGGAGGAATTGAGTCTCATCTGGAAAAGAGGAGTGGAATTCGGGCAATTTGTCATTGTGGCAGATAACTCGGTGTACCTCTCGATGGGGGCTGTGTATGTCGGTTTAATTTTTGAGGATGTTACATAAAGGATGTTAATTAACCTGTCGAGTTTCAAGCCGGAATGTGGAATTTATCTTGCGAATCTGCAACGGACGTGTTCCCCATTTCGACTTGAAGGCAGAATCACTGGTTTTTCTCGCGTGGCGGCAGGAATTTGGGGCTCGCTCTGGAGGTTCCCCGGGTACCTCAGGAACTCGCTCCTGTTGCTTCAGGGAAGTCATTTCCCTTTTTGTGTTGGAAGGGGAACTTCGGATTACGCTCGAGCCATTAAATGGGAATAGGGCCTCATCTCCAGTTGAGTCTGTAAATTGTGTGCTCCTCTCCAGTGGGGACGGCTATGTTAGGAAAGTTTTTGAGTTGCAGAAAGGGTGTCAAGTACCCGTTCGTGTTTCAAGTGGGAATGTGTGATTTCTCTTGAGATTCTGCAGCAGAAATATTCCTCATCTGGCATTGTTGGCGAATGTTGTCGTTTTTCTCGAGTTGGGGGAGAGAGCTTGGGTTTCCTCTCGAGTTGTGACGGGGACCTCAGGAACTCGCTCGCCTTGCCTCAGGGAAATTACATCACATTTGATTTTGAAAGGGGAACCTCAGGATTCCTCTTCGGGATTGGGACAGTAATAGGGCCGTGCCTAGTGTTGTGAACGTAAATTGTGTGCTCCACTTCAATGTGGACAGATATGTGGGGGAAGTTTTTGGGTCGCATAATGGTGTCAAGTACCCGTTCGAGTTTCAAGCGGGAATGTGGGATTTCTCTTGAGATTCTGCAGCGGAAAAATTCCTCATCTCGCATTGAGGGGTAATTATGTGGTGTTTCTCGAGTTGTGGCGGGAATCATGGGGTTCTTCTAGAGTTACGACTGGGACCTCAGGTACTCGCCCATGTTGCCCCATAGAAGTCAGGTCTCCTATCCTGTTTGAAAGGGAACCTAGGGATTCCTCTCCAAGTGCAGAAGAGGAATAGGACCGAAACTAGCGTTGAGTCAGTCAACTGTGTGTTCCTCTCCAGGGGACACAGGGAACTCGGGGTTGTTCTCAAATTTCACCTGGGGAGTCAGGGCTCATCTCTTGTTCAGACATGGAACTGGGCTTTTTTCTCGAGTTGTAAAACGCGTGTTCGGCGACATTACAGTTGAATTTGTACCTGGAGATTTATCTAGAATGCTTGGGGAATGAGGTCTCCACTCATCTTGTGAGTTGGTACTTGAGGATACATTTGAATCTGTGCAGTAGAATCAGACAATATCTCGAGTGGATGGTGACATCCGTACCTTTTCCATTTGTGTTTTGAAAACCTGGGGACCCTCCCGAGTTTCAAAGTGGTACCTGCCTCCTCATACTGGGAGACAGGGTCGTCTGCATTCCATGCCAGAGAAAGCAGAAGAATCGACTATCATCTGGAAAAGAGGACTGGAAATTGGGGCAATTTGTCATTGTGGCAGATAACTCGGTGTTCCTCTTGATTAGGGCTGTGTATGTCGGTTTAATTTTTGAGTCACATAAAGATGTTAAGTTACCTGTCGAGTTTCAAGAGGGAATGTGGAATCTCTCTTGCGAATCTGCAACGGAAGTGTTCCTCATCTCGCGTTGAGAGCAGAATGTTTGGTTTTTCTGGAGTGATGGTGGGAAGCTTGGGATCCCTCTGGAGTTTCCCCCGGTAACTCAGGAAGTCACTTGTGTTGCTTCAGGGAAGTCATTTCAGCCTTTTATGTTGGAAAAGGAACTTCAGGATTACTCTCGAGCCCCTAAATGGGAATAAGTCCTCATCTCGAGTTGAGTCCGTAAATTGTGTGCTCCTTTCCAGGTGGGACAGTTATGTTAGGGAATTTTGCGAGTCAAATAAAGGGTGTCAAATACCCGTTCGTGTTTCAAGTTCGAATGTGGGATTTGTCTTGAGATTCTACAGCAGAAAATTTCCTCATCTCGCATTAATGGGGAAACCTTTTCATTTTTCTCGAGTTGTAGTGGACAGCTTTGGCTCTCTCTCGAGTTGCGACAGGGACCTCAGGAACTAGCTCCCGTTGTCCCAGGGAAGAAGGTCTCCTATCCTGTTGGAAGGGGAACATCCGGATTTCTCTCGAGGTGCGGAGGATGAATAGGGCCGCATATAGTGGTTTGTAAGTAAACTTTGTGCTCCACTTCAATGTGGACGGCTTTGTCTGGGAAGTTTTTGGAAAGCATAAAGGATGTCAACTACCCGTTCGAGTTTCAAGGAGCAATGTGGAATTTCTCTTGCGATCTGCAACGAAAGTGTTCCTCATCTCGACTTGAGGGCCGAATCTTTGGTTTTTCTCGAGTAGCGGCAGGAAGCTTGGGCTCCCCTGGAGTTTCCCTGGGTACCTCAGGAGCTCGCTCGTGTTGCTTCAGGGAAGTCACTTCCATTTTTTTGTTGGAAGGGGAACTTCGGGATTACTCTCGAGCCGTTAAATGGGAATAAGGTCTCATCTCGACTTGAGTCCGCAAATTGTGTGCTCTTCTCCAGTGGGGACGGCTATGTTTGTGAACTTTTTGAGTTGCATAAAGTGTGTCAAGTACCCGTTTGAGTTTAAGTGGGAATTTGGGATTTCTCTTAAGACTCTGCAGCGAAAAAGTTCCTCATCTCTCATTGAGGGGATAATTATCTGGTGTTTCTCGAGTTGCAATGGGAAGCTTGGGCTTCTTCTCGAGTTGAGACGGGGACCTCAGGAACTCGCTCGTGTTGTCCCAGGGAAGTCAGATCTCCTATCTTATTCGTAGGGGAACCTCGGGATTCCACTCGAGGCGCTGCAGAGCAATAGAGCCGCATCTAGCATTGAATTGGTCCAATGTGTGTTCCTTGCCAGGGGCTACAGGGATCCTGTGGTTGCTCTCAAAATTAACCTGAGGAGTCAGGCCTCATCTCTTGTTTAAACATGGAAATGAGCTTTCCACTCGAGTTCTTAAACGGCTGTTATGCCACATTAGACTTGAATTTGTACCTGTAGATCGTAACAAATATGCTTGGGGTGTCAGATCTCCACTTGTCTTGTGAGCTGATACTCGAGGATACATTTGAATCTGTGCAGTGGAGTCACAAAATATCTCTAGTTGGTGGTGACATCTGTACCTTTTCCATTTGTGTTTTGAAATCCTGGGTATCCTCCCGAGTTTCAACGTAGTACCCGCCTCCTCGTACTCTGCGATCGGAACGTCCGGATTCCATTCCAGAGAAAGCAGTGGAATCGACTCTCATCTGGAAAAGACGACTGGAAATCAGGGCAATTTGACAGTGTCACAGATAACTCGGTGTTTCTCTCGACTGGGGCTGTGTATGTCGGTTTAATTTGTGAGTCACACAAAGGATGTTAAGTAACCTGTCTTGTTTCAAACGGGAATGTGAAATTTCTCTTGTGAATCTGAAGTGGAATTGTCCCTCATCTCGCCTTGAGGGCCGAAACTTTTTCTCTCGAGTAGTAACGGAAAGCTTCGGCTCCCTCTAGAGTTGCTCTGGGGACCTCAGGAACTCGCTCGTGTTTTTTCAGGGAAGTCATTTACCCTTTTGTTTTGGAACAGGAACTTCGGGATTACTCTCGATCCCTTTAATGGGAATAGGGCCTCATCTCGATTTGATTCCATAAATTGTGTGCTGCCGTCCAGTGGGGACGGCTATGTTAGGGAACTTTTTGAATCGTATAATGGGTGTCAGGTAACCGTTCGAGTATCAAGTGTGAATGTGTGATTTCTCTTGAAATTATGCAGCAGAAATGTTCCTCATCTCGCACTGATGGGGGAATGTTGCCTTTTTTCTCGAGTTTTGGAGGAAAGCTTGGGTTATCTCTCGATTTGCCATGGGGACCTCAGGAACTCGCTCAGATTGTCCCAGGGAAGTTAGGTCTCCTTTCGTGTTGGAATGGGAACCTCGGGATTCCTCTCGAGACGTGGTCGAGAAATACGACCGCATGTAATTCTGTGTACATAAATAGTATGCTCCGCTTCAATGTGGAGGGCTATATTGGGGAAGTTTCTGGGTCGCATAAAGGGTTTCATGTACCCATTCGTATTTCAATCGGGAATGTGGGATTTCTCTTGAGACTCTGCAGGGAATATGTTCCTTATCTCGCATTGAGGGGTAAATACGTGGTATTTCTCGAGTTGAGACATGAAGCTTGGGGTTCTTCTCGAGATGCGACCGGGACCTCAGGAACTCGCACGTGTGACCCCAGGGAAGTCAGGTTTTCTATCGTGTTGGAAAGGGAACCTCGGGATTCCACTCGAGGCGCAGCTGAGGAATAGGGCCACATATAGCGTTGAGTCGGTCAACTCTGTGTTCCTTTCCAGGGGCGACAGGGATCTCAGGGTTTTTATCAAACTTCACCTGGGGAGTCAGCCCTTGTCTCTTGTTCACAAATGGAACTGCACTTTGTTCTCTAGTAGTAAAATGGGTCTTAGGCCACGTTAGGGTTGAATTTATACCTAGAGATTGTATCGAGTATGCTCGGGGAGTCAGGTCCCACTCGTCTTGTGAGCTGATACTCGAGGATACATTTGAATCTGTGAGGTAGAATCACACAATATCTCGAGTGGGTGGTGACATCCGTACTTTTTCCATTTGTGTTTGGAAAATCTGGGTATCCTCCGGAGTTTCAACGTGGTACCCACCTTCTCATACTGTTCGACTGGAAGGTCCGGATTCCATTCCAGAGAAAGCAGAGGAATCGACTCTCATCTGGAAAAGAGGACTGGAAATCAGGGCAATGTGTCAATGTGGCAGATAACTCGGTTTTCCACTCGATGGGGTCTGTGTATGTCGGTTTAATTTCTGAGTCGCATAAAGTATGTTAAGTATCCTTTAGAATTTCAAGCGGGAATGTGGAATTTCCCTTGCCAATCTGCAACGGATGTGTTCCTCAACTTGCCTTGAGGGCAGAATCCTAGGTTTTTATTGAGTTGCCGCGGGAAGCTTCGGTTCCCTCTCGAGTTGTGCTGGGGACCTCGGGAACTTGCTCGTCTTGTCCCAGGGAAGTTACTTCTCCTTTGCTGTTGGAAGGGGAACCTCAGGATTCCTCTCCAGCCTTGGGAGAGGAATAGGGCCGCATCTAGTGATGTGTACCTAAATTGTGTGCTCCGCTTCAATGTGGAAGGCTATGTTGGTGAAGTTTCTGGGTCGCATAAAGCGTGTCAGGTAACCGTTCGTGATTCAAGTTGGAATGTGGGCTTTCTCTTGAGACTCTGCAGCGGAAATGTTCCTCATCTTGCACTGAGGGGTAATTATGTATTGGAAGGGGAACCGCGGGATCCTCTCGGGGTGCAGCAGAGTAATAGGGCCGCATCTAACGTTGAGTCGGTCAAATTGTGTTCCTTGCCAGTGGCGACAGGGATCTCGGGGTTGGTCTCAAAATTCACCTGGGGAGTCAGGCCTCGTTTCTTGTTCAGACATGGAACTGCGCTTTCTTCTCGAGTTGTAAAATGGGTGTTAAGCCACATTAGATTTGAATTTGTATTTGGAGATTGTATCGAATATGCTCAGCGAGTCAGGTCTCCACTCATCCTGTGAGTTGATACTTGAGGATACATTGGACTCTGTGCAGTAGAATCAGACAATATCTCGAGTGGGTGGTAACATCCGTACCTATTCCATTTGTGTTTTGAAAATCTGGGGATCCTCCCCAGTTTCAGAGTGGTACCGGACTCCTCGTACTGTGCGACTGGAATATCTGGATTCCATTCCAGGAAAAGCAGAGGAATCAACCGTCATCTGGAAAAGAGGATTGGATATCCGGGCAATTAGTCAGTGTGGGAGATTACTCGGTGTTCCTCTCGACTGGGGATGTGTATGTCGGTTTAATTTTTGAGTTGCATAAAAGATGTTAAGTAACCTGTCAAGTTTCAAGCGGGAATGTGGAATTTCTCTTGTGACACTTCAATGGAAGTGTTCCTCATCTCGTCTTGAGGGCAGAATCTTTGGTCTTTCGCGAGTGGAGGCGGGAACTTTTGGCTCCCTCAGGAGTTTCCCTGGGCACCTCAGAAACTCGCTGGTGTTGCTTCAGGGAAATCATTTGCCCTTTTATGTTGGAAGGGGAACTTCCGGATTACTCTGATCCGTTAAATGAAAATAGGACCTCATCTCGTGTTGAGTCCATAAATTGTGTGCTCCTCTCCAGGTGGGAAAGATATGTTAGGGAACTTTTTGAGTCCCATAAAGGGTGTCAAGTAACCGTTCGAGTTTCAGTTGGGAATGTGGGATTTCTCTTGAGACTCTGCAGCAGAAAATTTCTTCATCTCGCATTGATAGGGAAATGTTTTAGTTCTTCTCGAGTTGCAGCGGAAATTTTCGGCTCCCTCTCGAGTTGCGTTGGAGACCTCAGGAACTCGCTTGGGTTGTCTCAGGGAAGTCAGTCTCCTTTGATTTTGAATGGGAACCTCAGGATGCCGCTCCCGTCTCGGGAGAGGAGTAGGGCCACATCTAGTGTTGTGTATGTAAATTTGTGCTCTGCTTCAATGTGGACGTCTAAGTAGGGGAAATTTTGGGGTCGAATAAAGGGTGTCATGTAGCCGTTCGATTTTCAAGCAGGAATGTGGGATTTCTCTTGATACTCTGCAGCGGAAATGTTCCTCATCTCGTTTTGAGGGTATAATTTTGTGGTGTTTTTCCAGTTGCGGCGGGAAAATTGGGATTCTTCTAGAGTTGCGACAGGGATCTCAGGAACTCAATCGTGTTGCCCCATGGAAGTGAGGTATCCTATCATGTTGGAAGGAGAACCTCGGGATTATATTCGAGGCACAGCAAAGAAATAGGGCCGCATTTAACTTTGAGTCGGACAACTGTGTGTTCCTTGAGAGAGATGACAGGGATCTCGGGGTTGCTCTGAAAAATTCACCTGGGGAATCAGGCCTTGTCTTTTGTTCAGACCTGGGCCTGCGCTTTCTTCTCGATTTGTAAAAAGGGTGTTAGGCCACATTAGAGTTAAATTGGTACCTGGAGATTGTATCGAGTATGCTCGGCGAGTCAGGACTCCACTCGTCTTGTGAATTGATACTCGAGGATACATTTGAATCTGTGCAGTAGAATCAGAGAATATCTCGAGTGGGTGGTGACATCCGTACCTTTTCCATTTGTGGTTTGAAAACCTCAGGATCTTCACAAGTTTCAACGTGGTACCCGCCTCCTCGTACTGTGCAAGCGGAACGTCTGGATTCCTTTCCAGAGAAAACAGAGGAATCGACTCTCCTCCTGAAAAGGGGACCTGAAAACGGGGCAATTTGTCAGTGTGGCAGGAAACTCGGTTTTCCTCTAGATTGGGGCTGTGCATGTTGCTTTAATTTTTGAGTTGCATAAAGGATGTTAAGTACCCTGTTGAGCTTGAAGCAAGAATGTGGAATTTCTCTTGCCAATCTGTAACAGAAATGTTCCTCATCTCACCTTGAAGGCAGAATCTTGTGGTTTTCCTCGAGTCGCGGCGGGAAGCTTGGGTTCCTTCTCGAGTTGTGCCGTGGACCTCAGGAACTCGCCCATGTTGCTTCAGGGATGTCAGATCTCCTTGGTGTTGGAAGGGGAACTTTGGGATAACTCTCGAGTCATTAAATGTGAATAGGACCTCATCTCGAGTTGAATCCGTAAACTGTGTGCTCCTCTCCAATGGGGAAGGCTATGTTAGGGAACTTTTTGAGCTGTATAAAGGGTGTCAAGTACCCGTTCGAATTTCAAGGGGGAATGTGAGATTTCTCTTGAGATTCTGCAGCAGAAAATTTCCTCATCTCGCTTTGATGGGGGAATGTTTTTGTTTTTCTCAAGTTGCGGCAGAAAACTTGAGGTTCCTCTCGAGTTGCGTTGGGAACCTCAGGAACTCGCTCCCATTGTCCCAGGGAAGTTAGGTCTCCTTTGCTTTTGGAAGGGGAAACTCAGGATTCCTCTCCAGGCTCTAGGGAGGAATAGGGCCTCATCTAGTGTTGTGTACGTAAATTGTGAGCTCCGCTTCAATGTGGAAGGCTATGATGGGGAAGTTTTAGGGTTGCATAATGGTGTCAAGTACCCGTTCGCGTTTCAAGCGGGAATGTGGAATTTCCACTGAGACTCTGCAGCGGAAAATTTCCTCATCTCACATTGAGGGGATAATTTTGTGGTGTTTCTTGAGTTGCGGCGGGAAACTTGCGGTTGCTCTTGAGTTGTGACAGGACCTCAGGAACTCGCTCGTTTTGCCCCAGGGAAGTCAGGCCTCCTATCGTGTTGGAAAGGGAACCTCGGGATTCCTATATAAGAAACAACAGAGGAATAAGGCCGCATCTAGCATTGAGTGGGTCAACTCTTTATTTTCTCCAGTCCAGACAGGGATCTCGTGGTCGCTCTCAAAATTCTCCTGGGGATTCAGGCCTCGTCTCTTCTCCAGACATGGAACTGTGCTTTCTCTTGAGTTGTAAAATGAGTGTTAGGCCACATTAGAGTTGACTTTGTACCTGGAGATTGTATCGAGTATTATCCGGGAGTCAGGTCTCGACTCGTCTTGTGAGTTGATACTCGACGATACATTGAATCTGTGCGGTAGAATCAGACAATATCTCGAGTGGGTGGTGACATCCGTACCTTTTCCATTTATGTTTTTAAAACCTGGGGATTCTCCGGAGTTTCAACGTGGTATACACCTCCTACTGTGCGACCAGAACATCTGGATTCCATTCCAGAGAAAGCAGAGGAATCGACTTCCATCTGGAAAAGAGGACAGGAAATCGGGGCAATTTGACTGTTTCGCAGATAACTCGGTCTTCTTCTCGATTGGGTCTGTGTATGTCGGTTTCATTTTTGAGTCACATAAAGGATATTAAGTAACCTGTCGAGTTTCAAGCGGGAAGGTGGAATTTCTCTTTCTAATCTGCAAAGGAAATGTTCCTCATCTCGCCATGAGGGGAGAATCTTTTGGTTTTTCCCGAGATGCGGCAGGAAACTTGGGCTCCCTCTCGAGTTGTGCCATGGACTGCAGGAACTCGCTTGTGTTGCTTCAGGGAGGTCAGGTCCCCTTTTGTGTTGGAAGGGGAACTTCGGGTTTACCTCGAGTCGTTAAATGGGAATAAGGCTTCATCTCGAGTTGTGTCCGGAAATTGTGTGTTCCTCTCCAGTGGGACGGCTATGTTAGGGAACTTTTTGAGTTGCATAAAGGGTGTCAAGTACCCTTTAGAGTTTCAAGCAGGAATGTTTGATTTCTCTTGAGATTCTGCAGCAGAAAATGTCCTCATCTCGCATTGATGGGGGAACGTTGTCTTTTTTCTCGAGTTGCGGCGGAAAGCTTGGGGTTCCTCTCAATTGCGACGGGGACCTCAGGAACTAGCTCATGTTGTCCCAGGGAAGTTAGGTCTCCTTTCGTGTTGGAAGGGGAACCTCGGAATATCTCTCCATTCGAGGTAGAGGAATAGGGCCCCACCCAGTGTTGAGAACATAAATGGTGTGTTCCTCTTCAATGTGGACGGCTGTGTAGGGGAAGTTTTGGGGTCGCATAAAGGGTGTCTATTACCCGTTCGAGTTTCAATTGGGAATGTAGGATTTCTCTTGCGATTCTGCAACAGAAATGTTCCTCACCTCGCCGTGAGGGCAGAATCTTGTGGTTTATCTCGAATTGCGGCCAGAAGCTTGGGCTCCCTCTCGAGTTGCAACAGGGACCTCAGGATCTCGCTCGAATTTCTTTAGGGAAGTCCGGTCCCCTTTTGTGTTGGAAGGGGAACTTCGGGACTACTCTGGAGCCATTAAATGGGAAAAGGCCTCATCTCGAGTTCAGTCCGTAAAATTGTGTGCTCCTCTCCAGTGGGGACTGCTATGTTAGGAAACTTTTTGTGTCGCATAAAGGGTGTTAAGTACCCGTTTTTGTTTCAAGCGGGAATGTGGGATTTCTCTTGAGACTCTGCAGGGGAAATATTCCTCATCTCGCATCGAGGGGATAATTTTGTGGTGTTTCTCGAGTTGCAGCGGGAAGCTTGTGGTTCTTCTAGAGTTGTGATGGGGACTTCAGGAACTCGCTCATGTTGCCCCACAGAAGTCAGTTCTCGTATCGTGTTGGAAGGGGAACCTCGGGATTCCTTTATAAGGAGCAGCAGAGGAATAGGGCCGCATCTAGCATTGAGTCGGTCAACTGTCTGTTCTTCCTGAGTCGATCAGGTACTTCACCGTTGCTCTCAAATTTCTCCAGGGGATTCAGGCCTCGTTTCTTGTTCAGACATGGAACTGCGCTTTCTTCTGGAGTTGTAAAACGGATGTTAGGCCACATTAGAGTTGAATTTGTACCTGGAGATTGTATCGCGTATGCTCAGGGAGTCAGGTCTCCACTCATCTTGTGAGTTGATACTCGAGAATACATTTGAATCTGTGCAGTAGAATCAGACAATATCTCAAGTGGTTGGTGACATCCATACCTTTCCATTTGTCTTTTGAAAACCTGGGGTTAGTCCCGAGTTTCAATGTTGTACCTGCCTCCTTGTACTCTGCTACCAGAACGTCCGGATTCCATTCCAGAGAAAGCTGAGGAATCAACTCTCATCTGGAAAAGAGGTCTTGAAAATGGGGCAATTTGTCAGTGTGGCAGGAAGGTCGGTGTTCCTCTCGATTGGGGCTGTGTATGTCCATTTAGTTTTTGAGTCGCATAAAGAATGATAAGTAAACTGTCGATATTCTAGGGGGAATGTGGAATTTCTTTTGAGATTCTTCCACGGAAATGTTCCTCATCTCTCCTTGACTGCAGAATCTTGTTTTTTTTTTCTCGAGTTGCAGCAGGAAGCTTGGGCTCCCTCTCGAGTTGCTTTGGGGACCCCAGGAACCTTCTCATGTTGTCCTAGGGAAGGTAGGTCTCCTTTAATTTTGGAAGGGGAACCTCAGGATTCTTCCCCATGCACGGGAGAGTAACAGGGCCTCATCTAGTGTTGTGTACATAAATGGTGTGCTATGCTCACTGTGGATGTGTATGTCGGGGAAGTTTTTGGTTCGCATAAGGGTGTCAATTACCCGATCGAGTTTCAAAAGGGAATGTGGGATTTCTCTTGAGAATCTTCAGCGGAAAATTTCCTCATCTTGCATTGAGGGGATAATTTTCTCTTGGTTCTCGAATTGCGGTGGGAAGCTTGTGGTCATTTAATCTCGAGTCATTAAATGGGAATAGGAACTCATCTCGAGTTGAGTCCTTAAATTGTGTGCTCCTCTCCAGTGGGGACGGCTATGTTAGGGAACTTTTTGAGTCACATAAAGGGTGTCATGTACCCGTTCGAGTTTTAAGCGGGAATGTGGGATTTCT
Source organism: Moschus berezovskii (assembly GCF_049115385.1). Taxonomy (NCBI): domain Eukaryota; kingdom Metazoa; phylum Chordata; class Mammalia; order Artiodactyla; family Moschidae; genus Moschus; species Moschus berezovskii. The sequence goes on along the minus strand of NC_142485.1, from coordinate 47,226,563 downwards.
TCTGAGATTCTGCAGCAGAAATGTTCCTCATATAGCATTGATGGGGGAACGTTTTCGTTTTTCTCAAGTTGCAGCAGAAAGTTAGGGGATCCCCTCGTGTTGCGACGGGGACCTCAGGAACTCGCTCGTGTTGCCCCAGAAAGTCAGGTCTCCTATCATGTTGGAAGGGGATCCTTGGGATTCCTCTCGAGCCGCAGCATAGGAATAGGGCCGCATCTAGCGTTGAGTTGGTCAACTGTGTGTTCCTTGTCAGTGAGGACAAGGATCTCGGGGTTGGTCTCAAAATTCACCTGGGGTATCAGGCCTCATCTCATGTTAAGATATGGAACTGCGCTTTCTTCTCGAGTAGTAAAACGGGTGTTAGGTCACATTAGATTCGAATTTGTACCTGGAGATTATATCATGTATGCTCTGCGAGTCAGGTCTCCACTCCTCTTCTGAGTTGATACTCGAGGGTACATTTGAATCTGTGCAGTAGAATCAGACAACATCTCGAGTAGGTGGTGACATCCATACCTTTTGCATTTGTGTATTGAAAACCTCCTGAGTTTCAACATGGTAGACGCCTCCTCGTACTCTGTGACTGGAACATCCAGATTCCATTCCAGAGAAAGCAGAGGAATCAACTCTCATCTGGAAATGAGGACTGTAAAATGGGACAATTTGTCAGTGTGGCAGGTAACTCAGTGTTCCTCTCAATTGGGCTCTGCATGTCCGTAAAATTTTTGAGTCGCATAAAGGATGTTCAGTAGTAACCTGTCGAGTTTCAATCGGGAATGTGGAATTTCTCTTGCGAATCTGCAACGGAAATGTTCCTCATCTAGCCTTGAGGGCAGAATCTTGTGGTTTTTCTCGAGTTGCTGTGGGAAGCTTGTGTTCCAACTCGCGTTGGGCCGTGGACATCTGGAACTCGCTCGTATTGCTTCAGGGATGAGAGGTCTCCTTTGTGTTGGAAGGGGAACTTCAGGATTACTCTCCAGCCCATAAATGGGTATAGGGACTCATCTCCAGTTGAATCCGTAAACTGTGTGCTCCTCTCCAGAGGGGAAGGCTATGCTAGTGAAATTTTTGAGTCGCATAAAGGGTGTCAAGTACCCGTTCGAGTTTCAAGTGGGAATGTGTAATTTCTCTTGAGATTCTGCAACAGAAATATTCCTCATCTCCAATTGATGGGGTATTGTTCTCTTTTTCTTCGAGTTGCGGCGGAAAGCTTGGGGTTCCTCTCAAGTGGCGATGGGGACATCAGGAACTCGCTTGCGTTGTCCCAGGGATGTTAGCTGTCCTTTGCTGTTGGAAGGGGAACCTCAGGATTCCTCTCGAGGTGCCGGAGAGGAATAGGGCGGCATGTAGTGTTGTGTATATAAATTGTGTGCTCCACTTCAATGTGGACAGCTATGTCGGGGAAGTTTCTGGGTCGCATAAAGTGTGTCTAGTGCCCGTTCGAGTTTCAAGCAGGAATGTGGGATTTTTCTTGAGACTCTGCAGTGGAAAAGATCTTCATCTTGCATTGAGGGGTAATTTTGTGGTGTTTCTCGATTTGTGGCGGGAAGCATGGGGTTTCTTCTCGAGTTGTGACGGGGACCTCAGGAACTCACGTGTGTTGCACTAGGGAAGTCAGGTCCCCTATCGTGTTTGAAGGGGAACCTCGGGATTCCTCTATAAGGAGCAGCAGAGGAATAGGGCCGCATCTAGCGTTGAGTCGGTCAACTGTTGGTTATTCTCCACTTGAGACAGGGATCTTGCTTTTGCAGGCGAAATGACACCACAACAAAACACACAAAAGACAGACAAAGACACAACTCTGGCCGGAGGAATATTTCTTCTCAAGGCCCCTTGTGGTTTATTTATATACCCAGGTAGCTGGACACATACCAGAATCTAAGCAATGCATTCTTCTACCAGATAAGGACAAAATGCCAAGCACATTTCAAGGACGGGAGGAAGAAAGGGAGGAAGTGACCACATCATGTTTATTACGAAGCCTGCCGAGAACTCCAGCCTCTTTCTTATTTTTAAGGAGCTCATGTCCCCTCGTATGCAAGCGGACCATTAAACTTGGATATTGTGTGCACGCTTCCTGTCAGAACATCCTGTTTGCAAGCATGCTCCGCCCAAGCAGAGAGTCTTGTTTGCAGGCACATCTCTGCTTCCTTAACCGTTCTTTCTCGTGGTCACTGTCAGGCTCCTACATTTCCCCCTTCTTTATGAGAAGCAGTAGCAAGCTGTAAGGCGGCAATAATGTACCCTCTGTCCTTTTTTAGTTGTTGCCTTCTCCACCAGCACTGGAAGACTAGAATAATAACACAGCATAATAGTATTATGAACAAAGTATTCCCAAAAGTAGTTCCAATTAGAGTAGATACATGCCCAAAAGGATTAAAATTATTCATCCCTTCCTGCAAATCCTTTAACAGATCAGACCCAGTAATGTCAGGTAGCGTTTTGCTAAATGTAGACAAAATTTCTTGCTCTAATTCCATAATTTCCCTGTTTAGGTTCTGATGCCCTGTTAAAGACCATTTCACCTTTTCCCAACCCTCACTCATGTTGAAAGGCCCAGGCATTATACATAATTGAGAGGAGTTCCAATCACATTTCAACACACTTCTTGTGGATAAGACAGTTAATTGATCCCCAAGCCAAGATACCGTATGCTGAAGATTGTGCACATCAGTTGCAAGTTGGGTATCCAAATCTCTTTGTTGTTGCCATAATAAATGAGAGTTTTTATGCCATTCGCGCACAAAGTCTGCTGTTTGGATTCCTTGATGCAAAGCAAGTCCAGCCACGGCAGCGGTTGTATTAACTGAAGCCACTGCAAGAACTGAAGTTACGATTACTGCAAGCATGCGTCGGGATCGACGAAACAAAGTCTGTACAGCGGTCACCAAATGAGATACAGCAAGAGAGTCTGACCAAGGTCTTGTCAAATTTACAGGTAGCCATATTTCGGTTAGAGTTTTAACAACCACCATAGAAAACTTAGAATTGCGAGTTTGTATTTCAAAATTTTTCCACCATGACTGATTTACACATTGTGTTAAATTACAATGATTACATGATATAGATCCCTCAGTTGCATTCCAAGTCCAATTCCCATACAACAATGCAAAGGGGTATTTTAAGCAAGCCGTAGCAGAATAAGATTTATTAATATGCAATTTAACATGTAAGGGACCTGAACTGTCATTCGTATCCAAAGTATAGTTTTCTGACCATATAGTGAGATTCCCAGAAACTGCCCACAATTTCCAAATATTCCCTTGGAAGTGGGGATACCCTAACAATTGCAACTGAGGGGGAACAAGTGCAAACTGCTGCCATTTTACGGTTTCATTACCGTTACCCATTTAAGTACCATTAATTCGATGCCATTTGAGAGTTTTGTTAGACCATTTTTCCAAAATTTGGCTATGATCAGGGCTCTTATCTACAATAACAAATCCAGAATAGTTCATGACCTTAAAAGGCCAATGACCTCGGCAACTTTCCCATTCCAAAGATTCTAGAGAAGAAATAAAAGATTTAGAAGGGCATAATGGTATAACGGTATCAGAATGATGACTCATTGGTGTCTTAGAGGTGTTGAATCCCCTGGTGGAAACAAGCACAGTAAAGACAGCAGGATGATAATTATTATATTGTACCCCCCAGGTATTATAAGAGTGATGATTGTGCTTTTTTGTAGAAAGGCAAAATGGATATCCTCTAATGCACAAGGGGAGGCCCTCCACTGCAACAGTAACATTATTTATGTTGTATTGCTTACTATGATGATACAAATGCTCAATTCCCCCACATGCGGGTGGTGGGAAGAATGCAGTTTCATTGGTGCATACCTGTACTTCAGGTTCTCCCCAAGACAGAGCTCTCATAAGAGGAGGATTAGGAACATAAGCCCAATAAGTATATTCTGTCGATTGCGCATACATTACCTGACAGGTAACCACAGCCATCATAGCCAACAGCAAATTAGTAGGATTGAGAGGTTGACCAGCATTAACGAGGGTTTTTTCAGCCTCCTGTGTAAGCTTCTTGAGTTGCCCCCATGTTGGAAGGGACGCAGATCGGGTAGGGAAAGTAAAGCTCCGCTGTGCAGAAAGCTCTTCAAATTTTCGCACAAAATGGTCATCCATGATGAATCTTGATCAGCCGAGTTGGTGTCCAAAACCTAAAATTATCAACAGATATGAAAGCATAACCTCGTCCTAAATATATCAGTGATGCTGGAACCCAACATTTTTCTTTATCTTTATGTCAAATGAGTGTATTCAAGATCTTCTTATCCTCATCTTTTCTTCGAAAATGCAATTCTGCTGCTGATAGATTTTCTTTGCGCCAAATATTCAAAAAATTTAAAGTAAGTAAGGTTTTATTCAAAATACCTTTTGGTTTCATAAATCTCTCCTGTTAACCCTTTTTTTATTTTTTCAATATATTTACATAAAATACGATTAGCTCTTTCAATGGTAGCTTGTCCCTGACTATTATAAGCGATGCCAAAAGTATGAGTTATATGATATTGGGATAAAAAATGAGCTAATTTAGCCGATTGGTAAGCATGTGCGTTATCAGTTTTTAATTCAATTTGTATTCCCGTAATTGCAAAACAAGATAATAAATGAGTAATAACAGCGTCATCTTTTTCAGAATGTAATGCAGTAGCCCATTGGAAATGTGTGCATGTATCTATAGTATGATGGACTCATTTTTGTTGCCCAAAAGATGAAATAAAAATTACATCCATTTGCCATATCTGATTTGCTTATAGTCTTCTTATGTTGACACCTGGTGGGGTAAATGGTAAAGTAAAAGGCGCACATATGGGACATGAGCGAATAATATTGTGAGCTTGTTTTTGAGTAATAGCATAAGATATTTTTAATCCTTTAGAGTTAGTATGTTGCAGATGATGCTCTTGTTTTGCTGCTTTTATAGGATAAAGTAATGCATGAATTGTAGCATTTCCGAAGGACAAGGGTCCAGGAAGGGTGGAATGAGCACGGATATGAGTAAAGAAAATTGATTTTGAATGCCGTAGAAGCAATTGCTGCACGTGATAAAAAATTTATCAATATCTCTCTTAAGAGTTATAGGCAGGGAAACTTGAGGAAGTTGAAGACAAGAGAGAAGAGCATATCGAGAATTTGAAACAATGTTAACAGGAAGTTGAAGAAAATCTTGCAAAACTAAATAAATAGCCCACAACTCAGCAGGCTGTACAGAGGAGAATGAATGGGGAAGAACTTTAGAACGTTCAAAAGTCCAATGTCCAGTGGTGTTTTTATTTGCATCAGTAAAAACAGTGTGTCTTTTAACTGGAACATCTGAAATCGGAGATTTCATGGCGTTGGCTCAATGAAAATCAATCAATTTAGATGACGGATAATGATTCGAAAATGAACCAGGAAATGAAGCAAGGGAAATTTGCCAATTTTTATTAAATTGTAAACATAAAGATATCTGAGTATTTGTTAATTGAGTAACAATTTGGTGTGGTCTTTTTTCTGATAATTGTAAAATACGACTGTGACCCTTTTGTATAAGAAAGACTAATTTATCCATATACATATTTAATTTTTTAGAGAAACTATTAGGTAAAAAAAAAAAACATTTTATTAATCCTTTTCCTTGAGCAATTGCACCAGATGGAGAATGAGGGGTATGAAATATTATGAATGAAATAGTTTGAGACGCAGAAATATATGTTAAAAAACCATCATTTAATCTTTGTTCAACAAATTGAAGCTCTTGAAAAGCGAAGGGGTTTAAGATTCGGGGACTATCTAAAGTTGTGTCTCCTTTTAAAGTAGAAAATAAGTGTCGTAATTGATAAGTAGGAATCCCAAGTACCGAGCAAAGCCAATTAATATCTCCTAATAATTTCTGGAAGTCATGTAAAGTTTTTAAATTGTCTCTTTTAATTTGCAATTTTTGAGGCCGAATTTGGCGTTCTTCTAATATGATCCTTAAATAAGAAATGGGAAAATCCTTTAGAATTTTCTTTGGCGCTATGAGCAAGTTATATTATTTCAAAGCCTCCTGTACTTTTAAGAATTTATCACGTTCAGGGATACAGGGAGCTGCCAATAAGAGATCATCCATATGATGATAGAGAATATAATTAGGATATTCTTGAAGGATAGAATGTAAGGAACGAGCTACAAACTCTTGATATAAGGTAGGACTATTTATCATTCCCTGTGGCAAGACTGTCCAGTGGTAGCGCTTAACGGGCTGAGAGTGATTAAGAACAGGAACCGTGAAAGCAAATTTATCTCTATCTTGTAAGGGAATAGTAAAAAAAAAAAAAAAAATCTTTAAGATCTAATACCATTAAAGACCACTTTTGTGGAAAAAGATCAGGAGAAGGAAGGCCCAAGTGTAAGGCTCCCATGGACTAAATACATTTATTAACTTCTCTTTAATCAGTCAACTTTTTCCATTTTTCAGATTTCTTTTTTTATAACTAATACAGGAGAATTCCAAGGGGAAGTAGAAGGCTCCGTATGGCCAAGTTGAAGTTGTTTGTTATTAATTACTCTAAGGCCTCAAGCTTCATTTTTGGTAATGGCCACTGCTCAACGCATTTAGGAGTATTAATTATCCATTTCAATGGGAGTTTGAGCAGTGGCTATTAGTTTCCCAACTGAATGCTTACAGAGCTCCCATGGGAGAGAGATCACTTCCCCATATATTAATAGGTATACTAACAATATAAAAAGTGACAGAAACTGATTTTCCATTATGGAACTGGCATTGTAAAGGACTAGTACTTTTTCAAACATCTGCAATGGAGCCTAATCCGGTCAACATTAGAGAACTCTTTTCTTTGCTCCAGTCTTGGGGCCGTTGTTGGGAGGGAATGACTGAAACATCTGCCCCGGTGTCTATTAGCCCTTCAAAGTTCTTTCCTTGTATGGTCAAGGAAAGGACAGGACGAGAATCCTTGATGAGCATCTCCCAAAATATATGTTGCCCAGTACTTCTAAAACCTCCTGACCTTTCGTTAGGAAGAACAGAAAATGGAAGATAAGATGAAGTATTTGTGCTATACGTTCTCCAGCCAATAGTGAAATTGTAACAGAAGTAGAGACCATAATTAAAATTTCTCCAACAAAATCAGAGTCTATTACTCCAGGAATTATGGTTAGGCCTCTTGGAGCGGCAGTATTGCGGCCAAGTATTAAGGCAAAAGTGCCTTTAGGCAATGGGCCAAATACGTTTGTTCTTAATTTATAAATGCCACCGTCCGGAGACAAAAGAATATTTTCAGTGAGAGGCAAATCAGCAACAGCACTTCTTGAAGTTATAGAGCGTATTTCTGACACCATTAGAGGTTTGGTTATTCCTGTTGTTGTGGTCATCTCTAAGGGTTGTTGGGAAACAAAGGAGTTACTTGAGGAGCGGGAAGCGTGGTTAATTGCATCCCCAGCATTGTTCCTGGGCCCTGGGAACTTAGGCCCGCTAAGTAGTTTTCCGAATGTGGATTAGCAATAGGATTGCCATATTTATCAGTTTTAGAGCGGCATTCATTGGTCCAATGAAGCCCTTTACCACATTGGCGGCAAAGCCCAGGGGGCTTATTTTGTTTTGTATATCCTTGTTTTGCCTTTAATTTTTTGCAATCCTTTTTCATATGTCCAGGTTTCCCACAATGGTAACAATTTTTGCCCTTAGAGGGCATCATAGCTTGAGCTAAGGCAGTAGCAAAAACAGTAGCATTATGTTCAGTTCCTCCCAATCCCGAACAAGCTCTAATATATTTAGCTACAGAAGCCCCCTGTCCCCTTAAAGGACCTAAAACATGTTTACATTCCGGGTTTGCATTTTCAAAAGCAGATGTTTGTAAAAGTATCTCGGAAATTTCATCACGTCCAACAGCCACTCAACAGCCACCCACAATCTAGCAAGAAAATCAATATAAGGTTCATTGGGTCCTTGTAAACTTTTTGTGAAAGAAGGCTGAGGGTGGCCAGTAGGTACAATATGGCGCCAAGCCCTAAGAAATACTTGGTGCACCTGTTGTCAATCCTGGTCAGAATATTGAGCCTGATCTCTTAAGGCTCGAAATTATCTTTCTCCCATCAATTTATCTTTTAAAGGACCAGGACGGTTCTGTCCCTCATTAATTTGAGCCTGTTTTGGGGCTTTTTCTTCTCACCAACTCTTTAATTGCAACCATTGGGATCCTTTAAGCACAGCCTGGGCTATGGATTCAAAATCGAAGGGAAGACTCAATTTTGTCTTCTCTACAGAATCTAACATAGCTAATACAAAAGGGGATTGGGGACCATATTGAGCAACAGCAGCTTTAAGATTCTTGAAAAATTTATATTTAAAAGGCGAATATTGAACATTAATCATATTGTTGGGAGCTGCTTGCCATTGAATTGCAAATAACTGTGGAGGATCTGTAAAACCACCAGAGGGCACAGGGATATCATCATCATAAAACATGGACAAGGGAAATGAGAAAGAGGGCCCCTCTTGGCCTACATCTGGAGCCCTATGCGATACCGGACAAAGAGAAGCATAGGGAAGGGCTGTAGGAGTAGGAACCCTCTTTGTTCCTTCATTCTGTGTTTTCCACCATTGTTGAAAATTTCGGGTCACTTTATCAACATCGTCCTTCCCTTCGGACGATGAGGAGGAATCACTAGCACTATCAGATTTGGTGTCTTTTCCCCCATCCCTGGAATGCAAAACAGCGGCCACAGAAGCATCATTTAAAGCGGCAACATTTGATTTTTGTTTTGTTTTGTTTCTCAATAAGGACTTCCTCATAAATTACCTCAGATTTTGTAGATTTAGTTTCACTATCGGTGGAAAGCAATGCAAGTGCTTGAGTGATAGCGCTTTATAGAGTCCACAATTTCAAAGGAATTATGTTACCCTTCTGATGCTATTGACGTAATTCTTTCTGTATTAATTTCCATTCCTTTAAGTTTAATTGTACTTTAGGTTGGCACTTAAACCAATAACAATGCTGCTCCACAAGGTGAAATAACTCCGATAAACGACGACTAGATGCCTTTACCCCAATGGAGTGGAGAAGTCCTTTGACTAGCTCTATGTATTGTGCCTTTGCTGATGGGGAATTCCCCGTAATTTTCCTGAAAGTTACCCTGCCTTGGACCTACAATCCCCGAGGGGGTACTCACCCTCTCGGTTTCGCTTGGGCCCCACGTTGGGCACCAGATGTTGTGGGATTAATGACACAAAGACAAGACACACAAAAGACAGACAAAGTAACAACTCCAGCCGGAGGGAAAATTCTGTGCAAGCCCCCTTGCAGTTTATTTTTATACCCCGGTAGGTGGACACATAGCAAAATCTAAGCAATGCATTCTTCTACCAAATAAGGACAAAAAGCTAAGCACATTTAAAAGACGGGAGGAACAAATGGAGGAAATGACCACATCATGTTTACTACAAAGCCTGCCCAGAACTCCAGCCTCTTCCTTAAATTTAAGGAGGGCATGTTCCCTTGTATGCAAGCGGATCATTAACCTTGGATATTGTGTGCAGGCTTCCTGGCAGAACATCCTGTTTGCAAGCATGCTCTGCCCAAACAGAGAGTCTTGTTTGCAGGCACAACTCTGCTTCCTTAACCATTCTCTCTCGTGGTCACTGTTGGGCTCCTAAATGCGGTTGCTCTAAAAATTCTCCAGGGGATTCAGGCCTCGTCTCTTGTTCAGACATGGAACTGTGCTTGCTTCTAGAGTTGTAAAACGGGTGTTAGGTCACATGAGAGTTGATTTAGTACCTGAAGATTGTATCGAGTATGCTCAGGGAGTCAGGTCTCCACTTGTCTTCTGAGTTGATACTCGAGGATACATTTGAATCTGTGCACTAGAATCAGACAATATTTCCAGTGGGGGGTGACATCCATACTTTTTCCATTTGTGTGTTGAAAACCTGGGGATCCTCCCGAGTTTCAAATTGGTACCCGCCTTCTCGTACTGTGCGACCAGAACATCCGGATTCCATTCCAGAGAAAGCAGAGGAATCGACTCTCTCATCTGGAAAAGAGGACTGGAAAACGGGGTAATTTGTCACTGTGGCAGGAAACTTGGTATTCCTCTGGATTGGGGCTGTGTATGTCGGTTTAATTTTTGAGTCGCATAAAGGATGTTCAGTAATCTGTCGAGTTTGAAGTGGGAATGTGGAATTTCTCTTGCGAATCTGCAACGGAATTGTTCCTTTATCTCGCCTTGAGGGCAGAATCTTGTGGTTTTTCGCGAGATGCGGCAGGAAGCTTGGGGTCCCTCTCAAGTTGCCCTGGGGACCTCAGGAACTCGCTTATGTTTCTTCAGGGAAGTCTGGTCCGCTTTTGTGTTTGGAAGGGGAACTTTGGGATTACTCTCGAACCCTTAAATGGGAATAGGGCCTCATCTTGAGTTGAGTCCGTAAATTGTGTGCTCCTCTCCAGTGGGGACGGCTTTGTAAGGTAACTTTTTGAGTCGCATGCTGCTGCTAAGTTGCTGCTAAGTCACTTCAGTCGTGTCCGACTCTGTGTGACCACATAGACGGAAGCCCACCAGGCTCCCCTGTCCCTGGGATTCTCCAGGCAAGAACACTGGAGTGGGTTGCCATTACCTTCTCCAAGGAAGGAAATGTAAGGGAACTTTTTGAGTCGCATAAAGGGTGTCAAATACCTCTTCGAGTTTCAAGCGGAAATGTGGGATTGCTCTTGAGATTCTGCAGCAGAAAATTTCCTCATCTCGCATAGATGGGGGAACTTTGTCATTTTTCACGAGTTTGCGGCGGAAAGCTTGGGGTTCCTCTCGAGTTGCGACGGGAACCTCAGGAACTTGCTCGCATTGTCCCAGGGAAGTTAGGGCTCTTTGCTGTCGGAAAGGGAACCTCAGGATTCCTCTAGAGGTGCAGAAGAGGAATAGGGCCGCATCTAGTGTTGTGTAGGAAAATTGTGTGCTCCACATCAGTGTGGACGGCTATGTTGGGGAAGTTTTTGAGTCACATGAAGGGTTTCAAGTACCCGTTCGAGTTTCAAGTGGGAATGTGGGATTTCTCTTGAGACTCTGCAGCGGAAAATTTCCTCATCTCCCATTGAGGGCATAATTTTGTGGTGTTTCACGAGTTGCGGCGGGAAGCATTGGGTTCTTCTAGAGTTGCGACGGGGACCTCAGGAAGTCGCTCGTGTTGCCCCAGGGAAGTCAGATTTCGTATTGTGTTGGAAGGTGAACCTCCGGATTCCTCTCGAGGCACATTAGAGGAATAGGGCCGCATGTAGTGTTGATTCGGTCAACTGTGTGTGCCTTGCCAGTGGCAACAAGTATCTCGGAGTTGCTCTCAAAATTCACCTGGGGAGTCAGGATTCCTCTATTGTTCAGACATGGAAGTGCGCTTTCTTCTCGAGTTGTAAAACGGATGTTAGGCCACATTGGAGTTGAATTTGTACCTGGAGATTGTATCGAGTATGTTCGGGGAGTCAGGTCTCCACTCGTCTTATGAGTTGATACTCGAGGATACATTTGAATCTGTGCAGTAGAATCAGATAATATCTCGAGTGGGTGGTAACATCCGTACCTTTTCCATTTGTGTTTTGAAAACCTGGGCATCCTCCTGAGTTTCAAGGCGGTACCCGCCTCCTCGTACAGTGCGACCGGAAGGTCCAGATTCCATTCCAGGGAAAGCAGTGGAATCTACTCTCATCTGGAAAAGAGGACTGGAAAACGGGACGATTTGTCAATGTGGCACGAAACTCGTTGTTCCTCTCGATTGGGGCTGTGTATGTCTGTTTAATTTTTGAATCGCATAAAGGATGTTAAGTAACCTGTCGAGTTTCAAGTGAGAATGTGGATTTCTCTCGTGAATGTGCTACGGAAAAATTCCTCATCTTGCCTTGAGGGCAGAATCTTGGTTTTTCTCCAGTTGAGGCGGGAAGCTTGGGTTCCCTCTCGAGTTGCGCCATGGACATCAGGAACTCTCTCGTGTTGCTTCAGGGAAATCTTGTCCCCTTTTGGGTTGGAAGGGGAACTTCAGGTTACTCTCGAGCAGTTAAATGGGAATAGGCCCTCATCTCGTGTTGCGTCCATTAATTGTGTAGTCCTCTCCAGTGGGGACGGCTATGTTAGGGAACTTTTTGAGTTCCATAAATTGTGTCAAATACCCTTTCGAATTTCAAGCGGGAATTTAGGATTTCTCTTGATATTCTGCAGCAGAAAAGTTCCTCATCTCACATTGATGGGGAAACGTTGTCGTTTTTCTTGAATTGCGGCAGAAAACTAGTGGTTTCTTGCAAGTTGCGATGCGGAACTCAGGAACTCGTTCACGTTGTCCCAGGGAAGTTAGTGCTCATTTGCTATTGGAAGGGGAACCTCAGTATTCCTCTCGAGGTGCGTGGGAGGAAAAGGGCCGCATCTAGTTTTGTGTACGTAAATTGTGTGCTCTGGTTCAATATGGACGGCTATGTCCGGGAAGTTTTTGGGTCGCATAAAGGGTATGAACTACCAGTTCGAATTTCAAACGGGAATGTGGGATTTCTCTTGAGACTCTGCAGCAGAAATGTTCCTCATCTCTCCTGAGGGCAAATTTTTATGGTTATTCTCTAGTTGTGGCAAGAAGCTTGGGCTCCCTCTTGAGTTGTGACGGGGACCTATGGAACTCAATGGTGTTGCTTCAGGGAAGTCAGGTCTCCTTTCATGTTGAAGGGGAACCTCGGGATTCCCCTCGAGGTGCAGCAGAGAAATAAGACCGCACCTAGCGTTGTGTACGTAAACTGTGTGCTCCTCTCCAGTGGAGACAGCTCTGTCGGGGAAGTTTTTATGTGCATAAAGGGTGTCAAGTACTTGTTCGAATTTCAATCGGAAATGTAGGATTTCTCTTGAGACCCTGCAGCGGAAAATGTTGTCATCTCGCATTGAGGGGAATATCTGATGGTTTTTCTCTAGTTGTGGTGGGAAGCTTGGGGTTCTTCTCGAGTTGTGACGGGTACCAAATGAAATCGCTCGTGTTGCCCCTCAGGGAAGTCAGGTCTCCTCTAGTGTTGAAAGGGGAACCTCGGGATGTCTCTCGAGGCGCAGCAGAGGAAAAGGGCAGCATCTAGCATTGAGTCTATCAACTGTGTATTCTTTTCCAGTGGCGACAGGGATCTCAGGGTTGCTATGAAGGTTCTACTGGGGAGTCAGCCTTCGTCTCGATTTGAAGCATGGAATTCTGCTTTCCTTTCTAGTAGTAAAGGGGAATCATTCTTCGTGTCTTGATCAGGAGGTTTATTAGGGCTTTTTCTCCTGGCTGAGCATGGGTGTCAGTTTTCTCATCATGTTGTGAGGGGATAGTCGGTGTTCAACTGGAGCTTTGCTAGATCATCAGGACCTACCTCGATTGGAGGTGGAACTCAGAGTCCTTTATCCTTGCAACAGCTTCCGTGGGAGGGCACTTGAGTTTCAAGAGGAGACAGAGACCTCCTCTAGGGGTGGGAGAAGAAGGATACATCTAGAGTTGAAGCAGGGTTTGAACGCTCATATCATGAGGACGTGGGGAATACAGAGCTCTTCTAGAGCTGTGTACGGAAATTGGGCTTTACTCTCGATTGAAGATGGATATTCTGGGAGCCCCTTCTATTGTAAATAGTGATTCAAGCCTCCTGTGGCATCTTGAGAGAGAACTCGGGATTGCTCTCCAGGTGCTGTAGGAAAAAAGGGCCTCAAGTGACGTTGCCTGGGGTTTCTCGTGGTATATGGCGATTGCAAAGGGAAGTTTGGCTTTCCTTTCGAGTTATGCCAGGGAACTCAGGGAGACACTCATATTGCCTCAGGGAATAAAAGTTGCGAGGGGAAGGTCGTGATTGCTCTCAAGTCAATGCAGAGGAATCGGGCTTCAATTCACATTGAAAGGGGGTAATCCCAAAGTGTTTCTCGAGTTTGGTCAGGAGTCTTTCTGATCCCTCGAGTTGCAAAAGGGGCCTCACGGATCCTCTCAAGTTGTCTCTGGGAAGCCCGGAAAACTTTTGTAGTGTGGAGAGCCTTTGGAATGCCTTTCGAGACAGTGCAGAGTAATAGGGTCTGATCTGTAGTTGAGGCGCTAACCTCAGTGTGCCTCTCCAGTTCTTACATGGATCACAGTGTTCCTATGAAGTTTCAAAAGGGGAGTCAAGCCAAGTCTCTTGTTGAGGCATGGAACTCCGCTAACTTTTTGAGTTGTAAAAGGGGTGGTCGGCCTCTTGTTAAGTTGATTTTCTGTCCTGGGGCATTTTCTCCATGATGAACCTGGGAAATCAGGCCTCTCTGAGTGGTGTTACTTGATCCCGGGAGTTCCCTTTGAATCAGTATGTTGGAATCACTCCTTATATCGAGCGGATGGGTAAATTGGTGTCTTTTTAAATTGTGGCACGACTCCCCGTGGTCCTCTCGAGTTTTAAGGGGACATAGGCCTCCTCTTCAGATTCGACGGAAACATCAGGATTAATTTCCAGACGAAGCAGGGGAATCGATCCTCACCTTGAGACGACGAGTGGAAAACGGGTCTCTTCTTGAGCTGTGGCAGGAACCTCGCTGCTCCTCTTGAGTTTAGCCGGGTATCTCGGGGAAACTCTTCAGTTTCATATAGGGTGCCGAGTATCCTTTCGAGTTTGAAGAGGGAATGTGGGGCTTCTCTTAAGACGCTGCAGCGGGAAAGGGCGTCTTGTCGCATGGAGTGGAGAATTTCATGGTTTATCTGGAGTTGCGGCTTGAAGCTTGGAGGTCTTCTCACGTTATGACGGGAACCACTGGTACTTGCTAGTTTTGCCTCAGGGAAGTCAGGTCTCCTTTCCTGTTGAAAGTGGAACTTTGCGATTCCGTTGGAGTCGCTGCAGGGCATGAGGGCCACATTTAGACTTGAGTGGGTAAACTCAGTATTCCTTTCAAGTGACCACATGGATCTTGGTGTTGCTCTGACGGTTGCACTGGGGAGTCAGGCCTAGTCTTTGTTGAGGAGGGAGCTCTGTTTTAACCCCGAGTTGTAAAAGGACTGTCAGGTCTTCTTTCTGTTGTATCGGGAAATTTGTGCTTTTTTGAGAGTCTCAGCAGGGAATTCATGCCACCGATCATGTTGGGAGTTGATACTCCGTGTTCCACTGGAGCTGCTGCAAACACAAGACGACTCATCTCTAGTTGAGTGTGAACTCAGAGTCCTTTGAGCTTGCTGCAGTATCTACAGTGTTGCCCTCAAGTGTGAATAGATGTGACAGGACTCGTCCTGTGGTGGGAGGTGAAATTGGGATTCCTCTCCAGTTGAACGTGGAACGCTCATTATCTTCAGCTGAGGTATGATCACGGGCCTTTTCTTAATTTGTGGCGGGGAAAATCGGTTTTCTTCTCTCCTTGGGACTGGTAGCTCTGGGAGACCCTTAAGTTGCATCAAGGAACTCAAGCCTAATCAAATTTGGAGAAGGAACTTGGGACTTTTGTCTACGTGCTGTAGGAAAAAAAGGGGGGGGGGCATCATCTTGCTTTGAAAGAGGAATCTCGAGGTTATTCTCGAGTTGCTGTGGGAAGTGTGGTGATCCTCTGGAGTGATGATGGACATATCAGGGAGCCTCCCGTGTTGTCTCTGGGAAGTCAGAACACCTTTCCATTTGCAAGGGGAACCTCGGGATTCCTTTGGAGTCGCTGCAGAGAAGTAGGTCTGCATCTAGTTTTGAGTCCGTTTAACTCAGGATTCCTCTCCAGTAGCGACAGAGTTTTCAGGGTTCCTCTCAAAATTCTCTTGGGGAGTCAGGCCTCATCTCGTGTTCAGACATGGTACTCCGCTTTCTTCTCGAGTGGTAAAAGGAGTGTTAGGCCACAGTCGAGTTAAATTTTACCTGGAGATTTTGTTGAAAATCCTCAGGAGACCGGTCTCCACTCGTCTTGTGAGTTGATATTCAAGGATATATTTGAATCTGTGCAGTGGAATCAGACAATATCTCGAGTGGGTGGGGACATTGATACCTATTCCAATTGTGTTTTGAAACCCGGAATTCTCCCGAGTTTCAAGGTGTTACCTGTCTCCTCATACTGTGCGACGGGAACGTCCGGATTCCATTCCAGACAAAGCAGGGGAATCGACTTTCAAATGGAAAAGAGGACTGGAAAACGGGACACTTTGTCAGTTGTGGCAGGAAATTCGATGTTCCTCTCGGTTCAGTTCAGTTCAGTCGCTCAGTCCTCTCCCACTCTTTGCGACCCCATGATTCACAGCACGCCAGTCCTCCCTGTCCATCACCCTATCCCGCAGTTCACTCAATCTCATGTCCATCGAATCGGTGATGCCATCCAGCCATCACATTCTCCGTTGTCTCCGACTCCTCCCACCCCCAATCCCTCCCAGCATCAGACTCTTTTCCAGTGAGTCAACCCGTCACATGAAGTAGCCAAAGTAATGGAGTTTCAGCTTTAGCATCAGTCCTTCCAATGAACACCCAGGATGGAGCTCCTTTTGAATGGACTGGTTGGATCTCCTTGCAGTCCAAGGGACTCTCAAGAGTCTTCTCCAGCACCACAGTTCAAAAGCATCAATTCTTCGGTGATCAGCTTTCTTCACTGTCCAACTCTCACATCCATGTATGACCACGGGAAAAAACATAACCTTGACTACACGGACCTTGGTTGGCAAAGTGATGTCTCTGCTTTTTAATATGCTATCTAGTTTGGTCATAAATTTCCTTCCAAGGAGTAAACGTCTTTTAATTTCCTGGCTGTAATCAGCATCTGCAGTTTTTTTTGAGCCCCCCAAAAATGAAAGTCTGACTCTGTTTCCACGGTTTGCCCATCTATTTCCCATGAAGTGATGGGACCAGATGCCATGATCTTCGTTTTCTAAATGTTGACCTTCAAGCCAAAATTCTCACTCTCCTCTTTCACTTTCATCAAGAGGCCTTTGAATTCCTCTTTACTTTCTGCCATAAGGGTGGTGTCCTCTGCATATCTGAGGTTATTGATATTTCTCCTGGCAATCTTTATTCCAGCTTGTGCTTCTTCCAGTCCAGCGTTCCTCATGATGTCCTCTGCATACAAATTAAATAAGCAGGGTGACAATATACAACCTTGACATACTCCTTTTCCTATTTGAAACAAGTCTGATGTTCCATGTCCATTTCTAACTGTTGCTTCCTGACCTGCATACAGGTTTCTCAAGAGGCAGGTCAGGTGGTCTGGTATTCCCATCTCTTTCAGAATGTTCCACAGTTTATTGTGATCCACACAGTCAATGGCTTTGACATTGTCAATGAAGCAGAAATCGATGTTTTTCTGAAACTCTCTTGCTTTCCTCATGATCCAGTGGATGTTGGCAATTTGATCTCTGGTTCCTCTGCCTTTTCTAAAACCTGCTTGAACATATGGAAGTTCACGGTTCACATATTGCTGAAGTCTGGCTTGGAGAATTTTGAGCATGACCTTACCAGCGTGTGAGATGAGTGCAATTGTGCGGTAGTTTGAGCATTCTTTGGCATTGCCTTTCTCTGGGATTGGAATGAAGACTGACCTTTTCCAGTCCAGTGGCCATTGCTGAGTTTTCCAAATTTGCTGGCATATTGAGGGCAGCACTTTCACAGCATCATCTTTCAGGATTTGAAATAGCTCAATTGGAATTCCATCACCTCCACCAGCTTTGTTCGTAGTGATGCTCTCTAAGGCCCACTTGACTTCACATTCCAAGATGTCTGGTTCCAGGTGAGTGATCACGCCATCGTGATTATCTTCATCGTGAAGATCATTTTTGTACAGTTCCTCTGTGTATTCTTACCACCTCTTAATATCCTCTGCTTCTCTTAGATCCATACCATTTATGTCCTTTATCGAGCCCAAGTTTACATGAAATGTTCCCTTGGTATCTCTAATTTTCTGGACTGGTTATGTGAGTGTCATTTTTGAGTCACCTAAAGGATGTTAAGTAACCTCTCGACTTTTAAGCGGGAATGTGGGATTTCTTATGAGAGTCTGCAACGGAAAAGTTAGACATCTCACCTTGAGGGCAGAATCTTGCGATTTTACTTGAGTTGCGGCGGGAAGCTACGGGTCCCTCTCAAGTTACAACGAGGACCTCAGGAACTCGCTCGTGCTGCTTCAGGAAAGACAGGTCTCCTTTCGTGTTGGAAGGGGAACTTCGGGATTCCTCTGGAGGCGTGGCCTTGGAATAAGGGCTCATCTAGAGTTGAGTCTCTAAATTGTGTGCTCCTCTCCAGTGGGGACGGCTATGTCAGGGAACTTTTTGAGTCGCATAAATGGTGTACAGTACCCTTTCGAGTTTCAAGCGGGAATGTGTGTGGGATTTTTCTTGAGACTCTGCAGCATAAATATTCCTCATCTCACATTGATGGGGGAACTTTTGTTTTTCTCGAGTTGCGGCGGGAAACTTGGGCTACCTCTTGAGTTGCGAAGGGGAACTCAGGAACTCGCTAGTGTTATCCCAGGGAAGTCAGGTTTCATTTTGTGTTGGAAGGGGAACCTCGGGATTCCTCTCGAAGCTCGGCAGAGAAATAGGGCCGCATCTAGCGTTGTCTACATAAACTGTGTGCTCCTCTTCAGTGGGGATGGCTATGTCGGGGAAGTTTTTAGTTGTGTAAAGGGTGTCAAGTACCCATTCCAATTTCAAGCGGGAATTTAGGATTTCTCTTGAGACTCTGCAGTGGAAATGTTCCTCATCACGCATAGCAGGGAGAATCTGGTTGTTTTTCTCGAGTTGCAGCGGGAAGCTTGGTATTCTTCTCGAATTGTGATGGGGACCTTATGAACTCGTTCTTGTTGCCCCAGGGAAGTTCAGGATTCCTCTTCTGTTGAAAGGGGAACCTCGGGATTTCCCTCGAGGCGCAGTAGAGCAATAGGGCAGCATCTTGTGTTGAGTCGGTCAACTGTGTTTTCCTCTCCAGTGGCGACAGGGATCTCGGGGTTGCTATGAAGGTTCTACTCGGGAGTCAGGTTTCGTCTCGATTTGAGGCATGGAATTCTGCTTTCCTTTTGAGTTGTAAAAGGGGAACCAGTACTCTTGTTGTGATCAGGCTGTTCATTAGGCCTTTTTTTATAGGCTCAGCATGGGTGTCAGGATTCCCATCACGTTGTGAGGGGATCGTCGGTTTTCCATTGGAGCTTTGATAGGTCATCAGGACCTACTTTGATTAGAGGGGGAACACAGAGTCCTTTATCCTTGCATCAGGACCCTCGGGAGTGCCCTCGAGTTTCAATAGTAGACAGAGGCCTTCCCCTGTGGTGGGAGAGGAAGAAAGGATTCCTCTAAATTTGAAACAAGGTTTTAATGATCATATCGTGAGTAGGTGGGGAATACAGAGCTCTTCTTGAACAGTGGATGGAAACTCAGGGTTTCTCTCGACTGAAGATGGGTATTCTGTTAGCCACTTGAATTGTAAATAGGGGTTCAAGCCTCCTATGTTATCTTGATAGTCAACTCGGGATTGCTCTCCAGGTGCTGCAGGAAAAAAAAAAAAACAAAAACACGGCCTCATGTGAAGTTGCCTGGGGCTTCTCGTGGTTTTTGGCGACTTGCAAAGGGAAGTTTGGATTTCCTTTCGAGTTATGCCAGGGACTCAGGGAGACACTCGTGTTGCCTCAGGGAAGTCAATTTGCAAGGGGAAGGTCATGATTGTTCTCGAGTCAATGCAGAGGAATCGGGCTTCAATTCACATTGAAAGGGGTAATGCCAGAGTGTATCTAGTTTGGGGGCAGGAAACTTTCGGATCCCTCGAGTTGCAAAAGAGGCCTCACGGAACATCTCAAGTTGTCTCTGAGAAGTCCGGAATCCTTTTGAGCTGGGAGAAGACTTTGGGATGCCTTTTGAGTCAGTACAGGGGAATAGGGTCTGATCTGGAGTTGAGGCGCTAACCTCAGCGTCCCTCTCCAGTTCTGACATGGGTCTCAGTCTTCCTATGAAATTTCAACAGGGGAGTCATTCCACGTCTCTTGTTGAGGCTTGAAACTTCGCTATCTTTTCGAGTTGTCCAAGGGGTGGGAGGCCTCCTGTTGAGTTCAATTTCTGTCCTGGGGTTTTTCTCCATGATGCACCTGCGAAGTCAGGCCTCCCTTATTGGTGTTACTTGATCCCGGGAGTTCTGTTTGAATCAGTACAGTGGAATCAGTCCTTATGTCTAGCGGATGGGATAATCTGTGTCTTTTTGAATTGTGGCACGACTCCCCAGGGTCCTCTCGAGTTTCAAGGGGACATAGACCTCCTGTTCACCTTCAACGGGAACATCGGGATTAATTTCCAGACGAAGAAGGGGAATCGACCCTCACCTCGACATGACTAGTGGAAAACTGGTCTCTTCTTGAGTTGTGGCAGGAACCTCGCTGCTCCTCTCGAGGTTGGTCGGGTATCACGGGGAACTTCTTGAGTTGCATATAGGTTGCCGAGTATCCTTTTGAGTTTGAAGAGGGAATGTGGGATTTCTCTTAAGATGTTAAGCAATTAGACTATCCCTGCTGCTAGAGCTGCTGCATCCATTCAACTGTGGAAATGCAGGCTAAAAAAACCCGCACCTTCCGAGAAGTTCTCCAAATGGGTTTAGGAGCAACGCGTTTGCAAACCAGAGTTGATGACATGCATGTCCATGGAAACTTGACACCTCTCAACAAATGCACTACAAATGATTCCTAGACATACATTTCATGCAAAACGGATCACAAATCCAGAAGGAAATGGAGCAGACATTAGACATGAGCCCTGAGTCTTCACACACAATACAGAACGGCACTATAAAAAGAGTAACCAGGGAAGAGTGAACTTTGTCAATTCCAAGATTTGGACTCTGGGAAAGACCCTCTGAAAAACGCAAACGACACATCCCAAGTTGGCAGACAACTGTTTGCATACACAGAGCTTAGGCAGGATTTGGCTCTTAATACACAAAAGATGATCACAAACGAGCCTGAAGGAGAGGTCTGAAGGGACACCAGGCGACGGAAGGAACACGGAGAGTACACCGAATGATGTCCGCACTGAGGGCCTGAGAAACACGGTCTAGCTGCACTTCCCGAGGCCCGTGGGACCCTGGACTTGGCCTGTTCTACCTGGAGGCTCAGAGAGATGGACAGTGAGGAAGGGGAAGAGAAATCCTTGGCATTTCTATCACTCACAGCAAACGCTTAGAAGGAGAAGGCAAGTATCAGCCACACTGACAGTGCCATTCCCTGTAAGGCAATAGCTTGGAGCCCCTCTAACCCAGGAGGGAAGTCCCTCTTCTCAGAGAACTGCAAGAGATGGATGAAAAAAAGTGAAGCCCAACAATCAAATGGAAAATAAGCTGTGCTCATGGATCAGAAGAATTCCTCTTGGTAAGATGATGTCAGCTCCCCCTCCCCCCGACCCCCACCGTGGGGCAATCCAGAGGTTCCACTCTATTCCTCTCAAAATACCAACAGCTGTTCTCCGGGTAATATGACCAAAGAATTCCAAAATGTCTATGGAAATATTAGGAGTCAAAGGAGTCAAGGCAATCTGCCGCAAAGCCGTGAAATGGACATCACAGGCTGCCTGATAGCCACTTAGACTATCACACTAGGATCATCAGGACAGCATGGTACTTGGAAGAAATCAAACACGCAGAACCAGATCCATGGAATGGAATTGAGGGTCCAGAAATAAACCCAAGCTTCTATGGTCAATTCCTCGACGCCAAAGGAGGGGACAGAATACGAATGCGAACAAAAGCCTCTGCAACGAAAGACAATGGGAATCGGAGATGGTTCCATCTGAAAAATCACATTGGTTTTTGGTCTCATAACACCTCAGATTCAGTGAAACACATCAACGCAAAAACTGAAGACATGAAAGTCCTGGGAATAAACAAGGGACATAGGCTTCTTAATGTCAGGGACTTCTCAACATGTGTGGGGGGTGAAGCAAAATTGGTATCTTCAAGCCAAGGAAACAGGAAACCAAAGACACCAACGGGCTTGCATCCATTTGAACAGCTATGCAACATAAAAGCTAAGCATTCACAAATCAAAATGGTAACAAACTGAACACAAAAGAATATTTGCAAGCAGAATATAGGAGAAGGGGTTCCTTCTTAATAGAGACTGAGAAATCCCAACACTAAGTCTCCCAGAATTAACCCCAGGCGAATCCCTTCCCCTCACACAAACTCCAGCCCTAAGTCATTACCTCACTCGAAAGGAAAACCTATAGCCTCCCCCTATGTCAACAGTATACATGTGTACATGCATTCACAGGTTGTGAGTATCCACAGGAGAGACAAAGAGAAGAAGAGACAGACTGAATTTGGACAAGTCAAAAAAGAGATGAAACGAGGGACAGAGACTGAACAATGGAGAGAGGAAATGAGTCGATTTCACAGAATTTGCATGAATCTCTCTTGAAATTGGACACAATGACAGTGCCTATTCCCCCCCGATGATGAGACTCAAATATAAGGATTCGGGGAGCCCCTGTTGGGGCAGACTCCCCCACAGCTCGAGGCTGAGTGGGACACTTCAGTAGGACGAGGAATGTTAATATCAGAGGGGGCGATGTCTGAATATGACCTTCCGGTCCTCCCAATGGGGGGTCAAGAAATAGGCAGGAAGGGGACTGCCTTTGCCCACGTCCCAGAGCCCATCCAGGCCTGATTCTGCCCCATTCTGTGCTAGGTCAGTCCTGTGTGGAATCCGTCCTTTGGGAAGTCTGTGTCCAAGCTCCTTGTGATGGCGGCCTAAAGTTTGAACAGGCACTAGAACTTTTCGTAGGCTGACAGACCTAGGCAGGAGATGGGAGAGGGACCCCCATTCTGCACACGGAGAGACTGCAGAAACCCTGCGGGGCACATGGCTTGCCCAGGGCCTCATCACTCCTGAGAAGAAGGAGCCTGGGCTGAAAGCAGCTCTGTCCTCAGAGCTCAGGCTCTGGCAGCACCAAGTTCTCCCCAAGGCTGTGGGATGGGGTGTGTAGGTGTCACTTTGCCTGCACGTGAATTAAGGGCGTTGGGGAACAGCCAGAAACGAGAGGTTCCCTTTGGGAGGTTGTGGAAGGGACCTCGGCCACGAACCCAGGAAATGATGTCACTTCCTGGCAACAGAACCCAACAGAACCCGCAACCCATGTATCCAGGCTCTCCAGCGGAAAGGAGATCCAAGCCAGACCACTTGCTGTCAATATGTTCTGCTGCTTGCCCCTGCTAAGAGGCCGGGGACTCAGGAGAGCTCACAGGCACAGTGTGTGGGAATGCGGTCGATGCTGGCTCAGACCCCACCCCCCGAGAGGCCTCTGGCCCTTTGCCCGAAGGAAGAGAAAGGTACCAGGGGAGACCCAGGTCGGGTCCAGCCACATCTCCCTTCCCATGCAGGGAAGCCTGAGGCCTTTCCCTGTGTGTGGATGGGGGTTTCTCCCTGTGTGTCGAGCTCAAGCAAGCCCAGCCACATGTGGGTCAGGAGCCCATGGGCTGCTTGTGTCCACACCCCAGGGGAGGGCAGGCTGGGTGGCATGAGGAGAGTCCGGGCAGTGCCAGCTGCCCATGCTGACTGCACACCCTCATGAGGGTCTCCGTCCTCCCGGGTGGGTATCTGAGCAGACACTCGTGTCTCTGGTCTTTCTTGGAGCAGAAGGGCAGGCAGGCAGAAGCAGCAGCCATCCTGGCCAGGCACAGCTCAGAAATATCGAAGCAGGGCTGGGTGATGGTCACTATCATTGCAGAGCGTCCCACCCGAGGTAGCCCCTGAGGGGCACACCCCATCCACCTCCCAGAGGGAGGGCTCAGCGCACCAGCCCCTTGCCCTGGAGGCTAAGTAGAGGCTCCAGGTGAGAGTGGGCACGGAGAGCTCAGCCTAAGTGGCATTGAAGAGGAAGCGGGCAATGCCTGCTGCTCAGACACCACCCAGCACACAACCTGAGGTCCAGGCTCAGGCTGCCACGGAGATCAGCACAGCTGGCTCTGACACAAAGCTCTGAGAAGCCCTGCCTCGGAGGCAGCTGAAGGACCTGGAACCCAGCACGGCAGAGCACAGAGGTGAGGCGGCTGGGGCTGCTGCCTGTAAGTGTGGGGAGGCGGTGCTGAGCCACACAGAGAGGAGTCTCCCAGAGCTGGGCCTGGACCAAAGGCTGGCCTCACACCACCCATCTTGGAGACTGCAGAGAAGACTCCGATGCTGGGCCTTCTTAGCGAATCTCTAGGAAGCTTTCTGGCCCACTTAGGCACATGGCAAGGCTGGCCTGTGGCAAACTCTGCTTCTCCCCTAGCTCTAGCTCTGGCCGTCAAACTCAGCCAGCCTCCACGTCCAAGACCTGTCACTAAGGAGGAGGGAGGTCCAAGTGCAGGACCCAGGGATCCAGTGAGGGGAGACCGAGACCTGAGACGTCCCCTCCAAATGACACGGGGCCAGCCGTGTACTGGCCAGCAACCTCAGCACATCGGATGTATGTGCCTGTATGACCCCCAGACCCAGGCCCCGATGTCCCACCCGGCCTTCCAGAAACTCCACCTCCACGTGCACCTGCACCTACTCGGGCTTTGGCGGCAGAACACCAGTCAAGGCCTGAGTGACCACATGTGCAGGGGCAGCCTGCCCTGGCTCCTTTCAAGGACTCAGACTCCCACCATGACTGTCCCACACCTACAGGGAGAACAGGCCCCTGCTCTGGACAGAGACCCAGAGCCCTTTCGGCAACACCTCATCCAGGGGCACGGTTGGCTCTGCAGGCTCCATCCCTGTGTGTTCTCCGTGGATGCTGTCCACTCCCTCCCCACCCAGGGGAGATTGACTTTCCTTAACCTGAGCTGATATTCATCAGGGTCCTAGGCATCTTTCTCCTCATCTTTTATGTCTTTTATAGCTTTCTGTATATTTTGCTCATAAGTGTGTCAATAAAGCTTCCTTCGTTGATGCCAGTTGGGAATATGGAGGCCTTCACAATGCTGTGTAAGCATCACCACAGTCTACATTGGGACACCCTCATTCTATCCCCCCTCACTTCAAAAAAGAAAAAAGAAAAAAAGCCTGGATTCATGGCAAGCAGTCCCTATTCCACTTTTCCCCGCCTGACAACATTGAGTCATCTTCTCTCTGCATTTCTTCCCATCTTTTCGGGGTCCCCAGTCAATGCCAATCACTAAAATGAGAGGAAACTGGATTTTGCTCTGACTGAAGGTCAACGTTATAGTCTCTCAGTATTGTTAGTCTTGGCATCCCCATGAATTCTACAGTCCATGGAATTCTCTAGGCCAGAATCCTGGAGTCTGTAGCTTTTCCTTTCTCCAGGGGATTGTGCTGACTCCCCACATATTGGAAGACCAAACTGGAGACTCCTGGTTTCTATGTCATTTGTAGGAGCCTTTGGGTATCTGATAGGACCAGGTAGGTCCTTTGAAGATGTCATCTGCCAAACGAAGCCATCTCGGCAAATGTGTTCAGAATCTCCAGGTAGCATTGCTGTTGCAAGTGGGAAACCTCAGGCACAAGAGAAAGGCTGAGTTCTTCCGCCGGCACAAACAAACTCACAGCAATAAACCAGGCAGGAGAAATGGAAAGATAAACGCACACCAACAAAGAGACAAATATTCCTCAGAACACAAGGCCAGAGAAAGAGCCACCATTCTTGTGGCCCCTACACGCTGGAGAAAATCAGTGATCGGGAAGGAAACAGAAGAAACATGCGCAGGTCCAATGAGAGGCAATGCACATGGATAGTGTAGCTCAGAGATGGCCTAATGCTTCGCATGGACACGCGGGCAAAGGGAACACAGTGCAGGTGGCGGTGGTCATCATCTCAGAGCTAGGTGCTCAGGATGCTGACAACCAGGCTTTAGGAGCACAAGAGGGAGCAGAGGGCCTAGCAGAGCCCATAGACATCTGTCTCGCTCTCTGGCAGAAGAGTGTGACAGACCCATCAAAATCCCACAGGAGCATCTCTTGACGATAAGTGCCCACCCTCAGGGTGGATCCCACTCCACTTCTGGCACGGTTGTTCCTGTCCTCTGAAATGCTCACCTCTGGCGGTGCGAAACTGCAGGCCTGCTGGGCGCATGCATAGTCGAAACTCACTTCAGCTGCTCACACAGCCAAGGACATTCAAGGATGCCTGTGGCCTCTGGCTCAAACATGGAAGATCAGCGCCCTATCAACCCGACCTGGGGATCGGTGCTGAAAGGGAGGTCACGAGGCGGCACCTGACTCCCCTTTCACTGGACACAGCGTCCCTGCTGCTAGAGCTGCTGAATACATTCATCTGTGGAAATGCAAGCTGAAAAACACCCGTCTTTCCTAGACGGTCTACAAAACAGTTTAGGAGCATCGCATTTGGAAACCAGAGGGGATGACATGCATATCCAAGGAAACTTGACACCTCCCAACAAATGCACTTGAAATGATTCCTAGACATACGTTCCATGCAAAACGGGTCACAAATCCAGAAGGAAATGGAGCAGACATTAGACATGAGCTCTTAGTCTCCACACACAATGCAGAAAGGCACTACTCAAAGAGTAACCAGGGAACACAGTGAACGTTGTTTAACCAAGATTTGGACTCTGGGAAAGACGGTCTGTAAAACACAAATGACACCTCCCAAGCTGGGAGACAACTGTTTACAGACACAGAGCTTAGGCAGGATTTGGCTCCTAATACACAAATGACATGAACACAAACGAGCCTGAAGGAGAGGTTTGAGGGGACACCAGGCGAAGTAAGGGGCACGGAGTGTACACCGAGTGATGCTCAGCATTGAGGGCCTGGGAAACACGGTCTAGCTGCACTCGCCGAGAATCGTGGGATCCTGGACTTGGCCTGTTCCACCTGGAGGCTCAGAGAGATGGACAGTGAGGATGGGGAAGAGAAATCCTTGGCATTTCTAACACTCACAGCAAACACTTAGAAGGAGAAGGCAAGTATCAACCCTACCGACAGTGACATTCCCTGAAAGGCAATAGCTAGGAGTCCATCTAACCCAGGAGGGAAGTCCGTCTTCTCAGAGAACTGCAAGAGATGGATGAAAGAAGGTGAAGCCCGCTAATCCAATGGAAAATAAGCTGTGCTCACAGATCAGAAGAATTCCTCCTGGTAAGATTATGTCAGTTCCCCATCCCCCCGATCCCCACAGTGGGGCAATCCAGAGGTTCCACGCTATTCCTCTCAAAATACCAACTGCTGTTTTCAGGGCATTATAACCAAAAATTCCAAAATGTCTATGGAAACACAAAGGAGTCAAAAGGGTCAATGCAATCTGCTACAAAGCCCTGAAATGGACATAGCATGGCTGTCTGATAGCCAATTTGATTATCACACCAGGATAACAGGACAGCATGGTACTGGGAAGAAATCAGACAGGCAGAACCAGATTCATGGAATGGAATTGAGCGTCCAGAAACAAACCCAAGCTTCTGTGTTAAATTCATTGACACCAAAGGTGGGGAGGTGATATGAATGGGAACAAGAGCTTTTGCAACGAAAGGCCATGTGAAATGGAGATAGTTCCATCTAAACAATCACATTGGCTTTTGGTCTCATAACACCTCAGTTCAGTTCAGTCGCTCAGTCGTGTCCGACTCTCCGCGACCCCATGAATCACAGCACGCCAGGCCTCCCTGTCCATCACCAACTCCCGGAGTACACTCAAACTCATGTCCACAGAGTCGGTGATGCCATCCAGCCATCTCATTCTCCGTCGTCCCCTTCTCCTCCCGCCCCCAACCTTTCCCAGCATCAGAGTCTTTTCCAGTGAGTCAACTCGTCTCATGAGGTGGCCAAAGTATTGCAGTTTCAGCTTTAGCATCAGTCCCTCCAATGAACATCCAGGATTGATCTCCTTTAGAATGGACTGGTTGGATCTCCTTGCAGTATAAGGGACTCCCAAGAGTCTTCTCCAACACCACAGTTCAAAAGCATCGATTCCTCGGCGATCAGCTTTCTTCACAGTCCAACTCTCACATCCATACATGACCACGGGAAAAACCATTGCCTTGACTAGACGGACCTTGGTCGGCAAAGCAATGTCTCTGCCTTTTAATATACTATCAAAGTTGGTCATAACTTTCCTTCCAAGGAGCAAGCGTCTTTTAATTTCATAACACCTCAGATTCAGTGAAACATATCAATGCAGACCCTGAAGTGATGAAACTCCTGGAAATAAGCAGGGGCCATAGGGTCCTCCTTGTCAGGGACTTCTCAACATATGTGTGTGTCGGTGAAGCAAAATTGGGTCTCTTCAATTCAAGGAAACAGGAAACCAAAGGACACCCACCAGCTTCCATCCAATTGAACAGCTTTGCAACACAAAAGCTAAGCATTCACAAATAAAAATGGTAACAAAGTGAACACACAAGCATATTTGCAAGCAGATTATCGGAGAAGGGGTTATTATGTAAAACAGAATGAGAACTCACACCACTAAGACTCCCAGAACCAACCCCAGACCTAGCCCTTCCCCTAACACCAACTCCAACCCCAAACCTTTACCTAACTCGAAACGAAACCCTAAAGCCTCACCCTAGGTCAAAAATATACATGCGTAAATGCATTCACAGGCATGCGAGCATCCACAGGAGAGACACAGAGTGGAAGAGACAGACTGAATTTGGAAAGGTCAAGAAAGAGAGGAAACGAGGGAGAGAGACTGAACAATTCAGAGAGGAAATGAGTCGATTTCACAGAATTTGAATGAATCTCTCTTGAGGTTGGAAACAGTGACAGTGCCTATTCCCTTGAAAGGGGGAAAATAACCCACGATGATGGGATTCAAAGACAAGGATGCAAGGAGCCACTGTTGGGGAGGTCTCCCCTCCCATTGAGGCTGAGTGGGACACTTGAGTAGGACGAGGAAGGTTGATGTCAGAGGGGGCGATGTCTGAATATGACCTTCCGGTCCTCCCAGTGCGGGGGCCAAGAAATAGGCAGGAAGTGGACTGCCTTTTCCCAGGTACCATAGCCCATCCAGGCCTGATTCTGCCCTATTCTGTGCTAGGTCAGCCCTGTGTGGAATCCATCCTTTGGGAAGTCTCAGTGTCCAAGCTCCATGTGAAAGCGGCCCAAAGTTTGAACAGGCACTGGAGCTCTTCGTAAGCTGACAGACCTAGGCAGGAGACGGGAGAGTGAGCCCCACTCTGCAGATGGAGAGTCTGGGGAAACCCTGCGGGGCACATGGCTTGCCCAGGACCACATCACTTCTGAGAAGAAGGAGCCTGTGCTGAAAGCAGCTGTGTCCTCAGAGCTGAGGCCCTGACTGCACCCAGGTCTCCCCAAGGCTGTGGGGTGGGCTTTGTGGGTGTCACGGTGCCTGCACGTGGCCTAAGGATGTGGGGGAACAGCCAGAAACCCAGACGTTCCCTTGGGGAGCTTTGTGGAAGGGACCTCAGCCACGAACCAGGAAATAATGTCACTTCCTGGTAACAGTACCCAACACAACCCGCAACCCGTGTATCCAGGCTTTTCCAGCGGAGAAGAGCCCCTGGCCAGATCACTTGCTCTCAAGAGGTTTTACTGTTTGCCCCTGCCCAGAGGCTGGGGCCTCAGGCGAGCTCACAGGCAGAGTGTGTGGGAATGCAGTCGACGTTGGCTCAGGGGCCCCCAGAGAGGCCTCTGGGCCTTAGCCCGAAGGAAGAGAAAGGTAACAGGGGAGGCCCATGCCGGGTCCGGCCACCTCTCCCTTCCCACCCGGGCAAGTCTGAGGCCTTTCCCTGTGTGTGGATGGGGGTTTCTCGGGCTGTGTCTGCCTCCAGAACGCCCAGCCGCATGTGGGTCAGGAGACTGTGGGACGCTTGTGTCCACACCCTAGGGGAGAGCAGGCTGGGTGGCATGGGCAGAGTCCGGGCAGAGCTAGCTGCCCAGGCTGACCTCATGCCCTCAGGGGTGTCTCCGACCTCCTGGTTGGGTATCTGAGCAGACACTCTTCTCTCTGTACTTTCTGGGAGCAGAAGGGCAGGCGGGCAAGGGCAGCAGTCATCCTGGCCAGGCTCAGCTCAGAAATATCGAAGAAGGGCTGGCTAATGGTTATTGTAATTGCAGATCGTCACAACTGGGGTGCCCCTTAGGGGAACACCACATCCACCTCCCAGAGGGAGGGCTCAGAGCACCAGCCCCTTGCCCGGGAGGTCCAGTGCAGGCTCCAGGTGAGCGTGGTCACGGAGGGCTCAGCCCAAATGGCGATTAAGAGGAGGCAGGCAAGGCTTGCTGCCCATACGCCACCCAGCACACACCCCGGGGCCCAGTCTCAGGATGCCATGGAGCTCAGCACAGTCAGCTCTGACCCAGAGCTCTGAGAAGCCCTGCCTCGATGCAGCAGGAAGACCTGGAATTCAGTACGGCAGAGCACTGAGGCGAGTTGGATGGGGCTACTGCCTGTGAGCATGGGAAGGCTGTGCTGAGCCACACAGGGAGGAGTCCCCCACAGCTGGGGCTGGGCCTGGATCAAAGGCTGGCCTCACACCACCCATCTTGGAGACTGCAGAGAAGACTCCAATGCTGGGCCTTCTTAGCGAATCTCTTGGAAGCTTTTGTGCCCACTTAGGCACATGGCAAGGCTGGCCTGTGGCAAACTTTTCTTCTCCCCCAGCTCTAGCACTGGCCATCAAACTCAACCAGGCTCCACGTCCAAGACCTGTCCCTACAGAGGTGGGAGCTCAAGGTGCAGGACCCAGGGATCCACTGAGGGGAGATCGAGACCTGAGACATCCCCTCCCAATGAGTACCCCTCCCAGCCGGGTACTAGCCAGCACCCTCAGCACGTCCGAAATTTGTGCCTGCACGACCGCCAACCTCAGGCCCCGATGTCCCACCCCGCCTTCCAGAACCCCCACCTCCATGTGCACTTGCACCAGCTCGTGCTTTGGTGGCAGAACCAGAGTCAGGGCCTGAGTGACTCCTTTCGCAGCGGCAGCCTGCCCTGCCTCCTACCAAGGACTGAGATTCCCACCATGACTGTCCCACCCTTGCAGGGAGAACAGGCCTCTGCTCTGGACAGAAGCCCAGAGCCCTTCGGCAACCACATCATGCAGGGGCGCGGTTGGCTCTGCAGGCTCCATCCCTGTGTTTTCCCCATGGACGCCGTCCACTCCCTCCCCACTCAGGGGAGATTGACTTTCCTTACCCTGAGCTGATTTTCATCAGGGGCCTAGGCATTTTTCTCCTCATCTTTTATGTCATTTATAGCTTTCTGTATATTTTGCTCGTAAGTGTGTGTCAATAAAGTGTTCTTCCTTGATGCCAGTTGGGAATACGGAGGCCTTCACAATGCTGTGTAAGCATCACCACTGTCTATATTGGGACACCCTCATTCTACACCCCCCCACTTCCAGCAAAGCCTGGATTCATGGCAAGCAGACCCCGTTCCACTCTCCCCCGCCTGACAACATTGAGTCATCTTCTCTCTGCATTTCTTCCCAGTTTGGGGGTTTCCCCAATCAATGCCAATCACTAAAATGAGAGGAAACTAGATTTTGCTCTGACTGAAGGTCAACTTTATAGTCTCTCAGTATTGTTAGTCTTGGCATCCCCATGAATTCTACAGTCCATGGAATTCTCTAGGCCGAATCCATGAGTTCGTAGCTTTGCCCTCCTCCAGGGGATTGTGCTGACTCCCCATATATTGGAAGACCAAACTGGAGAATTCTGGTTTCTATGTCATTTGTAGGAGCCTTTGGATATCTGAAAGGACCGTGTAGGTCCTTTCAAGATGTCATCGGCCAAAAGAAGCCCTCTCAGCACATATGTTCAGAATCTTCAGGTAGCCATTGTTGTTGTAAGTGGCACAAGAGAAAGGCTGAGTTCTTCCACCGGCACAAATAAACTCACAGCAATAAACCAGGCAGGGGAAATGGAAAGATAAACCCACACCAACAAAGGGACAAGTATTCCTCAGAAAACAAGGCCAGAGAAAGACCCACCATCCTCGTGGCCCCCACATGCTCAAGAAAATCAGTGATTGGGAAGGAAACAGAAGAAACATGCGCAGGTGCAATGAGAGGCAATGCACATGGCTAGCGTAGCTCAGAGACAGCCTGACGCTTTGAATGGACACGTGGGCAAAGGGAAACACAGTGCAGGTGCCGGTGGTCATCATCTCAGATCTAGGTGCTCAGGATGGTGACAACCAGCCTTTGGGACCCAAAGAGGGAGCAGAGGGCCTAGCAGATCCCACAGACATCTCTCTCACTCTCTGGCAGAAGAGTGTGCCGGACCCATCAAAGTCCCACAGGAGCATCTCTTGATGATCAGTGCCCAACCTCAGGGTTGATCCCACTCCACTTCTGGCACGGTTGTTCCTCTCCTTTGAGATGCTCACCTCTGGCGGTCCGAAGCTACAGGCCTGCTGGGCGCCTGTGGAGACGAAACTCCCTTCAGCTGCTCACACAGACAAGGGCACACAAGGATGCCTGTGGCCTCTGGCTCACAGATGGAAGATCAGCACCCTGTCAACCCGAAATGGGGATCGGTGCTGAAAAGGAGGCTGCACTGGACTCCCCTATCCCTGGACACAGCGTCCCTGCTTCTAGAGCTGCTGAATCCAATCACCTGTGGAAAGGCAAACTGAAAAACACCCATCTTTCCGAGAAGGTCTCCAAAAGAGTTTAGGAACAACTCATTTGGAAACCAGAGGGGATGACATGCATGTCCATGGAAACTTGACACCTCTCAACAATTGCACTTCACATGATTGCTAGACATATGTTCCATTCCAAATGGTTCACAAATCCAGAAGGAAATGGAGCAGACATTAGACATGAGCTCTTAGTTTTCACACACAGTACAGAAAGGCACTACACAAAGAGTAACCAGGGAACACAGTGACATTTTTAAAATTCAAGATTTGGCCGATGTTTTGATTGGGTCACTTATTTTTCTCGAATTGAGCTGCAGCAGATGCTTGTATATTTGGGAGATTAATCCTTTATCAGTTGCTTCATTTGCAATTATTTTCTCCCATTCTGAAGGCTGTCTTTTCACCTTGCTTATAGTTCCCCTTGCTGTGCAGAAGCTTTTGATTTTATTTAAGTCCCATTTGTTTATTTTTGCTTTTATTTCCAATATTCTGGGAGGTGGGTCTTGGAGGATCCTGCTGTGATTTATGTCGGAGAGTGTTTTGCCTACGTTCTCCTCTAGGAGTTTTATAGAATCTGATCTTACATTTAGCTCTCTAATCCATTTTGAGTTTATTTTGGTGTATGGTGTCAGGAAGTGTTCTAGTTTGATTCTTTTACAAGTAGCTGACCAGTCTTCCCAGAACCACTTGTTAAAGAGAGTGTCTTTTCTCCATTTTAAATTCTTGCTTACTTTGTCAAAGATAAGGTGTCCATAGGTGCATGGATTTATCTCTGGACTTTCTATTTTGTTGCATTGATCTATGTTTCTGTTTTTATGCCAGTACCATACTGTCTTGATAACTGTGGCTTTGTAGTAGAGCCTGAAGTCAGGCAGGTTAATTCCTCCAGTTCCACTCTTCTTCTTCAAGATTGCTTTGGCTATTCGAGTATTTTTTTGCATTTCCATACAAATTGTGAGATTAGTTGTTCTAGTTCTGTGAAAAATATCGTTGGTAGCTTGATAGGGATTGCATTGAATGTATAAATTACTGTGGGTAGTATACTCATTTTCACAATATTTATTCTTCCAATCTACGAACATGGTATATTTCTCCATCTATTAGTGTACTCTTTGATTACTTTCACTAGTGTTTTATAGTTTTCTATGTACACGTCTTTTGTTTCCTTCAGTTCAGTTCAGTCGCTCAGTCGTGTCCGACTCTCCGCGACCCCATGAATCACAGCACGCCAGGCCTCCCTGTCCATCACCAACTCCCGGAGTACACTCAAACTCATGTCCACAGAGTCGGTGATGCCAATCAGCCATCTCATTCTCCGTCGTCCCCTTCTCCTCCCGCCCCCAACCCTTCCCAGCATCAGAGTCTTTTCCAGTGAGTCAACTCGTCGCATGAGGTGGCCAAAGTATTGCAGTTTCAGCTTTAGCATCAGTCCCTCCAATGAACATCCAGGATTGATCTCCTTTAGAATGGACTGGTTGGATCTCCTTGCAGTATAAGGGACTCTCAAGAGTCTTCTCCAACACCACAGTTCAAAAGCATCGATTCTTCGGCGATCAGCCTTCTTCACAGTCCAACTCTCACAACCATACATGACCACGGGAAAAAACATTGCCTTGACTAGACGGACCTTGGTTGGCAAAGTAATGTCTCTGCTTTTTAATATACTATCAAGGTTGGTCATAACTTTCCTTCCAAGGAGCAAGCGTCTTTTAATTTCATGGCTGCAATCAGCATCTGCAGTGATTTTGGAGCCCAAAAAAACAAAGTCTGACACTGTTTCCACTGTTTTTCCATCTATTTCCCATGAAGTGATGGGACCAGATGCCATGATCTTTGTTTTCTGAATGTTGAGCTTCAAACCAACCTTTTCACTCTCCTCTTTCACTTTCATCAAGAGGCTTTTGAGTTCCTCTTCACTTTCTGCCATAAGGGTAGTGTCATCTGCATATCTGAGGTTATTGATATTTCTCCCAGCAATCTTGACTCCAGCTTGTGCTTCTTCCAGCCCAGCGTTCCTCATTATGTACTCTGCATATAAGTTAAATAAGCAAGGTGATAATATACAACCTTGACGTACACCTTTTCCTATTTGGAACCAGTCTGTTGTTCCATGTCCAGTTCTAACTGTTGCTTCCTGACCTGCATACAGGTTTCTCAAGAGGCAGGTCAGGTGGTCTGGGATTCCCATCTCGTTCAGAATGTTCCACAGTTTATTGTGATCCACACAGTCAAAGGCTTTGGCATAGTCAATGAAGCAAAAAAAGATGTCCTTTGTTTCCTTAGGTAGATATATTCCTAAGTATTTAATTCTTTTCGTTGCAATAGTGAATGGAATAGTTTCCTTAATTTATCTTTCTATTTTCTCATTATTATTGTATAGGAATGCAAGGGATTTCTGTGTGTTGATTTGATATCCTGCAACTTTACTGTAGTCATTGACTAGCTCTAGTACTTTTCTGATAGAGTCTTTAGTGTTTTCTGTGTAGAGGATCATTTAATCAGCGAATAGTGAAAGTTTTACTTCTTCTTTTCCAATTTGTATTTCTTTTATGTCTTTTTCTTCTCTGATTTCTGTAGCCAAAACTTCCAGAACTATGTTGAATAGTAGTGGTCAGAGTGGGCACCCTTGTCTTGTCCCTGACTTTAGGGGAAATGCTTTCAGTTTTTCACCGGTGAGGATAATGTTTGCTCTGGGTTTGTCATACATAGCTTTTATTATGTTGAGATATGTCCCTTCTATTCCCACTTTCTGAAGAGTTTTTATCATAAATGGATCTTGTATTTTGTCAAAGGCTTTCTCTGCATCTATTGAGATAATCATATGATTTTTATTTTTCAGTTTGTTAACGTGGTGTATTATGATGATTGATTTGCAGATATTGAAGAATCCTTGAATTCCTGGGATAAAGCCCACTTCGTCATGATGTATGATCTTCTTAATGTGTTCTTGGATTCTGATTGCTAGAATTTTTTAAGGATTTTTACATCTATGTTCATCAGTGATATTGGCCTGTAGTTTTCTTTTTTCGTGGGATGTTTACCAGGTTTTGGGATTAGGGTGATGGTGGCCTCATAGAATGAGTTTGGAAGTTTCCCTTCCTCAGCAATTTTCTGGAAGAGTTTGAGTAGAATAGGTGTTAGCTCTTCTCTAAATTTTTGGTAGAATTCAGCTGTGAATCCGTGTGGACCTGGGCTTTTGTTTGCTGGAAGATTTCCGACTACATCCTCTAGTTCCCTGCTTGTGATGGGTCTGTTCAGATTTTCTATTTCTTCCTGGTTCAGCTTTGGCAAGGTGTACTTTTCTAGGAATTTGTCCATTTCTTCCAAGTTATTCATTTTATTGCCATATAATTGCTGATAGTATTCTCTAATAATCCTTTGTATTTCTCTGTTGTTGCTTGTGAGCTCTCCATTTTCATTTATTATTTTATTGATTTGGTTCTTCCTCCTTTGTTTCTTGATGAGTCTGGCTAGTGGTTTGACAATTTTACTTACCTTCTCAAAGAACCAGCTTTTGGCTTTGTTGATTTTTGCTATGGTCTCTTTTGTTTCTTTTGCATTTATCTCTGCCCTAATTTTTACGATTTCTTTTCTTCTACTAACACTGGGGTCTTCATTTCTTCCTTTTCTAGTCTCTTTAGATGAAGAGTTAGGCTATTTAGATGACTTTTTTCTTGTTTCTTGAGGTGTGCCTGTATTACTGTGAACTTCGCCCTTAGCACTGCTTTTACAGTGTCCCAGAGGATTGGGGTTGTCGTGTTTTCATTTTCATTCATTTCTATGCGTATTTTGATTTCTCTTTTGATTTCTTCAATGATTTGTTCATTATTAAGCAGTGTGTTGTTCAGCCTCCATATGTTGGCATTTTAAATAGTTTTTCTCCCGTAATTGAGATCTAATCTTACTGCATTGTGGTCAGAAAAAGATGCTTTGAATGATTTCAACTTTTTTGAATTTACCAAGGCTAGATTTATGTCCCAGGATGTGATCTATCCTGGAAAAGGTTTCGTGTGTTCTTGAGAAAAAGGTGAAATTCATTGTTTTAGGGTGAAATGTCCTATAGAGATCTATTAGGTCTAACTGGTCTATTGTATCATTTAAAGTTTGTGTTTCCTTGTTAATTTTCTGTTTAGTTGATCTATCCATAGATGTAAGTGGGGTGTTAAAGTCTCCCACTATTATTGTGTTATTGTTAATTTCCCCTTTCATACTTGTTAGTAATTGTCTTACATATTGTGGTGCTTCTATGTTGGGTGCATAAATATTTATAATTGTTATATCTTCTTCTTAGATTGATCCTTTGATCATTATGTAGTTTCCTTCTTTATCTCTTTTCACAGCCTTTTTTTAAAGTCTATTCTATCTGATATGAGTATTTCAACTTCTGTTTTCTTTTGGTCTCTATTTGCGTGGAATATCTTCTTCCAGCCCTTCACTTTCAGTCTGTATGCGTCCCTCGATTTGAGGTGGGTCTCTTGTAGACAACATATATGGGGATCTTCTTTTTGTATCCATTCAGCCAGACTTTGTCTTTTGGTTGGGGCATTCAACCCATTTACGTTTAAGGTGATTATTGATAAGTTTGATCCCGTTGCCATTTTCTTTATTGTTTTGGATTCTAGTTCATATACACTTTCTGTGTTTCCTGTCTAGAGAAGATCCTTTAGTATCTGTTGGACAGTTGGTTTGGTGATACTGAATTCTCTCAACTTTTGCTTGTCTGTACAGCTTTAGATTTCTCCTTCATATTTGAATGAGATCCTTGCTGGGTATAGTAATCTGGGCTGTAGGTTACTTTCTTTCATCAATTTAAGTATTTCTTGCCATTCCCTCCTGGGCTGAAGAGTTTCTGCTGAAAGATCAGCTGTTATCCTTATGGGAATCAACTTGTGTGTTATTTGTTGTTTTTCCCTTGCTGCTTTTAATATTTGTTCAAAGACATAAAGATGGCTAAGAAACACATGAAAAAATGCTCAACATCCCTCATAATCGTAGAAATGCAAATCAAAACCACAATGAGATACCATTTCACACCAGTCAGAATGGCTGCTATCCAAAATTTTACATGCAATAAATGCTGGAGAGGGTGTGGAGAAAAGGGAACCCTCTTACACTGTTGGTGGGAATTCAAACTAGTACAGCCACTATGGAGAACACTGTCAAGATTCCTCAAAAAACTGGAAATAGAACTGCCATATGATCCAGCAATCGCACTCCTGGACATACACACGGAGGAAACCAGAATTGAAAGCGACACATGTACTCCAATGTTCATTGCAGCACTGTTTATAATAGCCAAGACATTGAAGCAACCTAGATGTCCATCTGCAGATGAATGGATAAGACAGCTTTGGTACATATACACAACGGAATATTTTTCAGCCATCAAAGAGAATGCATTTGAATCAGTTTTAATGAGGTGGATGAAATTGGAGCCTATTATACAGAGTGAAGTAAGCCAGAAAGAAAAACAGCAATACAGTATACTAACACACACACACACACACACACACACACACACACACACACACACACATATATATATATATATATATATATATATGGAATTTAGAAAGATGGTAACATTAACCCTGTATACGAGACTGCAAAAGAGACATAGGTTTATAGAAAAGTTTTTAGGAGTCTATGGGAGAGGGTGAGGTGGGATGATTGGGGAGAATGACATTGCAGCATGTATATTATCATATGTGAAATAAATCACCAGTTCAGATTCGACGCATGATACAGGATGCTTGGGGCTGCTGCACGGGGATGACATGGAGGGAGGATATGGGGAAGAGGGAGGTGGGAGGGGGGTTCAAGAAAGAGAACACATGTACACCCGGAGCGGATTCGTGGCAAAATCAACCAATATATTAATGCAAGGTATTTTGCCTCCAATAAAATAAATTTTTTTAAAATAATTAAATCCAAGATTTGGACTCTGGGAAAGACCTACTGGAAGGCGCAAACGACACATCCCAATCTGGGAGACAACAGTTTACAGACACAGAGCTGTGGCAGGATTTGGCTCGTAATACACAAACGGCATGAACACAAACAAGCTTGAAGGAGAGGTCTGAAGGGACACCAGATGAAAGAAGGGACACGGAGAGTACACCGAATGATGCCCAGCATTGAGGGCCTGAGAAACACGGTCTAGCTGCACTCCCTGAGCCCCGTGGGGCCCTGAACTAGGCCTCTTCTACCTGGAGGCTCAGAGAGATGGACAGTGAGGAAGGGAAAAAGAAATCCTTGGCATTTCTAACACTCAGAGCAAATGCTTTGAAGGAGAAGTCAAGGAACAACCCCACCGACAGTGATATTCCCAGAAAGGCAATAGCTAGGAGTCCATCTAACCCATTAGGGAAGTCCCTCTTCTCAGAGAACTGCAAGAGATGGAAGAAAGAAGGTGAAGCCCACAAATCCAATGGAAAATAAGCTGTGCTCAAGGATCAGAAGAATTCCTCCTGGTAAGATGATGTCAGTTCCCAATACCCTGATCTCCAACGTGGATCAATCCAGAGGTTCCAAGCTATTCCTCTCAAAATACCAACTGCTGCTCTCAGGGCATTATAACCAAAGAAATCCAAAATGTCTATGGAAACACAAAGGAGTCAAAAGGGTCAATGCAATCTGCTACAAAGCCCTGAAATGGACATAGCATGGCTGCCTGATAGCCAATTTGATTATCACACCAGGATAACAGGACAGCATGGTACTGGGAATAAATCAAACATGCAGAACCAGATCCATGGAATGGAATTTATAGTCCAGAAATAAACCCAAACTTCTATGGTCAATTCATTGATGCCAAAGGAGGGGAGGCGATATAAATGGGAACAAGAGCCTCTGCAACGAAAAGACTTGGGAAATGGAGATGGTTCCATCTGAACAATCACATTGGCTTTTGGTCTCAGAACACCTCAGATTCAGTGAAACACATCAACGCAAACCGTGAAGTGATGAAACTCCTGGAAATAAGCAGAAGCCATAGGGTCCTCATTGTCAGGGACTTCTCAACATGTGTGTGTTGGGGGGAAGCAAAATTGAGTCTCTTCAATTCAAGGAAACAGGAAACCAGAGGACACCCACGAGTTTCCGTCACTTGAAAAGCTTGG
This sequence comes from Moschus berezovskii, assembly GCF_049115385.1. Taxonomy (NCBI): domain Eukaryota; kingdom Metazoa; phylum Chordata; class Mammalia; order Artiodactyla; family Moschidae; genus Moschus; species Moschus berezovskii. The sequence goes on along the minus strand of NC_142485.1, from coordinate 47,186,982 downwards.
CAACAGAAAGCTAAGCATTCACAAATCAAAATGCTATCAAACTGAACACACAAGAATATTTACAAGCAGAATATCGGAGAAGGGGTTCCTACGTAAAAGAGACAGAGAACTCACACCAGTAAGTCTCCCAGAACAATCCCAGACATATCCCTTCCCCTAACACCAACTCCAACCCCAAACCTTTACCTCACTCAAAACGAAACACTAAAGCCTCACCCTTGGTCAAAAATATACATGCATACATGCATTCACAGGCATGAGAGCATCCACAGGAGAGACACAGAGAGGAAGAGACAGACTGAAATTGGAAAGGCCAAGAAAGAGAGGAAATGAGGGAGAGCGACTGAACAATGCAGGGAGGAAATGAGTCGATTTCACAGAATATGCATGAATCTCTCTTGAGGTTGGAAACAGTGACAGTGAATATTCCCATGCAAAGGGGAAAATGACCCACGATGATGAGACTCAAAGATAAGGATGCGGGGAGCCACTGTTGGGGCAGACTCCCCAAACCCTCGAGGCTGAGTGGGACAACTGAGTAGGACAAGGAAGGTTGATATCAGAGGGGGTGATGTGTGAATATGATCTTCCGGTCCTCCCAATGCGGGGGCAATAAATAGGCATGAGAGCAGGGGAGAGGAAGGGGCCTGCCTTTTGCCAGGTCCCAGAGCAAATCCAGCCCTAATACTGCCCATTCTGTGCTAGGTCATCCCTGTGTGGAATCCATCCTTTGGGAAGTCTGTGTCCAAGCTCTATGTGAAAGCAGCCCAAAGTTTGAACAGGCACTGGAGCTCTTCGTAGGCTGACAGACCTAGGCAGGAGATGGGAGAGTGTGACCCACTCTTCAGATGGAGAGATGGGAAACCCTGTGGAGCACATGGCTTGCCCAGGGCCACAACACTTCTGAGAAGAAGGAGCCTGTTCTGAAAGCAGCTGTGTCCTCAGAGCTCAGGCCCTGGCTGCACCCAGGTCTCCCCAAGGCTGTGGGGTGGGCTGTGTGGCTGTCACTGTGCCTACACGTGGCCTAAGGGCGTGGGGGAAAAGCCAGAAACCCAGAGTTTCCATTGGGGAGATTTGTGGAAGGGACCTCGGCCACTAACCAGGAAATGATGTCACTTCCTGGCAACGGAACCCAACAGAACCGCAACCCATGTATCCAGGCCTGGCCAGCGGAGAGGAGACCCTGGCCAGATTGTTAGCTGTGAAGATGTTCTGCTGTTTTCCCCTGCCCAGAGGCCAGGGTCTCATGCTAGGTAACAGGCAGAATGCGTGGGAATGTGGTCGACGCTGGCTCAGGGCTCCCCCGAGAGGCCTCTGGCCATTTGCCAAAGGAAAAGAAAGGTAACAGGGGAGCCCCAGACCGGGTCCGGCCACCTCTCCCGTCCCACATGGGGAAGCCTGAGGCCTTTCCGTGTATGTGGATGGGGCTTTCTCGGGGTGTGTCTGCCTCAAGCAAGCCCAGCCGCATTTCGGTCAGGAGCCCGTGTGCTGCTTGTGTCCACACCCCAAGGGAGAGCAGGCTGTGTGGCATGGGGAGTGTCCGGGCAGAGCCAGATGCCCAGGCTGACCTCATGCACTCAGGGGGTTCTCCATCCTCCCGGGTGGTATCTGAGCAGACACTCGTGTCTCTGGTATTTCTTGGAGCAGAAGGGCAGGCAGGCAGAAGCAGCAGGCATCCTGGTCAGGCTAAGCTCAGAAATATCGAAGCAGGGCTGGCTGATGGTCACTGACTTTGCAGATCGTCCCAGCCGAGGTGGCCTCTGAGGGGCACACCACATCCACTTCCCAGAGGGAGGGCTCAGAGCCCCAGCCCCCTGCCCGGGATGCCCAGTGCAAGCTCCAGGTGAGGGTGGCCACGGAGGGCTCAGCCCAACTGGTGATGAAGAGGAAGTGGGCAAGGCCTGCTGTCCAGATTCCACCCAGCACACACCTGGGGGCCCAGTCTCAGGCTGCCACGGAGCTCAGCACAGCCGGCTCTGATGCAGAACTCCAAGAAGCCCTGCCTTGGAGGCAGCAGGAAGACCTGGAGCCCAGCATGGAAGAGCACAGAGGTGAGTTGACGGGGGCTACTGCCTGTGAGCGAGGGGAGGAGGTGCTGAGCCACACATCAGGTGTCCACCAGAGCTGGGGCTGGGCCTGGAACGAATGCTAGCCTCAAACCACCCATCTTGGAGACTGCAGAGAAGACTCCGATGCTGGGCCTTCTTAGCGAATCTCTAGGAAGCTTTCGTGCCCACTTAGGCACATGGCAAGGCGGGCCTGTGGCAAACTTTTCTTCTCCCCCAGCTCTAGCTCTGGCCGTCAAACTCAGCCAGCCTCCCTGTCTAAGTCCTGTCCCTACGGAGGTGGGAACTCCTGGTGCAGGACTCACAGATCCACTGAGGGGAGATCGATACCTGAGATGTCCCCTCCCAATGACAAGGGGCCAGCCGGGTATTGGCCACCACTCTCAGCACATCGGATCTCTGTGCCTGCACGACACCCAGTGCCAGGCCAAGATGTCCCACCCACCCTTCGGGAAACTCCACCTCCACGTGCACTTGCACCTGCTCGGGCTTTGGTGGCAGAACCCGAGTCAGGGCCTGAGCGACCACCTGTGCAGCGGCAGCCTGCCCTGCCTCCTACCACGGACTCAGAGGCCCACCATGACTGTCCAACCCTTGAAGGGAGAACAGTCCCCTGCTCTGGAGAGAAGCCCAGAACCCTTCGGCAAGCACATCATCCAGGGGCGCAGTTGGCTCTGCGGCTTCCACCCCTGTGTGTTCCCCATGGACGCCGTCTACTCCCTCCACACCCAGGAGAGATTGACTTTCCTTCCCCAGTGCTCATTTTCATCAGGCTCCTAGGCATCTTTCTTCTCATCTTTTATGTCGTTTATGGCTTTCTGTATATTTTGCTCACAAGTGTGTGTCAATAAATTTTCCCTCCTTGATGCCATTTGGGAATATGGAGGCCTTGACAATGCTGTGTAAGCGTCACCACTGTCTACATTCAGACACCTCATTCTATACCCCCCACTTCGCAGCAAAGCCTGGATTCATGGCAAGCACTCACCGTTCCACTCTCCCCCGCCTATCAACATTGAGTCTACTTCTCTCTGTATTTCTTCCCATCCTTTCGGGGTCCCCAATCAATGCTATTCACTGAAATGATAGGAAACTGGATTTTGCTCTTATTGAAGGCGAAAGTTATAGTCTCTAAGTATTGGTAGAGTCTTGGCATCCCCATGAATTCTACAGTCCATGGAATTGTCTAGGCCAGAAACTTGGGTGGATAGCTTTTCCCTTCTCCAGAGGATTGTTCTGACGCCCCACATATTGGAAGACCAAAGTGGAGAGTTCTGGTTTCTACGTCATTTGAAGTAACCTTTGGGGATCTGAAAGGACTGTGTAGGTCCTTTTAAAATGTCATCTTCCAAATGAAACCCTCTCGGCTAATGTGCTCAGAATCTCCAGGTAGGCAGTGCTGTTGTAAGTGGGACACCTAGGCACAAGGGAAAGTCTGAGTTCTTCCGCTGGCACAAACAAACTCACAAGAATAAACCAGGCAGGAGAAATGGAAAGATATACCCACACCAACAAAGGAACAAGTGTTCCTCAGAACACAAGGCCAGAGAAAGACCCACCATCCTTGTGGCCCCCACATACTCTAGAAAATCAGTGACCAGGAAGGAAACAGAAGAAACATGTGCAGGTCCAATGAGAGGCAGTGCACATGGCTAGTGTAGCTCAGAGATGGCCTGACGCTTCGCATGGACACATGGGCAAAGGGAAACACAGTGCAGGTGGCGGTGGTCATCATCTCACAGATAGGTGCACAGGATGGTGACAACCAGCCTTCGGGACCCAAAGAGGGAGCGGAGGGCCTAGCAGAGCCCATAGACATCTCTCTCGCTCTCTGGCAGAAGAGTGTGCCAGACCCATCAAAGTCCCACAGGAGCATCACTCAATGATCAATGCCAGCCCTCAAGGTGGATTCCATTTACTTCTGGCACGGTTGCTCCTGTCCTCTTAGATGCTCTCCTGTAGCGGTCCAAAGCCGTAGGCCTGCTGGGCTGCTGCGGACTCGAAACTCACTTCAGCTGCTCACACAGACAAGGGCAAGCAAGGATGCCTGTGGCCTCTGGCTCACAGATGGAAGATCAGCGCCCTGTCAACCCGAACTGGGGACCGGTGTTGAAAGGGAGGCCGCACCCGACTCCCCTTTCCCTGGACACAGTGTCCCTGATGCTAGAGCTACTGAATCCTTTCAACTGTGGAAATGCATGCTGAAACACACCCATCTTTCTGAGAAGGTCTCTAGAAGGGTTTCCGAGCAACCCATTTGTAAACCAGAGGGGATGACATGCATGTCCATGAAAATTGACACCTTTCAACAAATGCACTTCAAATGATTCCTAGACATACGTTCCATGCAAAACGGTTCACAAATCCAGAAGGAAATGGAGCAGACATTAGACATGAGCTCTTAGTCTCCAGACACAATGCAGAAAGGCACTACACAAAGAGTAACCAGAGAACACAGTGAACTTTGTCAAATCAAATCCAAGATTAGGACTCTGGGAAAGACTGTATGAAAATGCAAAAGACACCTCCCAAGCTGGGAGACAACTCTTTGCATACACAGAGTTTAGGCAGGATTTGGCTCCTAATATGCAAACGACATGAACACAAACGAGCCTGAAGGAGAGGTCTGAAGGGACACCAAGCGAAGGAAGTGACACGGAGAGTATACCAAATGATGCCCAGCACTGAGGGCCTGAGAAACACGGTCTAGCTGCACTCCCCGAGCCCAGTGGGACCCTGGACTAGGCCTCTTCCACCTGGAGGCTCAGAGAGATGGACAGTGAGGAAAGGGAAGAGAAATCCTCAGCAATTCTAACAAGCACAGCAAATGCTTAGAAGGAGAAGGCAAGTACCAACCCCACCGACAGTGAATTCCCTGAAAGGCTATAGCTAAGAATCCATCTAGCCCAGGAGGGGTGCCGTTCTTCTCAGAGAACTGCAAGAGATGGATGAAAGAAGGTGAAGCCCTCCAATCCAATGGAAAATAAGCTGTGCTCACGGATCAGAAGAATTCCTCATGATAAGATGATGTCACTTCCCCCCTCCCTCGGAACCACACCGTGGGGCATTCCAGAGGTTCCACGCTATTCCCCTCAAAATAAAAACGGCTGCTCTCAGGGCATAAAAACCAAATAATTCCAAAATGTCTATGGAAACACTACGGGATCAAAATAGTCAATGCAATCGGCCGCAAAAACCTGAAATGGACATAGCAGGCTGCTGATAGTCAATTAGACTATCACACTAGGATCATCAGGACAGCATGGTACTGGGAAGAAATCAAACACTCAGAACCAGATCCATGGAATGGAATTGAGGGTCCAGACATAAACCCAAGCTTCTACGGTCAATTCCTCGACACCAAAGGAGGGGAGGCGATACGAATGGGAACAAGAGTCTGTGCCACAAAAGACCATGGCAATTGCAGATGTTTCCACCTGAACACTCCCATTGGCTTTTGGCCTCATAACACCTCAGATTCAGTGAAACACATCAATGCAAAGTCTGAAGTGAAGAAACTCCTGGAAATAAGCACGGGCCATAGGCTTTTAATGTCAAGGACTTCTCAACATGTGTGGGTGAAAAAGCAAGATAGGGTCTCTTCAAGTCAAGGAAACAGGAAACCAAAGGACACACATGAGTTTCCTTCCACTTGAACAGAAAAGTTAAGCATTCACAAATCAAAATGGTAACAAACTGAACACAAAAGTATATTTGCAAACAGAATATCAGAGAAGGGGTTCCTACGTAAAAGAGACTGAGAACTCACACGACTAAGTCTCCCAGAACAAACCCCAGACCTATCCCTTCCCCTAACACCAACTGCAACCCAAACCATTACCTCACTCGACACGAAACCCTAAAGCCTCAACCTAGGTCAACACTATACATATTTACATGCATTCACAGACATGGAAGCATCCACAGGAGAGACGCAGAGAGGAAGAGACAGACTGAATTTGTGAAGATCAAGAAAGAGACAGAATGAGGGAGAGAGACTGAACAATGGAGAGAGGAAATGAGTCGATTTCTCAGAATTTGCATGAATCTCTCTTGAGGATGCAAACAATGACAGTGCCTATTCCCCCTGCAAGGGGGAAAATGACCCAAGTTGATGAGGCTCAAAGACAAGGATTCGGGGAGCCACTGTTGGGGCAGCCTCCCCCAGGCCTCAAGGCTGAGTGGGACACTTGAATAGGACGAGGAAGGTTGATATCAGAGGTTGCGATGTGTGAATATGATCTTCCAGTCCTCCCAATGCAGGGGTCAAGAAATAGGCAGGGAGGGGACTGCCTTTTCTCAGGTCCCAAAGCCCATCCAGGCCTGATTCTGCCCATTCTGTGCTAGGTCAGCCCTGCGTTGAATCCGTCCTTTGGGAAGTCTAAGTGTCTAAGTTCCATGTGATAGCAGCCGGAAGTTTGAACAGGCACTGGAGCTGTTTGTAGGATGACAGACCTAGGGAGGAGATGGAAGAGTGACCCCTACTCTGCAGATGGAGAGACTGGGGAAACCATGGGGGGCACATGGCTTGTCGAGGACCACATCACTTCTGAGAAGAGGGAACCTGGGCTGAAAGCAGCTGTGTCCTCAGAGCTCAGGCCCTGGCTGCACCCAAGTCTCCCGAAGGCTGTGGGGTGGGATGGATGTGTGTCACTGTGCCTGCACGTGGCATAAGGACGTGGGAGAACAGCCAGAAACCCAGAGGTTCCCTTGGGGAGCTTTGTGGAATGGACCTTGGCCACGAACCAAGAAATGATGTCACTTCCTGGCAACAGAACCCACAACCCGGGTATCCAGGCCTCCCCATTGGAGAGGAGCCCCCAGCCAGATTGCTTGCTGTCAAGATGTTCTGCTGTTTGCCCCTGCCCAGAGGCCAGGGCCTCAGGCGAGCTCATAGGCAGCCTGTGTGGGATGGCAGTCGATGCTGGCTCAGGGCCCCTCCGAGAGTCCTCTGGCCCTTTGCCCACAGGAAGAGAAAGGTAACGGGGGAGCCCCAGGCCAGGTCCGGCCACTTCTCCCGTCCCACCCGGGGAAGCCTGAGGCCTTTCGCTGTGTGTGGATGGGTGTTTCTCCGGCTGTGTCTGCCTCAAGCAAGCCCAGCCACATGTGGGTCAGGAGCCCGTGGACCGCTTGTGTCCACCCCCAAGGGAGAGCACGTTTGGTGGCATGGTGAGTGTCCGGGCAGAGCCGTGTGCCCAGGGTGACCTCACACCCTTGGGGGGGTCTCCATCATCCCCAGTGGGTATCTGAGCAGGCATTCATCTCTGTTCTTTCTGGGAGCAGAAGGGCAGACGTGCAGAAACAATAGACATTCTGGCCAGGCTAAGCTCAGAAATATCGAAGCAGGGCTGGCTGATGGTCACTATCATTGCATAGCGTCCCACCCGAGGTGGCCCCTGAGGCGCACACCCCATGCACCTACCAGAGGTAGGGTTCAGAGCACCACCCCCTGACCAGGAGGCTCAGTGCAGGCTCCAGGTGAGCATGGCCATGGAGGGCTCAGCCCAACTGGCAATGACAAGGAGGCGGGCAAGACCTGCTGTGCAGACACCATGCAGCACATAAACCGGGGCCCAGTCTAAGGCTTCCACGGAGCTCAGCACAGCTGGCTCTGACACAGAGCTCCAAGAAGACCTGCCTCAGAGGCAATAATAGGACCTGGAGCCCAGCACGGCAGACTCAGAGATGAGGGAGTTGGACTTCTGCCTGTGAGTGTGGGGAGGCGGTGCTGAGCCACACAGGGAGGAGTCCCACAGAGTTGGGACTTGGCCTGGACAAAAGGCTGGTCTCAAACTACCCATCTTGGAGACTGCAGAGAAGACTCCAATTCTGGGCCTTCTTAGAGAATCTCTAGGAAGCTTTCGTGCCCACTTTGGCACAAGGCAAGGCTGGCCTGTGGCAAACTTTTCTTCTCCCCCAGCTCCATTTCTGGCTGTCAAACTCAGCCAGCCTCCATGTCCAAGACCTGTCCCTACAGAGGTGTGAACTCCAAGTTCAGGACACAGGGATCCACTGAGGGGAGATCAAGACCTGAGACGTCCCCACCCAAAGAAACGGGGCCAGCCATGTACTGGCCAGCATCCTCAGCACATCGGATCTCTGCCTGCAAGACCCTGATGTCCCACCACGACTTCCAGAGGCTCCACCACCACCGGCACTTGCATCTGCTTGGGCTTTGGCGGCAGTACTCGAGTCAGGGCCTGAGTGACCACCTGCACAGAGGGAGCGTGTCCTGCCTTCTGCCAAGGACTCAGACGCCCACCATGACTGTCCAACCCCTGCAGGGAGAACAGGTCACTGCTCTGGACATAGACCCAGAGCCCGTTCGACAAACACCTCGTCCAGGGGTGCAGTTGGCTCTGCAGCCACCATCCCTGTGTGTTCCCCATGGACGCTGTCCACTCCCTCCCCACCCAGGGGAGATTGACTTCCCTTCCCCTGAGCTGATTTTCATTAGGCTCCTAGGAATCTTTCTTCTCATCTTTTATGTCTTTTATGTCTTTCTGTATATTTTGCTAGCAAGTGTGTGTCAATAAATTTTCCTTCCTTGATGCCATTGGGAATATGGAGGCCTTCAGAATGCTGTGTAAGCATCACCACTTTCTACATTCGAACACCCTCATTCTCCCCCCTGCCCTCCGCTTAGAAGCAAAGCCTGTATTCATGGCAAGCACTGCCCGTTCCTCTCTCCCCAGCCTGAAAACATTGAGTCTACTTCTCTCTGCATTTCTTCCCATTCTTTCGGGGTCCCGAATCAATAACAATCACTGAAACGATAGGAAACTTTATTATGCTCTGACTGAAGGTGAAAGTTATAGTCTCTCAGTATCGTTCGAGTCTTGGCATTCCCATGAATTCCACAGTCCATGGAATTCTCTAGGCCAGAATCCTGGAGTGGGTAGCTTTTCCTTTCTCCAGGCGATTGTTCTGACTCCCCATATGTTGGAAAACCAAACTGGATTATTCTGGTTTCTATGTCATTTGAAGTAGCCTTTGGGTATCTGAAAGGACCCTGTAGGTCCTTTCAAGAAGTCATCTGCCAAACGAAGCCCTCTCGGCAAATGTGCTCAGAATCTCCATGTAAGCAGTGCTGTTTCAGTGGGAAACCTCAGGCACAAGGGAAAGTCTGAGTTCTTCCGCTGGCACAAACAAGGCCTGACCTAGCACAGAATTGGCAGAATCAGGCCTGGATGGGCTCTGGGACCTGGGAAAAGGCAGTCCCCTTCCTGCCTATTTCTTGACCCCTTCATTGGGAGGACCGGAGGTCATATTCAGACATCGCTCCCTCTGATATCAACTTTCATCCTCCTGCTCAAGTGTCCCACTCACATTCGAGGGGTGGGGGAGGATGCCAAAACAGTGGCTCCCCGCATCCTTGTCTTTGAGCCTCATCAACTTGGGTCATTTTCCCCTTTGCAGGTGGAATAGGCACTGTCATTGCTTCAAAACTAAAGAGAGATTCATGCAAATTCTGTGGAATCGACTCATTTCCTCTCTCCATTGTTCAGTCTCTCTCCCTCCTTCTGTCTCTTTCTTGAACATTCCAAATTCAGTCTGTCTCTTCCTCTCTGTGTCTCTGCTGTGGATGCTCACTTGCCTGTGAATGAATGTAAGCATGTATATTGTTGACCTAGAGTGAGGCTTCAAGGTTTCCTTTCCAGGGAGGTTAAGGTTTGGGGATGGAGTTGAGGTTAGGGGAAGGGGTAGGCCTGGGGTTTGTTCTGAGAAACTTAGTCGTGTGAGTTCTTGTCTCTTTTACTTAGGAAACCCTTCTATATTCTGCTTGCAAATATTCTTTTGTGTTTAGTTTGTTACCATTTTCATTTGTGAATGCTAAGCTTTTCTGTTTCAAAGCTGTTCAAGTGGATGGAAGCTAGTTGATGTTGTTTGGTTTCCTGTTTCCTTGACTTGAAGAGACGCAATTTTGCTTCCGCCACCACACACATGTCGTGAAGTCCCTGACATTAAGGAGCCTATGGCCCGTGCTGATTTCCAGGAGTTTCATCACTTCAGGCTTTGCGTTGATATGTTTCACTGAATCTGAGGTGTTATGAGACCAAAAGCCAATGTGATTATTCAGATGGAACCATCTCCAATTCCCACGGCTTTTCATTGCAGAAGCTCTTGTTCCCATTCATATCACCTCCCCTCCTTTGGCGTCAATGAATTGACCATAGAAGCTTGGGTTGATTTCTGGACCCTCAATTCCATTCCCTGGATCTGGTTCTGAACGTTTGATTTCTTCCCAGTGCCATGCTGTCTTGATGATCCTAGTGTGATAGTCTAATTGGCTATCAGGCAGCCTGCTATGTCCATTTCAGAGCTTTACGGCAGATTGCATTGACCCTTTTGACTCCTTTGTGTTTTCATAGACATTTTGGAATAATTTGGTTTTTATGCCCTGAGAACAGCCTTTGGTATTTTGAGAGAAATAGCATGCAACCTCTGGATTGCCCCACGGTGGGGGTTGGGTGGAGGGGAAGTGACATCATCTTACCAGGAGGAATTCTTCTGATCTGGGAGCACAGCGTATTTTCCATTGAATTGGTGGGCTTCACCTTCTTTCATCCATCTCTTGCAGTTCTCTGAGAAGAGGGGCTTCCCTCCTGGGTTAGATGGATTCCTAGCTATTGCCTTTCAGGAAATGTCACTGTCGGTGGGGTTCATCCTTGCCTCCTCCTTCTAAGTGTTTGCTGTGAATGTTAGAAATGCCAAGGATTTCTTTTCCCCTTCCTCATTGTCCATCTCTCTGAGCCTCCAGGTAGAACAGGCCTAGTCCATGGTCCCAAGGGGCTCGGGGAGTGCAGCTAGATCGTGTTTCCCAGTTGCTCAGTGCTGGGCATCATTCGGAGTACTGTCCGTGTTCCTTCTGTCATCTGGTGTCCCTTCAGACCTCTCCCTCAGGCTCCTTTGTGTTCATGTCATTTGTGTATTAGAAGCTAAATCTGCCTAAGCTCTGTGTATGCAAACAGTTGTCTCTCAGCTTGGGAGGTGTCATTTGCGTTTTACAGACCATCTTTCCCAGAGTCCAAATCTTGGTTAGACAACATTCAATGTGTTCCCTGGTTACACTTTGTGTAGTGCCTTTCTGTATTTTGTGTGAAGACTCAGAGCTCATGTCTAATGTCTGCTCCATTTACTTCTGGTTTTGTGAACTGTTTACCATGGAACTTTTGTCTAGGAATCATTTCAAGTGCATTTGTTGAGAGGTGTCAAGTTTCCATGGACATGCATGTCATCCCCTCTGGGTTCCAAATGCATTGTTCCTAAACTTTTTAGGAGACCTTCTCGGAAATGTGGGTGTTTTTCAGCTTGCGTTTTCACAGTTGAATGGATTCAGCAGCTCTAGCAGAAGGGACGCTGACTCCAATGAAAGCGGAGTTGGGTGCGGCCTCCCTTTCAGCACAAATACCCAGGTTGGTTTGGCAGGGGGCAGATCTTCCATCTGTGAGCCACAGGCCACTGGCATCCTTGTGTGCTCTTGGCTGTGTGAGCAGCTGAAGGGAGTTTCATCTCCACAGGTGCCCAGCAGGCCTGTGGCTTCGGACCGCCAGAGGTGAGCATCTCAGAAGACAGGAGCCACCGTGCCAGAAGTGGAGTGGGATCCACCCTGAGAGTGGGCACTGATCGTCAAGAAATGCTCCTATGGAACTTTGATGGGTCCGGCACACTCTTCTGCCAGAGAGCGAGAGAGAGGTCTATGGGCTCTGCTAGGCCCTCCGCTCCCTCTTGTGGTCCCGAAGGCTGGTTGTCACCATGATGAGTACCTAGCTCGAGATGATGACCACTGCCACCTGCACTGTGTTTCCTTTTGCCAACATGTCCACGCAAAGTGTCAGGCTGTCTCTGAGCTACACTAGCCATGTCCATTGCCTCTCACTGAACCTTCATATGTTTCTTCTTTTTCCTTCCTGGTCATACATTTTCTTGAGCATGTGGGGGCCACAAGGATGGTGCGTCTTTCTCTGGGCCTGTGTTCTGAGGAACAGTTGTCCCTTTGTTGGTGTGGGTTTATCTTTCCATTTCTCCTGCCTGATTTATTGTTGTGAGTTAGTTTGAGCCGCGAGAAGAACTCAGCATTTCCTTGTGCCTGAGGTGTCCCACTTACAACAGCACTGCCTACCTGGAGATTCTGAGCAGTTATCCAGAGGGCTTCGATGGGCAGATGACATCTTGAAAGGACCTACAGATCTTTTCAGATACCCAAAGGCTCCTTCAAATGACATAGAAACCAGAATTCTCCAGTTTGGTCTTCCAATATGTGGGGACTCAGAACAATCTCCCGGAGAACGGAAAAGCTACCCACTCCAAGATTCTGGCCTAAAGAATTCCATGGACTGTAGAATTCATGGGCATGTCAAGACTCTAACAATACTGAGAGACTATACCTTTCACCTTCACTCACAGGAAAATCCAGTTTCCTTCCATTTCAGTGATTGCATTCATTGGGGACCCCGAAAGGATGGGAAGAAATGCAGAGAGAAGTAGACTCAATGTTTTCAGGCGGGGGAGAGAGGAACAGCGAGTGCATGCCATGAATCCAGGCTTTCCTGGGAAGTGGGGGGTGGATAGAATGAGGGTGTCCGAATGTAGAAAGTGGTGATGATTACACAGCATTCTGAAGGTCTCCATATTCCCAAATGGCATCAAGGAAGGGAAATTTATTCACACACTTGCGAGCAAATTATACAGAAAGCCATAAAAGACATAAAAGATGAGAAGAAAGATGCCTAGGAGCCTGATGAAAATAAGCTCAGGGGAAAGGAAGTCAATCTCCCCTAGGTGGAGAGAGAGTGGACGGCGTCCACAGGGAACACACAGGGGTGGAGCCTGCAGAGCCAAACGCGCCCCTGGACGAGGTGTTTGCCGAACGGGCTCTGGGTCTCTGTCCAGAGCAGGGGCCTTTTCTCCCTGCAGGGGTGGGACAGGCATGGTGGGTGTCTGAGTCCTTGGCATGAACCAGGGTAGGCTGTCACTGTGCAGGTGGTCACACAGACCCTGACTCGGGTTCTGCCGTCAACGCCCAAGCAGGTGTAAGTGAACATTGAGATCAAGGATCTGGAAACGGTGTGGGACATCGGGGCCTGGGGCTGTGGGTCGTGCAGACACAGAGATCCGATGTGCTGAGTGTGCCTGCCAGTACCCGGCTGGCCACATGTCTTTTGGAGGGGACGTCTCAGGTCTCGAACCCCCCTCAGTGGATCCCTGGGTCCTGAACCTGGAGCTCCCACCTCTGTAGGGACAGGTTTTGGACGTGGAACATTGCTGAGTTTGACGGCCAGAACTAGAGCTGGGGGAGAAGAAAAGTTTGCCACAGGCCAGCTTTGCCATGTACCTAAGTGGGCACGAAAGTTTCCTAGAGATTCGCTAAGAAGGCCCAGCATTGGAGTCTTCTCTGATGTCTCCAAGATGGGTGGTGTGAGGCTAGCCTTTGGTCCCGGCCCAGCCCCAGTTCTGTGGGACTCCTACTTGTGTGGCTCAGCACTGAATCCCTACACTCATATGCAGCAGTCCCAGCCGCCTCACATATGTGCTATGCCGTGCTGGGTTCCAGGTCCTCCTGCTACCTCAGGGGCAGGGCGTTTCAGAGCTCTGGATCAGAGCCAGCTCTGCGGAGCTCTGTGGCAGCCTGAGACTGGGCCCCGGGGTGCATGCTGGCTGGTGTCTGGGCAGCAGGCTTTGCCCGCTTCATCTTCATTGCCAGTTGGGCTGAGCCCTCCTTGGCCACGCTCACTTGGAGCCTGCACTGGGCCTCCCGGGGAGGGGGCTGGTGCTCGGAGCCCTCCCTCTGGGAAGTGGATGGGGCGTGCCCCTCAGGGGCCAACTCGGGTGGTATGCTCTGCAATGATAGTGACCATCAGCCAGCCCTGCTTCGATATTTCTGAGCTGAGGCTGACCATGATGGCTGCTGCCTCTGCCTGTCTGCCCTTCTGCTCCCAGAAAGAACAGAGACAAAGATCTGCTCAGATACCCACTCAGGAGGACGGAGACACCCCTGAGGGTGTGAGGTCAGCCTGCGCAGCGGGCTCTGCCAGGAAGCTCCACATGTCACCCAGCCTTCTCTCCCCTGGGGTGTGGACAAAAGCGACCCACAGTTTCCTGACCCACATGCGGTTGGGCTTGCTTGAGGCAGACACACCCTGAAAAACCCCCATCCACACACAGCAATAGGCCTCAGGCTTCCCCGTGTGGGACGGGAGAGTTGGCAGGACCCGGCCTGGGGCTCCCCTGTTACATTTCTGTTCCTTCGGGCAAAGGCCAGAGGTCTCTCGGGGAGGGGGGCTGAGCTAGCGTCGACCGCGTTCCCACACACTCTGCCTGTGAGCTCTAGTGAGGTCCCGGCATCTGGGCAAGGGCAAGCAGCAGAACATCTTGACAGCAAACGATCTGGCTGGGGCTCCTCTCCGCTGGGGAGGCCTGGATACCCGGGTTGTGGGTTCTGTTTTGTTCTGTTGCCAGGAAGTGACATCATTTCCTGGGTTCGTGGCCGAGGTCCCTTCCACAAAACTCCCCTAGGGAACTTCTGGGTTCCTGGCTGTTCCCCCACTCCCTTAGACCACGTGCAGGCACAGTGACACCACACAGCCCACTCCACAGTAATGGGGAGACCTGGGTGCAGCCAGGGCCTGAGCTCTGAGGACACAGCTGTTTTCAGAACAGGCTCCTTCTTCTCAGAAGTGTTGTGGCCCTGGGCAAGGCATGTGCTCCGCAGGGTAACCCAGTCTCTTGATCTTCAGAGTGGGGGACACTTTCTCATCTTCTGCCTAGGTTTGTCAGCCTATGAACAACTCCCTTTCCTGTTCATACTTTGGGCCGCGATCACATGGAGCTTGGACACTGAGACTTCCCAAAGGACGGATTCCACACAGGGCTGACCTAGCACAGAATGGGGCAGAATCAGGCCTGGATGGGCTCTGGGACCTGGGAAAATGCAGTCCCTTTCCTGCCTATTTCTTGACCCCCGCATTGGGAGGACCGGAAGGTCATACTCAGACATCGCCCCCT
The DNA here is from genome assembly GCF_049115385.1 of Moschus berezovskii. Classification (NCBI taxonomy): domain Eukaryota; kingdom Metazoa; phylum Chordata; class Mammalia; order Artiodactyla; family Moschidae; genus Moschus; species Moschus berezovskii. Next base: position 47,171,911 of record NC_142485.1, on the reverse strand, counting down.
CTGATATCAACCTTCCTCGTCCTACTCAAGTGTCCCACTCAGCCTCTAGGGGTGGGGGAGTCTGCCCCAACAGTGGCTCCCCGCATCCTTGTCTTTGAATCTCATCATCTTGGGTCATTTTACCCCTTGCAGGGAGAATAGGCACTGTCAATGTTTCCAACCTCAAGAGAGATTCATGCAAATTCTGTGAAATCGACTCATTTCCTCTCTCCATTGTTCAGTCTCTCTCCCGCGTTCCGTCTCTTTCTTGACCTTTCCAAATTCAGTCTGTCTTCCTCTCTGTGTCTCTCCTGTGGATGCTTGCATGCATGTGAATGTATGTAAGCATGTAAACTGTTGACCTAGGGTGAGGCTTTAGGGTTTTGGTTTCTTGTCGAGTGAGGTAAATGTTTGGGTTTGGAATTGGTCTTAGGGGAAGGGCTAGGTCTGGGGTTTCTTCTGGGAGACTTAGTCGTGTGAGTTCTCAGTCTTTTTTACGTAGGAACCCCTTCTCCGATATTCTACTTGCTAATATTCTTTTTGTTCAGTTTGTTACCATTTTGATTAACGAATTCTTAGCTTTTCTGTTGCAAAGCTGTTCAAGTGGATGGAAGCCCGTGGGTGTCGTTTCGTTTACTGTTTCCTTGACTTGAAGAGGCCCAATTTTCTTCCCCCCACACACATGTTGAGAAGTCCCTGACATTATGGTGCCTATGGCCCGTGCTTATTTCCAAGAGTTTCATCACTTCAGGCTTTGCATTGATGTGTTTCACTGAATCTGACGAGTTATGAGACCGAAAGCCAGTGTGATTGTTCAGATGGAACCATCTCCAATTCCCACGGCCTTTCATTGCAGAGGCTCTTGTTCCCATTCTTATCACCTCCCCTCCTTTGGCGTCGAGGAATTGACCGTAGAAGCTTGGGTTTATGTCTGGAACCTCCAATCCATTCCATGGATCTGGTTCTGAGTGTTTGATTTCTTCCCAGTACCATGCTGTCCTGATGATCCTAGTGTGATAGTCTAATTGACTATTAGCAGCCTGCTATGTCCATTTCAGAGCTTTACGGCAGATTGCATTGACTCTTCTTTGTGTTTCCATCGACATTTTGGATTCTTTGTTTATAATGCCCTGAGAAAAGCCGTTGGTATTTTGAGAGGAATAGAGTGGAACCTCTGGATTGCCCCATGGTGGGGGTCAGGGGGAAGGGGAAGTGACATCATCTTACCAGGAGGAATTCTTCAGGTCCTTGTGCACAGCTTATTTTCCATTGGATTTGTGGGCTTCACCTTCTTTTATCCATCTCTTGCAGTTCTCAGAGAAGAGGGGCTCCCTTCCTGGTTTAGATGGACTCCTAGCTATGGCCTTTCAGGGAATATAACTGTCGGTGGGGTTGATAATTGCCTTCTTCTAAGCGTTTGCTGTGAGTGTTAGAAATGCCAATTACTTCTCTTCCCTTTCCTCACTGTCCATCTCTCTGAGCCTCCAGGTAGAACAGGCCTAGTCTAGGGTCCCACTGGCTCGGGGAGTGCAGCTAGACCCTGTAGATCAGACCCTCATTGCTGGGCATCATTCGGTATACTCTCAGTGTCCCTTTCTTCGCCTGGTGTCCCTTCAGACCTCTCCTTCAGGCTCCTTTGTGTTCATGTCATTTGTGTATTAACATCCAAATCCTGTCTAAGCTCAGTGCATGCATACAGGGTCCTGCCACCTCTCTCGTCCCACCCGGGTAAGCCTGAGGCCTTTCCCTGTGTGTGGAAGGGGTTTTCTCGGCGTGTGTCTGACTCAAGCAAGCCCAGCCACATGTGGGTCTGGAGCCCTTTGACTACTTGTGTCCACACCCGAGCGGAGAGCAGGCTGCGTGTCATGGTGAGCGGACAGGCAGAGCTGGTGGACCAAGTTGACCTCACACCCTGAGGGGTGTCTCCGTTCTCCCGGGTGGGTATCTCAGCATATCTTTATTGATGCTCCTTCTGGGAGCAGAAGGGCAGACGGGCAGAAGCAGCAGCCATACTGGTCAGTCTCAGCTCACAAATATCAAAGCAGGACTGGCTGATGGTCTCTATCATTGCAGAGCATCCCACCCGAGGTGGCCCCTGAGGGGCACACACCATCCACCTCCCAGAGGGAGGGCTCAGAGCACCAGTCCCCTGCCCGGGAGGCCCAGTACAAGCTCCAGGTGAGCATGGCCACGGAGGGCTCAGCCCAACTGCCGATGAAGGCGGAGCAGGCCAGGCCTGCTACACAGACACCACCAAGCACGCACCCCGGGGCCCAGTCTCAGGCTGCCACGGAACTCAGCAGAGCCGGCCCTGACCCAGAACTCTGAGAAGCCCTGCCTCGGAGATAGCAGTAGGACCTGGAACCCAGCAGGGCAGAGCAAATATATGAGGCGTTTGGGGCTGCTGCTTGTGATTGTGTGGAGGTAGTGCTGAGCCACACAGGGAGGAGTCCCCCAGAGATGGGGCTGGTCCGGGAGCAATGGCTGGCCTCACACCACGCATTTTGGAGCCTGCAGAGAAGACTCTGATGCTAGGTATTCTTATACAATCTCTAGGAAGCTTTCGTGCCCACTTAGGCACATGCTAATGCTGTCCTGTGGCAAACTCTAATTCTCCACCAGCTCTAGCTCTGACCGTCAAACTCAGCCAGCCTCAGACACGTCCAAAACCTGTCCCTACAGAAGTTGGAGCTCCAGGTGCAACACCCAGGGATCCACTGAGGGGAAATCGAGACCTGAGACTTCCCCTCCCAAAGAAATGGGGCGAGCCGGATACTGGCAAGCACACTCAGCACATCGGATCTCTGTGCCTGCACGAACCACAGCCCCAGGACCCGATGTCCCACCCCGTTTTCCAGAACCTCCACATACATGTGAACTTACACCTGCTAGGGCTTTGGCAGCAGAACCCAAGTCAGGGCCTGAGTGAGCACCTACAGAGGGGCAGCCTACCCTGTCTCCTGCCAAGGACTCAGACACCCACCGTGTCTGTCCCATCCATGCAGGAAGAACAGGTCCATGCTCTGGACAGAGACCCAGAGCCCTTTCATCAAAAACCTCGTCCATGGACGCGGTTGGCTCTGCAGGCTCCATCCCTTTGTGTTCCCCGTGGCAGCCGTCCACTCACTCCCCACCCAGGGGAGATTGACTTTCCTTCCCCTGAGCTCATTTTCATTAGGCTCCTAAGCATCTTTCTTCTCATCTTTTATGTCTTTTATGGCTTTCTGTATATTTTGCTCTCAAGTGTGTGCCAATAAATTTTCCTTCTTTGATGCCATTTTGGAATATGGAGGCCTTCACAATGCAGTTTAAGCATCATGACTGTCTACATTTGGACACCCTCATTCTATTCCCCCTACACGTCCCAGCAAAGCCTGGATTCATGGTAAGCACTCCCCGTTTCTCTCTCCTCCTCCTGATAACATTGAGTCTATTTTCTCTACATTTCTTCCCATCCTTTCGGGGTCCCCAATCAATGTCAATCCCTAAAATAAAAGGAAACTGGATTTTGCTCTGACTGAAGGTGAAAGGTATAGTCTCTCAGCATTGTTAAATTCTTGGCATCCCCATGAATTCTATAATCCATGCAATTCTCTAGGTCAGAATCCTGGAGTCGGCAGCTTTTCCCTTCTCAGTGGATTGTTCTGACTCCCCACATATTGGAAGACCAAACTGGAGAATTCTGGTTTCTATGTCATTTGCAGTAGCCTTTGGGTATCTGAAAGGACAGTGTAGGTCCTTTCAAGATGTCATCTGCCAAACGAAGCCTCTTGGCAAATGTGCTCAAAATCTCCAGGTAGGCAGTGCTGTGGTAATTGGGACACATCAGGCACAAGGGAAATGCTGAGTTCTTCTGCCGACACAAACAAACTCACAGCAATAAACCAGGCAGGAGAAATGGAAAGATAAACCCACACCAACAAAAGGAGAAGTGTTCCTCAGAGCACAAAGCCAGAGAAAGACCCACCATCCTTTTGGCCCCCATATCCTCGAGAAAATCAGTGATCGGGAAGGAAAGAGAAGAAACATATGCAGGTCCAATGAGAGGAAATGCACATGTCTCGTGTATGTCAGAGATGGCCTGACACTTCGCATGGACATGCGGGCAAAGGGAAACACAGTTCAGGAGGCAGTGATCATCATCTCATAGCTAGGTGCTCAGGATGGTGACAACCAGCCTTCGGGACCACAAGAGGGAGCAGAGGGCCTAGCAGAGCCCATAGACATCTCTCTCGCTCTCTGGGAGAAGAGTGTGCTGGACCCATCAAAGTCCCACAGGAGCATCTCATGGCGATCAGTGCCCACCCTCAGGGTGGATTCCACTCCACTTCTGGCACGGTGGCTCCTGTCCTCTGAGATGCTCACCTCTGCCGGTCTGAAGCCGCAGGCCTGCTGGGCACCTGCGGAGACTAAACTCCCTTCAGCTGCTCACACAGCCAGGGGCAAACGGGGATACCTGTGGCCTGCGGCTCACAGATGGAAGATCAGCACCCTGTCAACCCGACCTGGGGATCGGTGCTGAAAGGGAGGCTGCACCTGACTCCCCTTTCACTGGACACAGTGAAAGTCTAATTGGCTATTGTTCGTCGGGAACATCTGGAAAGTCTAGTTAGCGGATAGGGGCAACCTGTACGTGGAGCGCAGTATTTCATGGTTTTTCTCGAGTTGCGGCTTGAAGCTTTGAGGTCTTCTCGAGTTATGACAGGAACCACTGTGACTCGCTAGTTTTGCCTCATGGAAGTCAGGTCTCCTATCGTGTTGTAAGTGGAACTTCGTGATTTCTTTCGAGTCGTTGCAGGGCATGAGGGCCACATTTAGACTTGAGAGGGTAAACTCAGTTTTCCTCTCCAGTGGCCACAGGGATCTTGGGGTTACTATGAAAGTTTCCCTGGGGAGTCAGGCCTAGTCTTTGTTGAGGAGGGAACTAAGATTTCCCCCCAAGTTGTAAAAGGACTATCAGGCCTGTTATCTGTTTGAGCGGGAATTTTGGGCTTTCCCCCCACTCCCCGAGAGGCTCAGTGGGGGATTAATGCCTCCGATCACGTTGGGAGTTGATACTACTTATTCTACTGGAGCTGCTGCAAACAAAACACGACTCATCTCTAGTTGAGTGTGAACTTGGGGTCCTTTGACCTTGCTGCAGTATCTACTGGGTTGCCCTCGAGTGTCAATAGATGTGACAGGACTCTTCAAGTGGTGTGAGTGGAAGTTGGGATTCCTCTTCAGTTGAAAGTGGAATGCCCCATTATCTTCAGCTGAGGTGTCATAACGGGCCTTCTCTTAAATTGTGGCGGGGGAATTCAGTTTTCTTCTCTCAGCTCGATGGGTATCTCTGGGCGACACTTAAGCTGCATCAAGGAACTCAAGCCTCATATCGAATTTGGAAAAGGAACTTGGGACTTCTGTCTATGTGTTTCAGGAAAAAAAAAAATTGCCTCATCTTGCTTTGAAAGAGGAATCTCGAGGTTTTGCTCGAGTTGCTGTGGGAAGTTTGATGATCCACTCGAGTAACGATGGGAATATCAGGGAGCCTCCCGTGTTGTCTCTGGGAAGTCAGAACTCACTTCCATTTTCAAGAGGAACCTTGGGATTCCTTGGAGTTGCTAAAAAGAAATAGGTCTGCATCTAGATTCGCGTCGGTTTAACTCAGGATTCCTCTCCAGTAGCAACAGAGTTCTCAGGGTTGCTCTCAAATTTCACCTGGGGAGTCAGGCCTCCTCTCGTTTTCAGACATGGAACTTCACTTCCTTCTTGATTTGTAAAAGGGGTGTTAGGCCACAGTCGAGTTGAATTTGTACCTGGAGATTGTATTGAGAATGCTCGAGGAGTCAGGTCTCCACTCGTCTTGTGAGTTGATCCTAGAGGATACATTTGAATCTGTGTAGTGGAATCAGACAATATCTCAAGCGGGTGGGGACACCGGTACCTTTTCCAATTGTGTTTTGAAACCCTGTGGTACTCCCGAGTTTCAAGGTGGTACCGGCCTCCTTGTACTGTGCGACAGGAACATGCGGATTCCATTACAGACATAGCAGGGGAATCGACTGTCATCTGGAAAAGAGAACTGGAAACGGGACACTTTGTCAGTTGTGGCATGGAATTCGGTGTTCTTCTCGATTGGGGCAGGGTAGGTCAGTGTAATTTTTCAGTCACATAAAGGATGTTAAGAAACTTCTAGAGTTTCCAACGGTAACATGGGACTTCCCTTGAGAATCTACAATGAAAATGATCCTCATCTCGCCTTTAGGGCAGAATCTTGTTGTTTCTCTCGAGTTGCGGAGGGAAGCTTGGTACCTCTATCCAGTTGTGAAGGGGACCTAGGAACTTGCTCGTGTTGCTTCAGGGAATACAGGTCTCCTGTCATGTTGGAAGGGGTACTTCTGGATTACTCTTGAGATGTGGAATGGGAATAGGGCCTACTCTGCTGTTGAGTCGGAAAACTGTGTGCTCCTCTCCAGAGGGGACAGCTATGTCGGGTAGTATTTGAGTCACATAAAGGGTGTCAAGTACCCATTCGAATTTCAAGCGGGAATGGAGGATTTCTCTTGAGACTCTGCAACGAAAAATTTCCTCATCTGGCATTGAAAGGATAATCTTTTTGATTTTCATGAGTTGCGGCTGGAAGCTTGGGGTTCTTCTTGAGTTGCGACGGGGACCTCAGGAACTCTCTTGTGTTGTCCCATGGAAGTCAGGTCTCCTATCATGTTGGAAGGGAAACCTCAGGATTCCTCTCTAGGGGCAGCAGAGGAATAGGGCCGCATCTAGCATTGAGTCGGTAAAATGTGTGTTCCTCTCCAGTGGCGACAGGGATCTCGGGATTGCTATGAAGGTTTTACTGGGGGATCAGGTTTCGTCTCGATTTAAGGAATGGAATTCTGCATTCCTTTCAAGTTGTAAAAGGGGAATCTGTCCTCGTGTGGTGACCAGACCATTCATTAGGGCTTTTTCTATAGCTTCAGCATGGGTGTCAGGTATCCCGTCCTGTTGTGATGTCATAGTCGGTTTTACCTTGGAGCTTTGCTAGATCCTCAGGAACTACCTCTCTTGGAAGGGGAACTCAGAGCGGCGGGTAGCTTGTAGTCTCCCTCCAGTTGCGACGGGGACCTCAGGAACTCGCTCATGTTGCTTCTTGGAAGACAGGTCTCCTTTCGTGTTGCAAGGAGAACTTTGAGATTACCCTCGAGGTGTGGAATGGGAATAGGGCCTCATCAAAAATGAGTCTTTATATTGTGTTCTTCTCTCCTGTGAGGACTGCTTTGTCAGGGATTTTTTGCGTCGCATAAAGGGTGTCAAGTACCCCTACGAGTTTCAAGCGGAAATGTGGGATTTCTCTTGAGAATTTGCAGCAGAATATTTCCTCATCTCGCAGAATCTTTTGGTTTTTCTCCAGTTGCGGCGGGTAGCTTGTAGTCTCTCTGGAGTTGCGACGGGGATCTCAGGATATTGCTGGTGTTGTCCCAGGGAAGTCTGGGCTCCTTTCATGTTGGAACAGGAACCACGATACTCTTCCCGTGGCACAGCAGAGGAATAGGGCCGAATCTAGCGTTGTGTAGGTAAATTGTGTGCTATTCCTCACTGGGGCCGGTTATGTTGGGGAAGTTTTGAGTCGCATAAAGGGTGTCAAGAACCCTTTCGATTTTCAAGCAGGAATGTGGAATTTTTCTGAGAGTCTCCATTGGAAAACTTCCTCATCTCGCCTTGAGGACTGAATTTTTTGGTTTTTCTCGAGTTGTGGTGGGAAGTTTGTGGTCCCTCTCGAATTGCGAAAGGGACCTCAAGAACTCGCTTCCATTGACCCTGGAAAGTCAGGTCTCCTTTCGTGTTGGAAGGGGAACTTAGAGATCCCTCTTGAGGTGAGGAATGGGAATTGGGCATCATCTAGAGATGAGTCCGTTAATTGTGTGCTCCTCTCCTGTGGAGATGGCTTAATCAGGGAGCAATTTGTGTCACAGAATGGGTGTCACGTATCTGTTCGAATTAAAACAGGGAATGTGGGGTTTCTCTTGAGACTCTGCAGCAGAAATACTCCTCATCTCGCATTGATGGGGAATCTTTTGATTTTTCTCGAGTTGCGGCAGGAAGCATGTAGTCTCTCTCGAGTTACAACGGGGACCTTAGGAACTACTCGTGTTGCTTCAGAGTAGTCATGTCTCCTTTCGTGTTGCAAGAGAGCTTCTGTATTACTCTGGAGGCGAGAAATGAGAACAGGGCCTCATCTAAGAATGAGTCTGTAAATTGTGTACTCCTCTCAGTGCGGCCAGCTATGTCATTGAACTTTATGTATTACATAAAGGGTGTCAAGTACCCATTCGAGTTTCAAGCGGAAATGTGGGATTTCTCTTGAGACTCTGCAGCGGAAAATTTTCTCCTCTCACATTGAGGGTAGAATCTTGTGGTTTTTCTCGAGTTGTGGCAGGAAGCTTGGGGTCCCATTCCAATTGGGCCTGGGACCTCAGGAATTCTCTCGTGTTGATTTAGCAAAGTCAGGTCTCCTTTCCTTTTTCAAGAAGAGCTTCGGGATTACTCTCGATGCTTGGAATGGGAATAGGGCCTCATCTAAGTTTGAGCCTGTAAATTGTGTGCTCCTCAGCACTGGGGACTGCTATGTCAGGGAACTTTTGAGTCGCATAAATGGTGTCAAGTACCCTTTCGAATTTCAAGCAGGAATGTGGGATTTCTCCTGAGACTCTGCAGCAGAAAATTTCCTCATCTCGCATTGATGGGGGAGTCTTGTGGCTTTTCTCGAGTTGCGGCGGGAAGCTTGCGCTTCTTCTCGAGTTGTGACGGGGACCTCAGGAAATCACTCGTGTTGCCCCAGGGAAGTAAGTTATCCTATCATGTTGGAAGGGGAACTTCGGGATTCCTCTCCAAGCGCAGCAGATGAATAGGGCCCTATCAAGTGTTGATTTTGTCAACTGTGTGTTCCTCTCCAGTGGGGATATGGATCCTGGAGTTGCTCTCAACATTCACCTGGGGAGTCAGGCCTCTTCTCGTGTTCAGGCATGGAACTCCACTTTCTTCTCGATTTGTTAAAGGGGTGTTAGACTACAGTTGAGATGAATTTGTAACTGGAGATTGTATCGAAAATTCTCGGGGAGTCAGGTCTCTATTCGTCTTGTGAGTTGATATTCGAGGATATTTTTGAATCTGTGCCGTGGAATCAGACAATATCTCGAGTGGGTTTGGACATCAGTTCCTTTTCCAATTGTGCTTTGAAACCCTGTGGATCCTCCCTAGTTTCAAGGTGGTCCCGACCTCCTCATATGGTGCAACGGGAATGTCCCGACTCCATTCCAGACAAAGCAGGTGAATCGACTGTCATCTGGAAAACAGTACTGGATATTGGGGCACTTTGTCAGTTGTGGCAAGAAACTCGGTGTTCCTCTCGATTGGGGCGGGGTATGTAGGTGTAATTTTTGAGTCGCATTAAGGATGTAAAGTAACCTGTCGTGTTGTAAGCTGGCATGTGGGATTTCATTTAAGAATCTGCAACGGAATTGTTCCTCATCACGCCTTGAGGGCAGAAATTTGTGGCTTTCCTCGAGTTGAGGCGGGAAGCTTCGGGTCCCTCTCGAAATGCGATGGGGAACTGAGGAAGTCGCTTTTGTTTCCCCAGGAAAGCCAGGTCTCCTTTCCTGTTGGTAGAGGGATTTCTAGATTCTTCTGGAGGCATGAAATGGGAATTGGGCTTCATATAGAGATGAGTCCGTTAATTGTGTGCTATTCACCTGTGGGTTCAGCTTAATTAGGGAGATTTTTGTGTTTCAGAAAGGCTGTCAAGTACCAGTTCGAGTTTCAAGAGAGAATGAGGGATTTCTCTTGAGACTCTGCAGCAGAAAAGTTCCTCATCTCTCATTGATGGGGGAATCTTGTGGTTTTTCTAGAGTTGTGGCGGGAAGCTTGTAGCCTCTCTTGAGTTATGACTGGTACCTCAGGAACTCACTTGTGTTGCTACAGGGAAGTCAGGTCTCCTTTCGTGTTGCAAGGACAGCTTTGGGATTACTCCCCAGGCGTGGAATGGGAATAGGGCCTCATCTAAGAATGAGTCTGTATATTGTGTTCTCCTCTCCAGTGGGGACAGCTAAGTCTGGGAATTTTTTGAGTCGCATAAAGGGTGTCAGGTATTCCTACGAGATTCAAGCAGCATTGTGTGATTTCTCTTGAGACTCTGCAGCAGAACACTTCCTCATTGCGAATTGATGGGGAATCTTGTGGTTTTTGTCGTGTTACGGCAGGAATCTTAGAGTTCCTCTCGAGTTGCCACAGGGATCTCAGGAACTCGCTTGTGTTGTCGCAGTGAAGTCTGGTATCCTATCCTGTTGGAACGGGAACGACGGTATTCTTCCCGTGGTGCAGCAGAGGAATAGGGCCAAATCTAGCATTGTGTATGTAAATTGTGTGCTCTTCCTCAGTGGGGCCGGTTATGTCGGGGAAGATTTGAGTCACATAAACGGTGTCAAGTACTCCTATGAGTTTCAAGCGGGAATGTGGTTTTCTCTAGAGATTTTGGAGCAGAAAATTTCTTCATCTCGCATTGATGGGCGAATCTATTGGTTTTTCTCCAGTTGTGGCGGGTAGCTTGTAGTCTCTCTCGAGTTGCGACAGGGATCTCAGGATATTGCTGGTGTTGTCGCTGGGACGTCGGGTCTCCATTTGCCTTGGAAGGGAACCACGGTATTCTTCCCGTTGGGCAGCAGAGGAATAGGGCTGAATCTAGCGTTGTGTAGGTAAATTGTGTGCTCTTCTTCAGTGGGGCCAGTTACGTCGGGGAAGTTTTGAGTTGCATAAAGAGTGTCAAGTACCCTTTCGAGTTTCAAGCGGGAATGTGGAATTTTTCTGAGATTCTAAATTGGAAAAGTTCTTCATCTAGCCTTGAGGGCTGAGTCTATTAGTTTCACTGGAGTTGTGGCGTGAATCTGGTGGTCCCTCTCGAGTTGCGACGGGGAACTCAGGAACTCACTCGTGGTCTTCAGGGACATCAGTTTTCTTTCGTATTGCAAGGAGAGCTTCGGGATTCCTCTCGAGGCGTGGAATGGGAATAAGGCATGATTTAAGTTTGAGTCTGGAAATTGTATGCTCCCCAGAACTGGGGACAGCTATGTCAGGGAACGTTTTGGGTCTCAAAAGGGTGTCAAGTACCCATACGAGTTTCAAGCAAATGTGGGATTTCTTTTGAGACTCTGCAGCAGAAAATCCCTCATCATGCCTTGAGGGCAGAATGTTGTGGTTTTTCTTGAGTAGCTGCGGGAACCTTGGGGTCCCTCTCGAATTGCGACGGGAACCTCAGGAACTCACTCCCATTGACCCTGGAAAGTCAGGTCTCCTTTCGTGTTGGAAGGGGAACTTAGAGATTCCTATCAAGGAGTGGAATGGGAATTGGGCCTCATCTAGAGATGAGTCCATTAATTGTGTGCTCCTCTCCTGTGGGGATGGCATAATCAGGGAGTTTTTGTGTCACAGAGAGGGTGTCAAGTATCCGTTCGAATTTAAACCGGGAATGTGGGGTTTCTCTAGAGACTCTGCAACGGAAAATTTTCTGACCTCACATTGAGGGTAGAGTCTTGTAGTTTTTCTCAAGTTGTAGCGGGAAGCATGGGGTCTCTCTCAAGTTGTGCGGGGGACCTCAGGAATTCACTCGTGTTGCTTCAGCGACGTCAGGTCTCCTTTCGTTTTGCAAGAAGAGCTTCGGGATTATTCTCAAAGCATGGAATGGGAATAGGGCCTCATCTAAGTTTGAGCCCGTAAATTGCGTGTTCTTCAGCACTGGGGACTGTTATGTCAAAGCATGGAATGGGAATAGGGCCTCATCTAAGTTTGAGCCCGTAAATTGCGTGCTCTTCAGCACTGGGGACTGTTATGTCAGGGAACATTTGAGTCACATTACCGTTAGAATTTCAACTGGGAATGTGGGATTTCTCCTGAGACTCTGCAGCAGAAAAGTTCCTCATCTAGCATTGATGGGGGAGTCTTGTGGCTTTTCTCGAGTTGCGGCGGGAAGCTTGTGCTTCTTCTCGAGTTGTGACAGGGACTTCATGAAATCACTCGTGTTGCCCCAGTAAAGTAAGTTATCCTCTCATGTTGGAAGGGGAACTTCGGTATTCCTCTCCAAGCGCAGCAGATGAATAGGGCCCTATCTAGTGTTGATTTTGTCAAATGTGTGTTCCTCTCCAGTGGGGATATGGATCTTGGAGTTGCTCTCAAACAGTGACCTGGGGGGTCAGGCCTCTTCTCGTGTTCAGGCATGGAACTCCACTTTCTTCTCGATTGGTAAAAGGAGTGTTAAACCACAGGCGAGTTGAATTTGTAACTGGAGATTGTATCGAGAATTCTCGGGGAATCTGGTCACCTTATGTCTTGTGAGTTGATACTCGAGGATATATTTGAATCTGTTCGGTGGAATCAGACAATATCATGAGTGGGTGGGGACATCGGTTCTTTTACAATTGTGTTTTGAAACCCTGCGGATCCTTCCTGGGTTCAAGGTGGTCCTGGCCTCCTCGTACAGTGCGACGGGAATGTCCGGATTCCATTCCAGACAAAGCAGGTGAATCGACTGTCATCTGGAAAACAGGACTGGGTAACGGGGCACTTTGTCAGTTGTGGCAAGAAAGTCGGTGTTCTTCTCGATTGGGGTGAGGTATGTCGGTGTAATTTTTGAGTTGCATAAAGGATGTAAAGTAACCTGTCATGTTGCAATTGGAATGTGGGATTTCTTTTGAAAATCTGCTACGGAAATGTTCCTCATCACGCCTTGAGGGCAGAATTTTGTGGTTTTCCTCTAGTTGAGGCGGGAAGTTTCGGGTCCCTCTCGAATTGCGATGGGGAACTGAGGAATTCGCTTTGTTTCCCCAGGAAAGGCAGGTCTCCTTTCCCGTTGGAAGAGGAATTTCAGGATTCCTCTGGAGGCGTGGAATGTGAATTGGGCTTCATATAGAGATGAGTCCGTATATTGTGTGCTCCTCTTCTGTGGGTTTGACTTAATTAGGGAGCTTTTTGTGTCGCAGAAATGGTGTTTAGTACCAGTTCGAGTTTCCAGCGAGAATGTGGGATTTCTCTTGAGACTCTGCAGCAGAAATATTCCTCATCTCGCATTGATGGGGGAATCTTGGGGTTTTTCTCAAGTTGTAGTCTCTCTTGAGTTACGACCAGGACCTCTGGAACTAGCTCGTGTTGCTTCAGAGAAATCAGGTCTCCTTTCATGTTGCAAAGAGAGCTTTGGGATTAATCTCCAGGCAAGGAAAGGGAATAGGGCCTCATCTAAGAATGAGTCTGTATATTGTGTTCTCCTCTCCAGTGGAAACAGCTAAGTCTGGGAACTTTTTGAGTCTCATAAAGACTGTCAGTTACTCCTACTTGTTTCAAGTGGCATTGTGGGATTTCTGTTGAGACTGCAGCAGAACGCTTCCTCAAGTCGCACTGATGGGTAATCTTGTGGTTTTTTGAGTTACGACGGGAAGCTTAGGGTTCCTCCTTGTCCCAGGGAATTCTGGTCTCCTTTCCTGTTGGAACGGGCAGTACGCTATTCTTCCCGTGGCACAGCAGAGGAATAGGGCCGAATCTAGCGTTGTGTAGGTAAATTGTGTGCTGTTCCTCAGTGGGGCCGGTTATGTTGGGGAAGTTTTGAGTAGCAGAAAGTGTGTCAAGTACTCCTCCAGTTTCACGCGGGAATGTGGGATTTCTCTTGATACTTTGCAGCAGAAAATATCCTCATCTTTCATTGATGGGCGAATCTTTTGGTTTTTCTCCAGTTGCGGCGGGTAGCTGGTAGTCTATCTCGAGTTGCGATGGGGATCTCAGGATATTGCTGGTGTAGTCCCAGGGAAGTCTGGTCCCCTTTCACATTGGAGCTGGAACCATGGTATTCTTCCCGTGGCGCAGCAGAGGAAAAGGGCCGAATCTAGTGTTGTGTAGGTAAATTGTGTGCTGTTCCTCAGTGGGGCCGGTTATTTTGGGGAAGTTTTGAGTCGAATACAGGGTGTCAAGTACCTTTTGAGTTTCTAGTGTAAATGTGGAATTTTTCTGAGATTCTGCATTGGAAAAGTTCCTCATCTCGCCTTGAGGGCTGAATTTTTTGGTTTCTATCGAGTTGTGGCGAGAAGCTGGTTGTCCCTCTCCAGTTGTGACAGGGACCTCAGGAACTCACTCTTAGTTTTCAGGGACGTAATTTCTCCTGTCGGGTTACAGAAGATCTTCAAGATTTCTCTCGAGGCATGGAATGTGAATAGGGCATAATCTAAGTTTGAGTCCGGAAATTGTGTGCTGCTCAGTATTGGGGACAGCTATGTCAGGGAATGTTTTGGGTCGCATAAAGGGTGTCAAGTACCCGTACGAGTTTCAAGCGGAAATGTGGGATTTCTCTTGAGACTCTGTAGCATAAAAGTTCCTCATCATGCCTTGAAGGAAGAATGCTGAGGTTTTTCTTGAGTTGCATCTTGAAACTTGGGGTCCCTCTCGAATTGTGACGGGGAACTCAGGAACTCGCTCCCATTGACCTTGGAAAGTCAGGTTTCCTTTCGTGTTGGAAGGGGAACATAAAGATTCCTCTCGAGGGGTGGAATGGTAATTGGGACTCATCTAGGGATGAGTCGGTTAATTGTGTGCTCCTCTCCTGCGGGGACGGCTTAATCAGGGAGCTTTTTCTATGCAGAAAAGGTTTCAAGTGTCTTTTCAAGTTAAAAGCGGTAATGTGGGGTTTCATTTGAGACTCTGCAGCAGAAATATTCCTCATCTCGCATTGATGGGGAATCGTTTGATTTTTCTCAAATTGCGGCGGGAAGCATGTAGTCTCTCTCGATTACGTCGGGGACCTCAGGAACTTGCTCATGTTGCTTCAGGGAAGTCAGGTCTCCTTTCGTGTTGCAAGGAGAGCTTCTGGATTACTCTCCAGGCTTGGAATGGGAATAGGGCCTCATCTAAGAATGTGTCTGTATATTGTGTTCTCCTCTCCAATGGGGACAGCTAAGTCGGGGAACTTTTTGAGTCACATAAAGGGTGTCAGGTACCCCTACTAGTTTCAAGCGGCATTGTGTGATTTCTCTTGACACTCTGCAGCAGAAGACTTCCTCATCTCGCATTGATGGGGAATCTTCTGGTTTTTGTCGAGTTATGGCGGGAATCTTAGGGTTCCTCTTGTGTTGCCACGGGGACCTCAGGAACTCGCTGGTGTTGTCCCAGGGAAGTCTGGTCTCCTTTCACGTTGGAATGCGAACCACGGTATTCTTCCCGTGGCACAGCAGAGGATTAGGGCCGAATCTCACGTTGTGTAGTTAAATTGTGTGTTGTTCCTCAGTGGGGCCGATTATGTGGGGGAAGTTTTGAGTGGAATACAGGGTGTCAAGTACTCTTTCGAGTTTCTAGTGGAAATGTGGAATTTTTCTGAGATTCTGCATTGGAAAAGTTCCTCATCTCGCCTTGAGGGCTGAATCTTTTGGTTTCTATTGAGTCGTGGTGAGAAGCCTGTGGTCCCTCTCCAGTTGTGACAGGGACCTCAGGAACTCACTCTTGGTTTTAAGGGACTTAAGCTATCGTTTTGGGTTGCAAGAAGAGCTTCAGGATTCCTCTCGAGGCATGGAATGTGAATAGGGCCTGATCTCAGTTTGAGTCCGGAAATTGTGTGCTCCTCAGTAAGGGGACAGCTATTTCATGGACCATTTTATGTCGCATAAAGTGTGTCAAGTACCTGTACGAGTTTCAAGCGGAAATGTGGAATTTCTCTTGAGACTCTGCAGCAGAAAAATTCCTCATCATGCCTTGAGGGCAGAATCCTGTGGGTTTTCTTGCGTTGTGGCGGGAAACTGGGGTCCCTCTCGAATTTCGACTGGGACTTCAACAACTCGTTTCCATTGACCCTGCTAAGTCAGGTCTCCTTTTGTGTTGGAAGGGGAACTTAGAGATTCCTCTGGAGGCGAAGAAAGGGAATTGGGCCTCATCTAGAGATGAGTCCGTTAATTGTGTGCTCCTCTCCTGTGGGGACGGCTTAATCAGGGAGCTTTTTGTGTTGAAGTAAGGGTGTCAAGTATCCGTTCAAATTTAAACCGGGAATGTGGGGTTTCTCTTGAGACTCTGCAGCAGAAATATTCCTCATCTCGCATTGATGGAGAATCTTTTGATTTTTCTCGTGTTGTGGCATTAAGCATGTGGTCTCTCTCGAGTTATGTTGTGGACCTCAGGAACTCGCTCGTGTTGCTTCAGGGAAGTCAGGTCTCCTTTCATGTTGCAAGAGAGCTTCTGGATTACTCTGGAGGCGTGGAATGAGAATAGGGCCTCATCTAAGAATGAGTCTGTAAATTGTGTTGTCCTCTCTGTGCGGGCAGGTATGTTTTGGAATTTTTGCATCGCATAAAGGGTGTCAAGTACCGTCCGAGTTTCAATCGGATATGTGGGATTTCTCTTGAGACTCTGCAGGGGAAAATTTTCTCATCTCACATTGAGGGTAGAATCTGGTGGTTTTTATCGAGTTGTGGCGGGAAGCTTGGGGTCCCTCTCAAGTTGTGCCGAGGACCTCAGAAATTCACTTGTGTTGCTTCAGAGATGTCAGGTCTCCTTTCATTTTGCAAGAAGAGCTTCATGATTACTGTCGAAGCGTGCAATGGGAATAGGGCCTCATCTAAGGTTGAGTCCGTAAATCGTATGCTCCTCAGACTGGGGACTGCTATGTCAGGGAAATTTTTGAGTGGCATAAACGGTGTCAATTACCCGTTTGCGTTTCAAGCGGGAATGTTCGATTTCTCCTGAGACTGTACAGTAGAAAATTCCTCATCTTGCATTGATGGGGCAGTCTTGTGGCTTTTCTTGAGTTGTGGCGGGAAGCTTGCGCTTCTTCTCGAGTTGTGACGGGGACCTCAGGAAATCACTCGTGTTGACACAGGGAAGTAGTTTCTCCTATCATGTTGGAAGGCGAATGTCGGGATTCCTCTCCAAGTGAAGCAGATGAATAGTGCCATATCTAGTTTTGATTTTGTCAACTGTGTGTTCCTCTCCAGTGGGAATATGGATATTGGAGTTGCTCTCAAACATTGACCAGGGGGGTCAGGCCTCTTCTCGTGTTCAGGCATGGAACTCCACTTTCTTCTCGATTTGTAAAAGCGGTGTTAGACCACAGTCGAGTTGAATTTCTAAATGGAGATTGTATCGAGAATTCTCGGGGAGTCAGGTCTCCATTCGTCTTGTGAGTTGATACTCCAGGATACATTTGAATCTGTGCAGTGGAATCAGACAATATCTCGAGTGGGTGGGAACATCGGTTCCTATTCCAATTGAGTTTTGAAACCCTGCGGATCCTTTAGGTTCACGGTGGTCCTGGCCACCTCGGAGGGTATGTGGGAAACCCGGATTCCATTCCAGACAAAGCAGGTGAATCGACTGTCATCTGGAAAACAGGACTGGATAACGGGGCACTTTGTCAGTTGTGGCAAGAAAGTCAGTGTTCCTCTTGATTGGGGCGGGGTATGTCGGTGTAATTTTTGAGTCACATAAAGGATGTAAAGTAACCTGTCCTGTTGCCAGCTGGAATGTGGGATTTCTTTTGAGAATCTGCAACGGAAATATTCCTCATCATGTTGAAGGCCGAATTTTGTGCTTTTCCTCGGGTTCCGGCAGGAAGCTTCGGGTCCCACTCGAATTGGGATGGGGAACTGAGGAACTCGCTTGTGTTTCCCCAGGAAAGGCAGGTCTCCTTTCGTGTTGGAAGAGGAATTTCAGGATTCCTCTGGAGGCGTGGAATGGGAATTGAGGTTCCTACTGAGATGTGTCCCTTAATTGTGTGATGCTCTCCTGTGGGTTCGGCTTAATTAGGGAGCTTTTTGTGTCACAGAGAGGGTGTCAGGAATCAGTTCAAGTTTCCAGCGAGAATGTGGGATTTCTCTTGAGACTCTGCAGCAGAAAAGTTCCTCATCTCGCATTGATGGGGGAATCTTGCGGTTTTTATCGAGTTGTGGCGGGAAGCTTGTAGTCTCTCTCCAGTTATGACCGGAACCTCAGGAACTCGCTCGTGTTGCTTCAGGGAAGTCAGGTCTCCTTTCGTGTTGCAAGGAGAGCTTCGTGATTACTCTCGAGGTGTTGAATGGGAATAGGGCCTCAGCTAAGAATGTGTCTGAATATTGTGTTCTCTTCTCCAGTGGGGACAGCTAAGTCTGGGAACTTTTTGAGTCACATAAATGTTGTCAAGTACCCCTATGAGTTTCAAGCGGCATAGTTGGATTTCTCTTGAGACTCTGCAGCAGAACACTTCCTCATCTCGCATTGATGGGGAATCTTGTGGCATTTTTCGAGTTACTGAGGGAAGCTTAGTGTTCCTCTCGAGTTGCCACCGGGACCTCAGGAACTCGTTCGTGTTGTCCCAGGGAAGTCTGGTCTCATTTCGTGTTGGAACAGGAACCACGGTGTTCTTCCTCCGGCACAGCAGGGGAATAGGGCAGAATCTAGCGTTGTGTAGGTAAATTGTGTGCTCTTCCTCAGTGAGGCCGGTTATGTCGGGGAAGTTTTGAGTCGCATAAATTGTGTCAAGTACTCCTACATGTTTCAAGCGAGAGTGTGGGATTTCTCTTGAGATTTTGCAGCAGAAAATATCCTCATCTCACATTGAGATGGGCGAAACTTTTGATTTTTCTCCATTTGTGGCGGGTAGCTTGTATTCTCTCTCGAGTTGGGATGGGGATCTATGGATATTGCTCGTGTTGTCCCAGGGAATTCTGGTCTCCTCTCCTGTTGGAACAGGAAACACAGTATTATACCCTTGGCACAGCAGAGGAATAGGGCCGAAACTAGCGTTGTGTAGGTAAATTGTGTGCTGTTCCTCAGTGGGGCCCATTATGTCGGGGAAATTTGAGTCGAATAAAGGGTGTCAAATATCCTTTCGAGTTTCAAGTGGGAATGTGGAATTTTTCTTAAAGTCTGCATTGAAAAACTTCCTCATCTCGCCTTGAGGGCTGAATCTTTTGGTTTCTATTGAGTTGTGGTGGGAAGCCTGTGGTCCCTGTCGAATTGCGACAGGGACCTCAGGAACTCACTCTTGGTTTTCAGGGACATAAGTTCTCCTTTCGTGTTGCAAGGAGAGCTTCGGGATTCTACTCGAGGTGTGAAATGGGAATAGGGAATGATCTAAGTTTGAGTCTGGAAATTGTGTGCTCCTCAGTACTGGGGACAGCTATGCCAGTCAATGTTTTGGGTCGCATAAAGGGTGTCAAGTACCCGTACGTGTTTCAAGGGGAAATGAAGGATTTCTCTTGAGACTCTGCAGCGGAAAATTTTCTCATCTCACATTGAGGGTAGAATCTTGTGTTTTTTTCCCCAGTAGTGGCGGGAAGCTTGGGGTCCCTCTCAAGTTGTGCCGAGGACCTCAGGAATTCGTTCGTGTTGCTTCAGAGAAGTCAGTTCTCCTTTCATTTTGCAAGAAGAGATTCAGGATTACTCTCGAAGCGTGCAATGGGAATAGGGGCTAATCTAAGGTTGAGTCTGTAAATTGTGTGTTTCTCAGACTGGGCACTGCTATGTCCGGGAACTTTTTGAGTCGCATAAAAGGAGTCAAGTACCCGTTCGAGTTTCAAGCGGGAATGTGGGATTTCTCCTGAGACTTTGCTGCAGAAAATTTCCTCCTCTGGCATTGACGGGGAGTCTTGTGGCTTTTCTCGAGTTGCGGCGGGAAGCTTGCGCTTCTTTTCGAGTTTTGATGGGGACCTCAGGAAATCACTCGTGTTGACGCAGGGAAATAAATTCTCCTATCATGTTGGAAGGGGAACCTCGGGATTCCTCTCCAAGCGCACCAGATGAATAGGGCCATATCTAGTGTTGATTTGTCAACTGTGCGTTCCTCTCCAGTAGGGATATGGATCCTGGAGTTGCTCTCAACATTCACCTGGGGAGTCAGGCCTCTTCTCGTATTCAGGCATGGAACTCCACTTTTTTCTAGATTTGTAAAAGGTGTGTTAGACCACAGTCGAGTTGAATTTGAAAGTGGAGATTATGTCGAGAATTCTCGGGGAGTCAAGTCTCCATTTGTCTTGTGAGTTGATACTCCAGGATATATTTGAATCTGTGCCGTGCAATCAGACAATGTCTCGAGTGGGTGGGTACATCGGTTCCTTTTCCAATTGTGTTTTGAAACCCTGCAGATCATTTAGGTTCAAAGTGGTCCTGGCCTCCTCGGTGGGTGCGTCGGAAACCCGGATTCCATTCCAGACAAAGCAGGTGGATCTACTGTCATCTGGAAAACAGGACAGGATAACGGGGCACTTTGTCAATTGTGGCAAGAAACTCTGT
Source organism: Moschus berezovskii (assembly GCF_049115385.1). Lineage (NCBI taxonomy): Eukaryota > Metazoa > Chordata > Mammalia > Artiodactyla > Moschidae > Moschus > Moschus berezovskii. Next base: position 47,151,676 of record NC_142485.1, on the reverse strand, counting down.
ATTCCTATCGATTGGGGTGGGGGTATGTCGGTGTAATTTTTGAATCACATAAAGGATGTAAAGTAACCTGTCGTGTTGCAAGCTGGAATGTGGGATTTCTTTTGAGTTCTGCAACGGAAATATTCCTCATCATGCCTTGAGGGCAGAGTTTTTTGGTTTTCCTCGAGTTGAAGCTGGAAACTTCGGATCTCTCTCGAATTGCAACGGGGAACTGAGAAAGTCGCTTGTGTTTCCCCAGGAAAGCCAGGTCTCCTTTCGTGTTGGAAGAGGAATTTCAGGATTCCTCTGGAGGCGTGGAATGGGAATTGGGCTTCATATAGAGATGTGTCCGTTAATTGTGTGCTCCTCTGCTGTGGGTTTGGCTTAATAAGGAAGCTTTTGGTGTCACAGAAAGGGTGTCAAGTCCCAGTTTGAGTTTCAGCGAGAATGTGGGATTTCTTTTGAGATTCTGCAGCAGAAATGTTCCTCATCTCACATTGATGGGGGAATCTTGGTGTTTTTCTTGAGTTGTGGCGGGAAGCTTGTTGTCTCACTCGAGTTACGTCAGGGACCTCAGGAACTCGCTCGTGTTGCTTCAGGGAAGTCAGGTCTCCTTTTGTGTTACAAAGAGAGCTTTGGGATTACTCTCCAGGCATGGAATGGTAATAGGGCCTCATCTAAGAATGAGTCTGTATATTGTGTTCTCTCCAGTGGGGACAGCTAAGTCTCGGAACTTTTTGCGTCTCACACAGATTGTCAGGTACTGCTACTTGTTTCAAGAGGCATTGTGGGATTTCTGTTGAGACTCTGTAGCAGAACACTTCCTCAATTCGCATTGATGTGGAATCTTGTGGTGTTTTCGAGTTATGACGGGAAGTTTAGGGTTCCTCTTGAGCTGCTACGGGGAGCTCATGAACTTGCTCGTGTTGTCCCAGCTAAGTCAGGTCTCCTTTAATGTTGGAACGGGCACTACGGTATTCTTCCCATGGTGCAGCAGTGGAAAAGGGCGGAATCTAGCCTTAATGACGTAAATTGTGTGCTTTTCCTCAGTGGGGCTGGTTATGTCGGGGAAGTTTTGAGTAGCATAAAGTGTGTCAAATACTCCTACGAGTTTCAAGCGGGAATGTGGGATTTCTCTTGAGAATTTGCAGCAGAAAATATCCTCATCTCGCATTGATGGGCGAATCTTTTTTTTTTCTTCTCCAGTTGCGGGGTGTAGCTTGTAGTCTCTCTCGAGTTGCGACCGGGATCTCAGGATTTTGCTGGTATTGTCCCAGGGAATCTGCTCTCCTTTCGTGTTGGAATGGGGACCGCGGTATTCTTCCCATGGCACAGCAGAGCAAGAGGGCCGAATCTAGTGCTGTGTAGGTAAATTGTGTGCTGTTCCTCAGTGGGGCCGGTTATGTCAGGGAAGTTTTGAGTCGCATACAGGGTGTCAAGTACCCTTTCCATTTTCAAGCGAGAATGTGGAATTTTTCTGAGAGTCTGCATTGGAAAAGTTCCTCATCTCCCCTTAAGGGCTGAATCTTTTGTTTTCTCTCTAGTGTGGAGGGAAGCTTGTGGTCCCTCTCGAGTTGCGACGGGGACCTCAGGAACTCACTCATGGTCTTCAGGGACATCAGTTCTCCTTTCATGCTGCAAGGAGAGCTTCGGGATTCCTCTCAAGGCGTGGAATGGGAATATTGCATGATCTAAGTTTGAGCCCGGAAATTGTGTGCTCTTCAGTAAGGGGTACAGCTATTTCACGGACCATTTTATGTCGCATAAAGGGAATCAAGTACCTGTACGAATTTCAAGCGGAAATGTGGGATTTCTCCTGAGTCTCTGCAGCAGAAAACTTCCTCATCATGCCTTGAGGGCAGATTGCTGTGTTTTTTCTTGAGTTTCGGCTTGAAACGTGGGTTCCCTCTCGAATTGTGACAGGGACCTCAGGAACTCGCTCCCATTGACCCTGGAAAGTCAGGTCACCTTTCATGTTGGAAAGGGAACTTAGAGATTTCTCTGGAGACGAGGAATGGGAATTGGGCCTCATCTAGAAGTGAGTCTGTTAATTGTGTGCTCCTCTCCTGTGGGGACGGCTTAATCAGGGAGATTTTTGTGTCGAAGAAAGGAAGAAAGGGTGTCAAGTATCCGTTCCAATTTAAACCGGGAATGTGCGGTTTCTCTTGAGACTCTGCATCAGAAATATTCCTCATCTCGCATTGTTGGGGAATCTTCTGATTTTTCTCGAGATGTGGCGTTAAGCCTGTGGTGTCTCTCGAGTTACATCGGGGAACTCAGGAACTCGCTCGTGTTGCTTCAGGGAAGTCAGGTCTCCTTTCATGTTGGAAGAGAGCTTCTGGATTACTCTGGAGGCGTGGAATGATAATAGGTCCTCATCTAAGAATGCGTCTGTAAATTGTGTTCTCCTCTCCATGCGGGCTGCTATGTCATGGAACTTTTTGCGTCTCTTAAAGGGTGTCAAGTACCCGTACGAGTTTCAAGCCGAAATGTGGGATTTCTCTTGAGACTCTGCAGAGGAAAATTTTCTCATTTCACACTGAGGGTAGAATCTTGTGGTTTTTCTCGAGTTGTGGCGGGAAGCCAGGGGTCCCTCTCAAGTTGCTCTGGGGACCTCAGGAATTCGCTCGTGTTGCTTCAGGGAAATCAGGTCTCCTTCCGTTTTGCAAGAAGAGCTTCGGGATTATTCTCGAAGCGTGGAATGGGAATATGGCCTCATCTAATGTTGAGTCGGTAAATTGTGTGCTCCTCAGCACTGGGGACTGCTATGGCAGGGACCTTTTTGAGTCCCATAAACGGTGTCAAGTACCCGTTCGAGTTTCAAGCAGGAATATGGGATTTCTCATGAGACTCTGCAGCAGAAAATTTCCTCATTTCTCATTGATTGGAGAGTCTTGTGACCTTTCTCGAGTTGTGGCGGGAAGCTTGGTGTTCTTCACGAGTTTTGACGGGGACCTCAGGAGATCACTCGTGTTGCCCCAGGGAAGTAAGGTCTCCTATCAGGTTGAAAGGGGAACCTTGGGATTCCTCTGCAATCATAGCAGATGAAAAGGGCTATATCTAATGTTGATTTTGTCAACTGTGTGTTCCTCTCCATTGGGGACATGGATCCTGGAGTTGCTCTCAACATTCACCTGCGGAGTCAGGGTTCTTCTCGTGTTCAAGAATGGAACTCTACTTTCTTCTGGATTTGTAAAAGGGGTGTTAGAACACAGTCGAGTTGAATTTGTAAGTGGAGATTGTATTGAGAATTCTCGGGGAGTCAGGTCTCCATTCTTCTTGTGAGTTGGTACTCGAGGATAAATTTGGATCTGTGCCATGAAATGAGACAATATCTCGAGTGGGTAGGGACATCGGTTCCTTTTTCAATTGTGTTTTGAAACCTTGTGGATCCTCCATAGGATCAAGGTGGTCCCGGCCTCCTCGTACGGTGTGACGGAAACGTCCGGATTCCATTCCATTCAAAGCATGTGAATCCACTGTTTACTGGAAAACAGGACTGGAAAACGGGGCACTTTGTCAGTTGTGGCATGAAATTCGGTGTACCTCTCGATTGGGGCTGGGTATGTCGGTGTAATTTTTGAGTCGCATAAAGGATGTTAAGGAACCTGTCGTGTTGCAAGCTGGAATGTGTGATATCTTTTGAGAATCTGCAACGGAAATGTTCCTCATCACACCTTGAGGGCAGAATTTTGTGGTTTCCCTAGAACTGCAGCGGGAAACTTCGGGTCTCACTTGAAATGTGTCGGGGAACTGAGGAATTCGCTTGTGTTTCCCCAGGAAAGCCTCATCTCCCTTCGTCTTGGAAGAGGAATTTCAGGATTCCTCCAGATGCGCGGAATAGGAATTGGGCTTTCTATAGAGATGAGTCCGTTAATTGTGTGATGCTCTCCTGTGTGTTCGGCTTAATTAGGGTTCTTTTTGTGTCACAGAAAGGGTGTCAGGAATCAGTTCGTGTTTCAAGCGAAAATGTGGGATTTCTCTTGAGACTCTGGAGCACAAAAGTTCCTCATCTTGCATTGATGGGGGAATCTTGTGGTTTTTATCGAGTTGTGGAGGGAAGCTTGTAGTCTCTCTCGAGTTACGACCGGAACCTCAGGAACTCGCTCGTGTTGTTGCAGGGAAGTCAGGTCTCCCTTTGTGTTGCAAGGAGAGCTTCATGATTACTCTCGAGGCATTGAAAGGGAATAGGGCCTCATCTAAGAATGTGTCTGTATATTGTGTTCTCCTCTCCAGTGGGGACAGCTAAGTCTGGGAACATTTTGAGTCTCATAAATGGTGTCAAGTACCCCTATGAGTTTCAAGTGGCATAGTGGGATTTCTCTTGAGACACTGTAGCAGAACACTTCCTCATCTCGCATTGATGGGGAATCTTGTGTTATTTTTCGACTTACATAGTGAAGCTTAGTGTTCCATCCGTGTTGACACGGGGACCTCAGGAACTCGCTCGTGTTGTCCCAGGGAAGTCTAGTCTCCTTTCGTGTTGGAACGGAAACCACGGTATTCTTCCTCCGGCATGGCAGGGGAATAGGGCAGAATCTAGCGTTGTGTAGGTAAATTGTGTGCTCTTCCTCAGTGGGGCCGGTTATGTCGGGGAAGTTTTGAGTCGCATAAAGTGTGTCAAGTACTCCTACAGTTTCACACGGGAATGTGGGATTTCTCTTGAGACTTTGCAGCAGAAAATTTCCTCATCTCGCATTGATGGGCGAATCTTTTGGTTTTTCTCCATTTGCAGGGGGTAGCTTATAGTCTCTCTCGAGTTTTGAAGGGATCTCAGGATATTTTGGTGTTGTCCCAGGGAAGTCTGGTCTCCTTTCGTGTTGGAACTGAAGCCACAGTATTCTTCCCACGGCACAGCAGAGGAATAGTGCGGAATCTAGCATTGTGTAGATAAATTGTGTGCTGTTCCTCAGTGGGGCCAGTTATATTGGGGAAGTTTTGAGTCGCATAAAGTGTGTAAAGTTCCCTTTCGAGTTTCAAGCGGGAATTTGGAATTTTTCTGAGAGTCTGCATTGGAAAAGTTCCTCATCTCGCCTTGAGGGCTGAATATTTCGTTTTCTCTCGAGTTGTGGTGGGAAGCTTGTGGTCCCTCTCAATGTGCGACAGGGACCTCAGGAACTCACTCATGGTCTTCAGGGACATCAGTTCTCCTTTCATGTTGCAAGGAGAGCTTCAGGATTCCTCTCGAGGCGTGGAATGGGAATAGGGCATGATCTAAGTTTGAGTGCGGAAATTGTGTGCTCCTCAGTACTGGGGACAGCTATGTCAGGGAATGTTTTGGGTCGCATAATGGGTGTCAAGTACCCGTACGAGTTTCAAGCGGAAATGTTGGATTTCTCTTGAGACTCTGCAGCAGAAAACTTCCTCATCATGCCTTGAGGGGAGAATGCTGAGGTTTTCCTTGAGTTGCGGCTTGAAACGTGGGGTCCCTCTCGAATTGCGACGGGGACCTCAGGCACTCCCTCTCATCAACTCTGAAAAGTCAAGTCTCTTTTCGTGTTGGAAGCGGAACTTAGAGATTCCTCTCGAGGTGAGAAATGGTAATTGGGACTCATCTAGGGATGGTCCGTTAATTGTGTGCTCCTCTCCTGTGGGGACGGCTTAATCAGGGAGCTTTATATATGCAGAAAGGGTGTCAAATGTCCGTTCGAGTTTAAAGCGGAAATGTGGGGATTCTCTTGAGACTGTGCAGCAGAAATATTCCTGATGTCGCATTGATCGGGAATCTTTTGGTTTTTCTCGAAATGCGGCTAGAAACATGTAGTCTCTCTTTATATACATCGGGAAATTCAGGAACTCGCTCATGTTGCTTCAGGGAAGTCAGATCTCCCTTTGTGTTGCAAGGTGAGCTTCGTGATAACTCTCGAGGCTTGGAATGGGAATAGGGCCTCATCTAAGAATGAGTCTCTATATTATGTTCTCCTCTCCAATGGGGACAGCTAAGTCTGGGAACTTTTCGAGTCACATAAATGGTGTCAGGTACCCCTTCTAGTTTCAAGCAGCAATTTGTAATTTTTCTTGACACTCTGCAAAAGAACACTTCCTCATTTCACATTGATGGGGAATCTTGTGGTTTTTGTCGAGTTACGGCAGGATGCTTAGGGTTCCTCTCATGTTGCCACGGGGACTTAAGGAACTCGCTCGTGTTGTCCCAGAGAAGTCTGGTCTCCTTTCGTGTTGCAACGGGAACCACGGCATTCTTCCCGTGGCACAGCAGAGGAATAGGGCCGAATCTAGCGTTGTGTAGGTAAATTGTGTGTTCTTCCTCATTGGGGCGGGTTATGTCGGGGAACTTTTGAGTCGCATAAAGGATGTCAAATACCCTTACGAGTTTCACGCGGGAATGTGGGATTTCTCTTGAGACTTTGCAGCAGAAAATATCCTCATCTCGCATTGATGGGCGAATCATTTTGTTTTTCTCCAGTTGCGGTGGGTAGCTTGTAGTCTCTCTCGAGTTGCGACGGGGATGTCAGGATATTGCTGGTGTTGTCCCAGGGAAGTCTGGTCTCCTTTCACATTGGAACGGGAACCACGGTATTCTTCCCGTGGCACAGCAGAGGAATAGGGCCGAATCTAGCTTTGTGTAGGTAAATTGTGTGTTCTTCCTCAGTGGGGCTGGTAATGTAGGGGAAGTTTTGAGTCACATACAGGGTGTCAAGTACCCTTTCGAGTTTCAAGAGGGAATGTGGAAATTTTTTAGAGTCTGCATTGGAAAAGTTCCTCATCTCCCCTTGAGAGCTGAATCTTTTGGTTTCTATCGAGTTGTGGTGGGAAGCTTGTGGTTCCTCTCGAGTTGCACCAGGGATCTCAGGAACTCACTCGTGGCCTTCTGGGACATAAGTTCTCCTTTCGTGTTGCAAGGAGAGCTTCGGGATTCTTCTTGAGGCGTGGAATGGGAATGGGGCATGATCTAAGTTTGAGTCCGGAAATTGTGTGCTCCTCAGTACTGGGGACAGCTATGTCAGGGAACGTTTTAGGTCGCATAAATGGTGTCAATTACCCGTACGTGTTTCAAGCAGAAATGAAGGATTTCTCTTGAGACTCTGCAGCGGAAAATTTTCTCATCTCACATTGAGGGTATAATCTTGTGGTTTTTCTCAAGTAGTGGCGGGATGCTTGGGGTCCCTCTCAAGTTGTGCCAACATCAGGTATACGTTCGTGTTGCTTCAGCGAAGTCAGGTATCGTTTCATTTTGCAAGAAGAGCTTCAGGATTACTCTTGAAGCATGTAATGGGAATAGGACCTCATCTAAGTTTGAGTCCTTAAATTGTGTGCTCCTCAGACTGGGGACCTCTATGTCAGGGAACTTTTTGAGTGGCATAAATGGTGTCAAGTACCCGTTCGAGTTTCAAATGGGAATGTGGGTTTTCTCCTGAGACTGTGCAGCAGAAAGTTTCCTCATCTCGCATTGATTGGGGAGTCTTGTGGCTTTTCTCGAGTTGCGGCGGGAAGCTTGTGCTTCTTCTCGAGTAGTGTCGGGGACCTCAGGAAATCACTCGTGTTGCCCCAGGGAAGTAAGTTATCCTATCAAGTTGAAAGGGGAAACTCGGGATACCACTGCAAGCATAGCAGATGAATAGGGCTATATCTAGTGTTGATTTTGTCAACTGTGTGTTCCTCTCCCTTGGGGATATGGATCCTGGAGTTGCTCTTAACATTCACCTGGGGAGTCAGGGTTCTTCACGTGTTCAGGCATGGAACTCCATTTTCTTCTCAATTTGTAAAAGTGGTGTTAGACCACAGTCGAGTTGAATTTGTAACTGGAGATTTTGTCGAGAATACTCGGGGAGTCAGGTCTCCATTCTTGTGAGTTGGTACTCGAGGATGAATTTGAATCTGTGCCGTGGAATCAGACAATATCTCGAGTGGCTAGGGACATCGATTCCTTTTCCAATTGTGTTTGAAACCCTGCGGATCCTTCCTAGGATCAAGGTGGTCCTGGCCTCCTCGTACAGTGCGACAGGAACGTTCGGATTCCATTCCAGACAAATTAGGTGAATCAACTTTCATTTGGAAAACGGGGCACTTTGTCAGTTGTGGCAAGACACTCGGTGTACCTCTCGATTGGGTCTGGTATGTCGGTGTAATTTTTGAGTTGCATAAAGGATGTTAAGGAACCTGTCCTGTTGCAAGCTGGAATGTGTGATATCTTTTGAGAATCTGCAACGGAAATGTTCCTCATCACTCCTTGAGGGCAGAATTTTGTGTTTTTCCTCGAGTTGCAGCGGGAAACTTCGGGTCCCTCTCAAATTGCGACGGGGAACTGAGGATCTCACTTGTGTTTCGCCAGGAACGCCTGGTTTCCTTTCATGTTGGAAGAGGAATTTCAGGATTCCTCTAGAGGCGTGGAATGGGAATTGGGCTTCCTAAAGCAATGAGTCCGTTAATTGTGTGATGCTCTCCTGTGGGTTCGGCTTAATTAGGGTTCTTTTTGTGTCACAGAGAGGCTGTCAGGAACCAGTCCAGTTTCAAGAGAAAATGTGGGATTTCTCTTGAGAGTCCGCAGCAGAAAAGTTCCTCATCTCGCATTGATGGGGGAAACTTGTGGTTTTTATCGAGTTGTGGCGGGAAGCTTGTAGTCTCTCTCGAGTTACGACTGGAACCTCAGGAACTCGCTCGTGTTGTTGCAGGGAAGTCAGGTCTCCTTTCCTGTTGCAAGCAGAGCTTCGTGGTTACTCTCGAGGCGTTGAATGGGAATAGGGCCTCATCTAAGAATGTGTCTGTATATTGTGTTCTCCTCTCCAGTGGGGACAGCTAAGTCTGGGAACATTTTGAGTCGCATAAATGGTGTCAAGTAACCCTAAAAGTTTCAAGCGGCATTATGGTATTTCTCTTGAGACTCTGCAGAAGAACACTTGCTCATCTCGCATTGATGGGGAATATTGTGGCATTTTTTGAGAAACGGAGGGAAGCTTAGGGTTCCTCTTGAGGTGCCCCGGGGACCTCAGGAACTCACTCGTGTTGTCCCAGGGAAGTCTGGTCTCCTTTCGTGTTGGAACAGGAACCATGGTATTCTTCCTCCGGCACATCAGGGGAATAGGGCAGAATCTAGCGTTATGTAGGTAAATTGTGTGCTGTTCATCAGTGGGGCCGGTTATGTCAGGGAAGTTTTGAGTCACATAAAATGTGTCAAGTACTCCTACAGTTTCAAGCGGGAATGTGGGATTTCTCTTTAGACTTTGCAGCAGAAAATATCCTCATCTCGCATTGATGGGCGAATCTTTTGGTTTTTCTCCAGTTGCGGGGTTAGCTTGTAGTCTCTCTCGAGTTGTGACTGGGATATCAGGATATTCCTGATGTTGTCCCAGGGATGTCTAGTCTCCTTTCGTGTTGGAACGGGAAACACGGTATTATTCCCGTGGCACAGCAGAGGAACAGGGCCGAATCTGGCGTTGTGTAGGTAAATTGTGTGCTGTTCCTCAGTGGGGCCGGTTATGAAGGGGAAGTTTTGAGTCGCATACAGGGTGTCAAGTACCCTTTGACATTCAAGTGGGAATGTGGAATTTTTCTGAGAGTCTGCTTTGGAAAATTTCCTCATCTCGCCATGAGTGCTGAATCTTTTTTCAATCTAGTTGAGGCGGGAAGCTTCGGGTCCCTCTCGAATTTCGAAGGGGAACTGAGAAAGTCTCTTGTGTTTCCCAAGGAAAGTCAGGTCTCCTTTCGTGTTGGAAGAGGAATTTCAGGATTCCTCTGGAGGCGTGGAATGGGAATTGGGCTTCATATAGAGATGAGTCCGTTAATTGTGTGCTCCTCTCATGTGGATTTTGCTTAATTAGGGAGCTTTTTGTGTCGCAGAAAGTGTGTCAAGTACCAGTTCGAGTTTCCAGCGAGAATGTGGGATTTCTCTTGAGACTCTGCAGCAGAAAAGTTCCTCATCTCGCATTGATGGGGGAATCTTGGGCTTTTTTCTCGAGCTGTGGCGAGAAGCTTGTAGTCTCTCTTGAGTTACGTTGGGGACCTCAAGAACTCGCTCGTGTTGCTTCAGGGAAGTCAGGTCTCCTTTCACGTTGCAAGAAGAGCTTTTGGATTACTCTGCAGGCATGGAATGGGAATAGGGCTTCATCTAAGAATGAGTCTATATATTGTGTTCTCCTCTCCAGTGGGGACAGCTAGTTCTGGGAACGTTTTGAGTCTCATAAAGGGTGGCAGGAACTCATACTTGTTTCATGTGGCATTGTGGGATTTCTTTTGAGACTGTGCAGCAGAACACTTCCTCAATTCGCATTGATGGGGAATCTTGTGGGGTTTTTTTGTGTTAAGACGGGAAGCTTAGTGTTCCTCTCGAGTTGCCACGGGGTCCTCAGGATCTTGCTCGTGTTATCCCAGGGAAGTCTGGTCTCCTTTCATATTGGAACTGGCACTACGGTATTCTTCCCGTGGCGCAGCAGAGGAATAGCGCTGAATGTAGCGTTGTGTAGGTAAATTGTGTGCTTTTCCTCAGTGGGACCGGTTATGTCAGGGAAGTTTTGAGTCGCATAAAGTGTGTCAAGTACTCCTTCGAGTTTCAAGAGGGAATGTGGGAATTCTCTTGAGACTTTGCAGCAGGAAATATCCTCATCTCACATTGAGGGGCGAATTTTTTTGGTTTTTCTCGAGTTGCGGGGTGTAGCTTGTAGTCTCTCTCGAGTTGCGACGGGGATCTCAGGATATTGCTGGTGTTGTCCCAGGGAACTCTGGTCTCCTTTCACTTTGGAAGGGAACCACGGTATTCTTCCCGTGGCACAGCAGAGCAAGAGGGCCGAATCTAGCTTTGTTTAGGTAAATTGTGTGTTGTTTCAGTGGGGCCGGTTATGTCGGGTATTTTGAGTCGCATAAAGGGTGTCAAGTACCCTTTCGAGTTTCAAGCGGAAATGTGGAATTTTTCTGAGAGTTTGCATTGGAAAATTCCTCATCTCACCGTGAGGGCTGAATCTTCTGGTTTCTATAGTGTTGTGGCTGGAAGCTTGTGATCCCTCTCGAGTTGCAACGAGGACTTCAGGAACTCACTGTTGGTCTTCAGGGACATCAGTTCTCCTTTCGTGTTGCAAGGAGAGCTTCGGGATTCTTCTCGAGGCGTGGAATGGGATTAGGGCATGATCTAAGTTTGAGTGCGGAAATTGTGTGCTCCTCAGTACTAGGGACTGCTATGTCAGGGAACATTTTGGGTCGCATAAACGGTGTCAAGTACGCGTACGAGTTTCAAGCCGAAATGTTGGATTTCTCTTGAGACTCTGCAGCGGAAAATTTTCTCATCTCACATTGAGGGTAGAATCTGGTGGTTTTTCTCCAGTAGTGGCGGGAAGCTTGGGGTCCCTCTCAAGTTGTGCCGAGGACCTCAGGAATTCGCTCGTGTTGCTACTGGGAAGTCAGCTCTCCTTTCATTTTGCAAGAAGAACTTCAGGATTACTCTCGAAGAGTGAAATGGGAATAGGGCCTCATCTAATGTTGAGTCCATAAATTGTGTGCTCCTCAGACTGGGGACTGCTATGTCAGGAAACTTCTTATGCACATAAATGGTGTCAAGTACCATTTGAGTTTCAAGCGAGAATGTTGGATTTCTCCTGAGACTCTGCAGCAGAAAATTTCCTCATCTCGCATTGATGGGGAGTCTTGTGGCTTTTCTCGAGTTGTGGCAGGAAGCTTGCAGTTCTTCTCGATTTGTTACGGGGACCTCAGGAAATCACTCGTGTTGCCCCAGGAAAGTAAGATCTCCTATCATGTTGGAAGGGGATCCTCGGTATTCCTCTCCACGTGCAGCAGATGAATAGGGCCATATCTAGTGTTGATTTGACAACTGTGTGTTCCTCTCCAGTGGGGATATGGAACTTGGAGTTGCTCTCAACATTCACCTGGGGAGTCAGGGCTCTTCTGGCGTTTAGGCATGGAATTCCACTTTTTTCTCGATTTGTAAAAGGTGTGTTAGACCACAGTCGAGTTGAATTTCTAAATGGAGATTGTATCTAGAATTCTCGGGCAGTCAGGTCTCCATTCGTCTTGTGATTGATACTCCAGGATACATTTGAATCTGTGCCGTGGAATCAGACAATATCTCGAGTGGGTCGGGACACTGGTTCATTTTCCAATTGTGTTTTGAAACTCTGTGGATCCTTTAGGTTCAAGGTGGTGCGGGCCTCCTTGGTGGGTGCGTCGGAAACCCGGATTCCATTCCAGACAAAGCAGGTGGATCTACTGTCATCTGGAAAACAGGACTGGATAACAGGGCACTTTGTCAGTTGTGGCAAGACACTCGGTGATCCTCTCGATTGGGGCGGGGTATGTCAGTGTAATTTTTGAGCCACATAAATTATGTAAAGTAACCTTTCTTATTGCAAGCTGGAATGTGGGATTTCTTTTGAGAATCTGCAATGGAAATGTTCCTCATCATGCCTTGAGGACAGAATTTTGTGGTTTTCCTCGAGTTGAGGCGGGAAGCTTCAGGTCCCTCTCGAATTGCGACGGGGAACTGAGGAACTCTCTTGTGTTTCCCCAGGAATGCCGCGTCTCCTTTCGTGTTGGAAGAGGAATTTCAGGATTCCTCTGGAGGCGTGGAATGGGAATTGGGCTTCATATAGAGATGAGTCCGTTAATTGTGTGCTCCTCTGCTGTGGGTTTGGCTTAATTAGGGAGATTTTTGTGAGGCAGAAAGGGTGTCAAGTACCAGTTCGAGTTTCAAGCGAGAATGTGGGATATCTCTTGAGACTCTGCAGTAGAAAAGTTCCTCATCTCGCAATGATGGGGGAATCTTGGGGTTTTTCTCGAGTTGTGGCGGGAAGCTTGTAGTCTCTCTTGAGTTACGACCAGGACCTTTGGAACTCGCTCGTGTTGCTTCAGGGAAGTCAGGTCTCCTTTCATGTTGCAAAGAGAGCTTTGGGATTACTCTCCAGGCATGAAATGGGAATAGCGCCTCATCTAAGAATGAGTATGTATACTGTGTTCTCTGCTCCAGTGGGGACAGCTAAGTCTGGGAACTTTTTGAGTCTCATAAAGAGTGTCAGGTACTCTTACTTCTTTCAAGTGACATTGTGGGATTTCTCTTGAGACTGTGCAGCAGAACACTTCCTCAATTCGCATTGATGCGGAATCTTGTGGGTTTTTTTTGTGTTATGACGGTAAGCTTAGGGTTCCTCTTGAGTTTCCACAGGGACCTCAGGAACTCGCTCGTGTTGTCCCTGGGAATTCTGGTCTCCTTTCATGTTGGAACTGGTACTACAGTATTCTTCCCGTGGTGCAGCAGAGGAATAGGGCCTAATCTAGCGTTGTGTGGGTAAATTGTGTGCTCTTCCTCAGTGGGGCCGGTTATGTCGGGGAAGTTTTAAGTGGCAAAATGTGTGTCAAGTACTCCTACGAGATGCAAGCGGGAATGTGGGATTTCTCTTGAGTCTTTGCAGCAGAAAATATCCTCATCTCGCATTGATGGGCGATTCTTTTGGTTTTTCTCCAGTTGGGGGGTTTTCCTTGTAGTCTCTCTCGAGTTGTGACGGGGATCTCAGGATATTGCTGGTATTGTCCCAGGGAAATCTGGTTTCCTTTCGTGTTGGAACGGGAACCGCGGTATTTTTCCCGTGGGGCAGCAGAGGAAGAGGGCAGAATTTAGCACTGTGTAGGTAAATTGTGTGCTGTTCCTCAGTCGGGCCGGTTATGTCGGGGAAGTTTTGAGTCGAATCCAGGGTGTCAAGTACCCTTTCGAGTTTCAAGGGGGAATGTGGCATTTTTCTGAGAGTCTGCATTGGAAAAGTTCCTCATCCTGCCTTGAGGGCTGAATCATTTGCTTTCTATCGAGTTGTGGCAAGAAGCTTGTGGTCCCACTCGAGTTGTGACAGGGACCTCAGGAACTCATTCGTTGTCTTCCTGGACATAAGTTCTCCTTTCTGGTTGCCAGAAAGCCTTAAGGATTCCTCTCCTTAAGGCGAGGAATGGGAATAGGGCATGATCTAAGTTTGAGTCCGGAAATTGTGTGCTCCTCAGTACTGGGGACAGCTATGTGAGAGAACGTTTTGGGTCGCTTAAAGGGTGTCAAGTACCCGTACGAGTTTCAAGCGAAAATGTGGGATCTCTCTTGAGACTCTGCAGCAGAAAAGTTCCTCATCATGCCTTGAGGCCAGAATCCTGTGGTTTTTCTTGAGTTGCGTCTTGAAACGTGGGGTCCCTCTTGAATTGTGACGGGGACCTCAGGAACTCACTCTCATTGACCTGGACAGTCAGGTCTCCTTTCGTGTTGGAAGGGGAACTTAGAGATTCCTCTCGAGGTGTGGAATGGTAATTGGGACTCATCTAGGTATGAGTCCGTTAATTGTGTGCTCCTCTCCTGTGGGGACGGCGTAATCAGGGAGCTTTTTATATGCAGAAAGGGTGTCAAGTGTCCGTTCGAGTTGAAACCGGAATTGTGGGGTTTCTCTTGAGACTCTGCAGCAGAAAATTTCCTCATCTCGCATTAATGGACGAATCTTTTGGTTTTTCTCGAGTTGAGGCTGGCAGCGTGTAGTCTCTCCCTAGTTACAACGGGGACCTCAGGAACTCCCTCGTTTTGCCCAGGGAAGTCAGGCTTCCTATCATGTTTGTAGGGAAAACTCGGCATTCCTCTCAATGTGCAGCAGAGGAATAGGGCCCATCCATCGTTGAGTCCGTCAACTGTGTGTTCCTTTCCAGTGGCGACTGCGATCTCAGGGTTGCTATGAAGGTTCTACTGGGAAGTCAGTTTTCGTCTCAATTTGAAGCATGGATTTTTGCTTTCCTTTCGAGATGTAAAAGGGGAAGCAGTCCAGGTGTCATGATCAGGCGTTTCATTAGGGTTTTTTCTATAGGCTCAGCATGGGTGTCAGGTATCCTGTCATGTTGTGGTTTCATAGTCTTTGTTCACTTGAAGCTTTGATAGATCATCAGTACCTACCTCGATTGGAGTGTGAACTCAGAGTCCTTTACCCTTATATCAGGATCTGAGGGATTGCACTTGAGTTTCAATAGGAGACAGAGATCTCCTCTTGTGTTGGGAGAAGAAGGATTCTCCTTGTGTTGAAGCAGGGTGTGAACGCTTATGTCGTGAGGAGGTTGGGAGTAGGGAGCACTTCTAAAGGTGTGGACTGAAACTCGCGGTTTCTGTTGATTGAAGATGGGTATTCTGGGAGACCCTTAAATAGTAAATAGGGATTCAAGCCTCCTATCATATTTTGAGAGAGATCTCGGGATTGCTCTACAAGCGCTGCAGGAAAAGAAGGGCCTCATATGATGTTTCCTGTGGCATATTGTGGTTTTTGCCGAGTTGGTGAGGAAAGTTTGGCTTTGCTTTCGAGGTACGACGGTGAATTCAGGTTGACACTGAGTTGCCCTAGGGAAGCCAAGTTGTGAGGGGAAGGTTGTGATTGCTCTCGAGTCAATGCAGAGGAATCAGGTTTCAATTGACATTGAAAAAGGTAATCCCAAAGTGTTTCTCTAGTTAGGGCAGGAAACTTATGGAACCCTCACGTGGCAACAGGGGCCTCAAGAGCCTCTCAAGTTATCTCTGGGAGTCCGAAATCATTTTGAGCTGTGAGGAGACTTGGGATGCATTTTGAGTCAGTGCAGGGGAAAAGGGTCTCATCTGGAGTGGAGACTCTAAGCTGAATGTGCCTCTCCAGTTCCGACAAGGAATGCAGTGATCCTATGAAGTTTCAACATGGGAGTCATGCCACTTCTCTTGTTGAGGCATGGAACTCCCCTATCTTTTCGAGTTTTAAAAGGAGTGGGAGGCCTCATGTCGAGTTGCATTTCTGTCCTGGGGCTTTTTCTTCATGAGGCACCTGGGAAGTCAGACCTCCCTCTTTGGTGTTAGTTGATCCCTGGGATTCTCTTTGAATTTGTAGAGTGGAATCAGTCCTTATGTCGAGCGGATGGGGATATCGGTGTCTTTTTGAATTGTGACAGGACTCCCCGCGGTCCTCTCTAGGTTCAAGGGGAGATCGGCCTCCTCTTCAGATTCAAAGGGGACATCGGGATAAATTTCCAGAAGAAGCAGGGGAATTGATCTTCACCTGGAAATGACAAGTGGAAAATGGGTCTCTTCTTGAGTTGTGGCAGAAACCTCACTGCTCCTCTCCAGTTTGGCCGGGTATCATGGTGAAATGCTTGAGTTGCGTGTGGGGTGCCGGGTATCCTTTCAATTTTGAAGAGGGATTGTGGGCTTTCTCTTAAGACGCTGCATTGGAAAGGGGCTTTCTGTCACGTGGAGTGGAGAAATACATGGTTTGCCTGAAGTTGCATCTTGACGCTTGGAAGTCTTCTCGAGTTATGACAGGAACCACCAGACTCTCTAATTATGCTTCAGAGAAGTCGGGTCTGCTTACCTCTTGAAAGTGGAACCTCGCGATTCCTTTCGAATCGCTGCAGGGCACGAGGGCCACATTTTGACTTGAGTGGGTAAACTCAGTGTTCCTCTCCAGTGGCCACAGAGATCTTGGGGTTGTTATAAAGGGTCCCGTGGGGAGTCAGGACTAGTCTTTGTTGAGGATGGAACTCTGCTTTCCGCCCGAGTTTTAAAGGATTGTCTGGTCTGCTGTCTTTTCAAGCGGGAAAGTTGGACATTTTCAAGAGTCTCAGGGGGATTTTATGCCTCAGTTCACGTTGGGACGTGATACTCTTTGTTTCACCGGAGCTGCTTTAGAGAACAACATGACTCATCTCCAGTTGAGTGTGAACTCGGAGTCCTTTGACCTTGCTGCAGTTTCCACGTGGTTGCTGTCCAGTGTCAAATGATGTGACAGCACTCGACACATGGTGTGAGGGGAAGTTGGTATACCTCTTCAGTTGAAAGTGGAATGGCCCATTATATTCAGCTGAGGTGTGACCACAGGGCTTCTCTTAAATTGTGGCAGGAAATTCGTTTTTCTTCTCTCATCGGGAAGTTTATCTCTGGCCGACCCTTCAGTTGCTTCAAGGAATTCAAAACACATATCCAATTTGGAGAAGGAACTGTGGACTTCTGTCTGTGCGCTGCAGGAAAAAAAGGAATTCATCCTTCTTTGAAAGAGGAACCTCGAGGTTTTTCTCGAGTTGCTGCTTGAAGTGTGCTGATCCTCTCAAGTAACAACAGGAATATCAGTGAGCCTCCAGTGTCGTATCTCGGAAGTCAGAACGCCGTTCCAAGTGCAAGTGGAACCTCCGTATTCCTTTGGAGTCGCTGCATAGAAATAGGTCTGCATATAGATTCGAGTCTGATTCACTAGCGATTCCTCTCCAGAAGCAACAGGGTCCTCGGGGTTGCTCTCCAGATTCACCTGGGAATCAGGCCTCGTCTCGTGTTCAGACATGGAACTCCGCTTTCATCTCAAGTTGTAAACAGGGTGTTAGGCCACAGTCGAGTTGGATTTGTACCTGGAGTTTGTATTGAGAATACTAGGGGAGTCAGGTCTCTTCTCCTGTAGTGACTTGATACTCGAGGATACATTTGAAAATGTGCAGCGGAATTAGATAATATCTGAAGTGGGTGGGGAAATCGGTCCCTTTTCCAAGTGTGTCATGAAATCCCGGTGATTCTGCTGAGTTTCAAGATGGTATCAGCCTCGTCATACTGTGCGACGGGAACGTCCAGTTTCCATTCCAGACAAAGCAGTTGATTCGGCTGTCATCTGGAAAAGAGGACTGGAAAACAGGGCCCCTTGTCAGTTGTGGTGGGAAACTCGCTGTTCTTCTCGATTGGGGCGGGTTAGGTTGGTGTAATTTTTGAGTCACATAAAGGATGTTAAGTAACGCGTCCTGTTCCATGGAAATGCAATGGAAATGTTCCTCATTTCACCTTGAGGGCAGAATCTTGTGGTTTTTCTCGAGTTGCGGCGGGAAACTTGGTGTCTCTCTGGAGATGCAGCGGGGACAGAGGAACTCGCCTGTGTTGCTTCAGAGAAGTCAGGTCTCCTATCGTGTTGGAAGGGCAACCTCGGGATTCCTCTTGAGGCGCAACAGAGAAATATGGCCTCATCCAACTTTGAGTCGGTCCACTGTGTGTTCCTCTCCAGTGGCAAAAGGGATCTCGGGGTTGCTATGAAGGTTTTACTGGGGAGTCATGTTTCGTCTGAATTTGAGGCATGGAATTCTGCTTTCCTATCAAGTTGTAAAAGGGGAATCAGTCCTCCTGTCGTGATAAGGCGGTTCAGAAGGCTTTTTCTACAGGATCAGCATGGTTGTCATGTATCCCATCATGTTGTGATTTCATGTTCGGTGTTCCCTTGGAGCTTTGCTATATCATCAGGACCTACCTCGATTGGAGGAGGAACTCAGAGTCCTTTATACTTGCAGCAGGATCCACGGGAGTGCATTCGAGATTCGTAGGAGAAAGCAGCCTCCTCTTGTGTTGGGAAAATAGGAAAGGATTCCTCTTGAGTTGAAGCATGATTTGAACGCTCATATCGTGAGGAGGTTGGGAATATGGAGCCCTTCTTGAGGTGTGGAAAGAAACTCAATTTTTCTCTATATTGAAAACAGGTATTCTGGGAACCCCTTGAATTGTTCATAGGAATTCAAGCCTCCTATCTTATGTCAAGAGACAACTCACCTCGGGATTGCTCCTCAGGCACTGCACAATATGAAGGGCCTCCTCTGACGTTCTCGGGGCATCTCTTGGTTTTTAGGGAGTTGCTGGGGCACGTTTGTCTTTCCTTTCGACTTACAACGTGGAACTCAGGTTGACACTCTGTTGCCTCAGGGAAGTCAAGTTGCGAGAGGAAGGTCGTGATTGCCCTCGAGTGAATGCAGAAAAATCGGGCTTCAATTCGCATTGAAAGGTTTAATCCAAAGAGTTTCTCAAGATGGGGCAGGAAACTTTCAAAACCCACACGTGGGAACAGGCTCTCTCGGATCCTCTCAAATTGTCTCTGGGAAGACCGGAATCCTTTGAGTTGTGAGGAATCTTTGAGATGCCTTCCGAGGCAATGCAGGGGAACAGTGTCTCATGTGGAGTTGAGGCACCATCCTCAGGGTCCCTCTTCAGGTCTGACAAGGATCTCAGTGATCCTATGAAGTTTCAACAGGGGAGTCATGCCACGTCTCTTGATGAGGCATCGAAATCCGCTATCTTTTCGAGTTATAAAAGAGGTGGGAGGCTTCATGTCGATTTGCATTTCTGTCCTGAGGCTTTTTCTCCATGATGCACCAGGGATGTCAGGCCTCCTTCTGTGGTGTTAGTTGATCCTGTGGGTTCTCTTTGAATCGGTACAATGGAATCAGTTCTTATGTCGAGGAAATGGGGATATCGGTGTCTTTATGTATTGTGGCATGATTACACGGGGTCCTCTCGAATTTCAAGGAAAGATGGGCCTCCTCTTCATACTCGACGGGAACATCGCGATTAACTTCCAGACGAAACAGGGGAATCGATCCTCACCTGGAGATGCCAAATGGAAAACGGGTCTCTTCTTGAGCTGTGGCAGGAACCTCGCCCCGCCTCTCCTGTTGGGCTGGGTAGCTCGGTTAACTTTGTGTGTTGTGTATAGGGTGTCAGGTATCCTTTCGAGTTTGAAGAGCGAATGTGTGAATTCTCTCAAGACGCTGCACTGGAAAGGGGCGTCGTGTCGCGCGTAGTTGAGCATTTAATGGCTTTTCGCGAGTTGCGTCTGAAGTTTGTAGGTCTTCTCGAGTTACGGCAGGAACCACTGAGATTCCTAGTTTTGCTTCAGAGGTGTCAGGTCTGCTTTCCTGTTGAAAGTGGAACCTCGGTATTCCTTTCGAGTCGCTGCTGGGCATGAGGGCCTCATTTAAACTGGAGTGGGTAAACTCAGCATTCCTCTCCAGTGGCCAGGGATCTTGGGGTTGCTATGAAGTTGCCACTGAGGAGTCAGAACTAGTCTTTGTTGAGGATGGAACTCTGCTTTCCGCCCGAGTTTTAAAGGATTGTCAGGTCTGCTGTCTTTTCAAGCGGGAAAGTTGGGCTTTTTTGAGAGATTCAGTGGGGGATTCATGCCCCAGATCATGTTGTGAGGTGATACTCGGTGTTCCACAGGAACTGATTTGAGTGCAACAGGACTAATCTTTAGTTGATTGTGAACTCGGAGTCCTTTAACCTTGCTGCAGGATCCACGGGGTTGCCCTCGAGTGTCAATTGATGTGACAGGACTCGACACGTGGTACAAGGGGAAGTTGGAATTCCTCTTCAGTTGAAAGTGGAATGGCCCATTATCTTCAGCTGAGGTGTGCCCACGGGTCTTCTCTTAAATTGTGGCAGGAAATTCGGTTTTCTTCTCTCATCAGGACGAGTTTCTCTGGGCGAACCTTCAGTTGCTTCAAGGAATTCAAAATTCATATCCAATTTGGAGAAAGAAATCTGGACTTCTGTCTATGTGATGCAGGAAAAAAAAGGGCCTCATTCTGCTTTGAAAGACGAACCTCGAGGTTTTTCTCGAGTTGCTGCTGGAAGTGTGCTGATGCTCTGGAGTAACAAAGGGAATATCAGGGATCCTCCCGTGTTGTCTCGGGGAATTCAGAGCGTCTTTGCATTTGCAAGGGGAATCTCGAGATTCCTTTGAAGTCGCTGCACAGTAATAGATCTGCATCTAAATTTGAATCCGGTTCACTCAGGATTCCTCTCCAGTAGCAACAGGGTTCTCGAAGTTGCTCTGTGAATTCACCTGGGAGTCAGGCCTCGTTTCGTGTTCAGACATGGAACTCCGCTTTCATCTCAATTTGTAAAAGGGGTGTTAGGCCACAATCGAGTTGGATTTGTACCTGGAGATTGTATTGAGAATGCTCGGGGAGTCAGGTATCCTCTCGTCTTGTGAGCTGATACTCGATGATTCATTTGAATCTGTGCAGTGGAATTAGACAATATCTCGAGGGGGGGGGTGCGGAAATCGGTACCTTTTCCAAGTATGTCTTGGAATCCTGGGGATTCTGCTGCATTTCAAATGGTACCAGCCTCCTCATACTGTGCGATGGGAACGTCCGGTTTCCACTCCAGACAAAGCAGTGGATTCGGCTGTCATCTGGAAAAGAGGACTGGAAAACGGGGCACTTTGTCACAGGTGGCAGGAAACTCACTCTTCCTCTCGATTAGGGCGGAGTAGGTCGCTGTGATTTTTGAGTCACATAAAGGATGTTAAGTAACGTGCCCTGTTTCATGTGGGATTGTGGGACTTCTGTTGAGAATCTTCAACAGAATTGTTCCTCATCTCGCCTTGAGGGCAGAATCTTGTGGTTTTTCTCGAGTAGCGGCGGGCACCTTGGAGTCTCTCTCAAGTTGCGATGCGGACATAGGAACGTGCTTTTGTTGCTTCAGGGAAGTCAGGTCTCCTTTCGTGTCGGAAGGGGTCCTTCGGGATTACTCTTGAGACGTGGAATAAAAATAGAGCCTCATCTGGTGTTGAGTCCGAAAATGGTGTCCTCCTCTCTAGTAGTGACGGCTATGTTGGGTGGTTTTTGAATCGTAGCAAGGGTGTCAAGTACCCATTTGAGGTTCAAGCGGTTGTGGGGGATTTTTCTTGAGACTCTGCAGCAGAAAATTATCTCATTTCACTTTGAGGGTAGAATCTTGTGGTTTTTCTCGAGTTTGGGCTGGAAGCTTGGGTTACTTCTCGAGTTGCAACTGGGAACTCAGGAACTCACTCTTGTTGACCCAGGGAAGTCAGGTCTCCTATCGTGTTGGAAGGGCAACCTCGGGATTCCTCTCGAGGTGCAGCAGAGGCATACGGCCTCATCCAACTTTGAGTCAGTCCACTGTGTGTTCCTCTCCAGTGGCGAAAGGCATCTCGGGGTTGCTATGAAGGTTCTACTGGGGAATCATGTTTCGTCTGGATTTGAGGCATGGAATTCTGCTTTCCTATCGAGTTGTAAAAGGGGAATGAGTCCTCCTGTCGTGATAAGGCGGTTCATAAGGCTTTTTCTATAGGCTCAGCATGGTTTTCATGTATCCCAATATTTTGTGATGGCATAGTTGGTGTTACCATGGAGATTTGCTAGATCATCAGGACCTACTTCGATTGGAGGAGGAACTCAGAGTCCTTTATACTTGCAGCAGGATCCACGGGAGTGCCTTCGAGATTCCTAGGAGAAAGCGGCCTCCTCTTGTGGTGGGAGAAAAGGAAAGGATTCCTCTTGAGTTGAAGCAGGGTTTTAACGCTCATATCATGAGGAAATTGGGAATACGGAGCCCTTCTTGAGGTCTGGAAAGAAACTTAAGTTTTCTCTCAATTGAAACGGGGATTCTGGGAGTCCCTTGAATTGTATATAGGAATTCAAGACTCATATCGTATGTCAAGAGAGAACTCGCCTCGGGATTGCTCTTCAGGCACTGTGGGAATATAAGGGCCTGCTGTGACGTTCCTGGGACATCTCTTGGTTTTTGGCGAGTGTTGGGGGGACGATTGGCTTTCCTTTCGACTTACGATGTGGAACTGAGGTTGACACTCTGTTGCCTCAGGGAAGTCAAGTTGCAAGGGGAAGGTCGTGATTGCTCTTGAGTCAATGCAGAGGAATCAGGCTTCAATACGCATTGAAAGGGATAACCCCAAAGAGTTTCTCGAGATGGGGCAGGAAACTTTCGTATCCCTCCCGTGGCAACAACGGCCTCCCGGAGCCTCTCAGATTGTCTCTGGGAAGATCGGAATCATTTGAGGTGTGAGGAGACTTTGGGATGACTTTCGAGCCAGTGCAGGGGAATAGGGTCTCATCTGGAGTTTAGGCACTATCCTCAGGGTTCCTCTTCAGTTCCGAAAAGGATCTCAGTGATCCTATGAAATTTCAACACGGGAGTCATGCCACGCCTCTTGTTGAGTGATGGAATTCTGTTATCTTTTCGAGTTATAAAAGAGGTGGGAGGCTTCATGTCGAGTTGCATTTCTGTCCTGGGGCTTTTTCTCCATGATGCACCAGGGATGTCAGGCCTCCTTCTGTGGTGTTAGTTGATCCCGCAGATTCTCTTTAAATCGGTAAAATAGAATCAGTTCTTATGTCAAGTGGATGGGGATATCAGTGTCTTTTTGAATTGTGGCACGATTACACGGGGTCCTCTCGAGTTTCAAGGAAAGATGGGCCTCCTCTTCATATTCGACGGGAACATCGGGATTAATTTACAGACTAAGCAGGGGAATTGATCCTCACCTGGAGATGCCAAGTTGAAAACGGGTCTCTTCTTGAGCTGTGGCAAGAACCTCGCCGCTCCTCTCGAGTTTGTCCAGGTATCTCGGTTAACTTCTTGAGTTGCGTTTAGGGTGTCGGGTATCCTTTCGAGTCTGAAGAGCGAGTGTGTGAATTCTCTCAAGACGCTGCACTGGAAAGGGGCGTCGTGTCGCGTGTTGTGGAGCATTTAATGGCTTTTCGTGAGTTGCGTTTTGAAGTTTGTAGGTCTTCTCGAGTTATGGCAAGAACCCCTGGGACTCCCTAGTTTTGCTTCAGAGGTGTCAGGTCTGCTTTCCTGTTGAAAGTGGAACCTCGGGATTCCTTTGAGTGGCTGCAGGGCATGAGGGACTCATTTAAACTGGAGTGGGTAAACTCAGCATTCCTCTCCAGTGGCCAGGGATCTTGGGGTTGCTATGAAGTTGCCACTGAGGAGTCAGGCCTATGCCTTGTTGAGAATGGAACTCTGCTTTCCGCCAGATTTTTAAAGGATTGTCAGGTCTGCTGTCTTTTCAAGTGGGAAAGTTGGGCTTTTTCGAGAGTTTCAGTGGGGGATTCATGCCTCAGATCATGTTGTGAGGTGATACTCGGTGTTTCGCAGGAGCTGCTTTAGAAAGCAACATGACTCATCTCCAGTTGAGTGTGCACTCGGAGTCCTTTGACCTTGCTGCAGGATCCACGGGGTTGCTGTCGAGTGTCAATTGATGTGACAGGACTCGACACGTCGTGCGAGGCAAGTTGCGATTCCTCTTCATTTGAAAGTGGAATGGCCCGTTATATTCAGCTGAGGTGTGAGAACGGGGCTTCTCTTAAATTGTTGCAGAAAATTCGGTTTTCTTCTCACATCAGGACTGGTATCTCTGGGCGACCCTTCAGTTGCTTCAAGGAATTCAAAATTCATATCCAATTTGGAGAAGGAACTCTGGACTTCTGTCTGTGCGCTGCAGAAGAAAAAAAAAAGGAACTCATCCTTCTTTGAAAGAGGAACCTAGAGGTTTTTCTCAAGTTGCTCCTTGAAGTGCGCTGTTCCTCTCGAGTAACAACGGGAATATCAGGGAAGTCAGGGAATATCTTTGGGAAGTCAGAACGCCTTTCCATGTGCAAGGGGAACTTCGGGATTCCTTTGGATTCGCTGCAGAGAAATAGGTTTGTATCTAGATTCGAATCTGTTTCATTAAGTATTCCTCTCCAGAAGCAACAGGGTCCTCGGTGTTGCTCTCCAGATTCACCTGGGAGTCAGACCTCGTCTCGTGTTCAGACATGGAACTCCGCTTTCACCTCAATTTGTAAAAGGGGTGTTAGTCCACAGTCGAGTTGGATTTGTACCTGGAGTTTGTATTGAGAATGCTCGGGTAGTTAGGTCTCCTCTCATCTAGTGAGTTGATACTTGAGGATACATTTGAATCTGTTCAGTGGAATGAGACAATATCTCGAGTGGGTGGGGAAATCGGTCCCTTTCCAAGTGTGTCTTGAAATTCCGGGGATTCTGCTGAGTTTCACGATGGTACCAGCCTCCTCATACTGTGCGACAGGAAAGTGTGATTTCCTTTCCAGACCAAGCAGTGGATTCGGCTGTCATTTGGCAAAGAGGACTGAACAACGGGGCACTCTGTCAGTTGTGGTGGGAAACTAGCTGTTCTTCTCGATTGGGGTGGGTTAGTTTGGTGTAATTTTTGAGTCACATAAAGGATATTAAATAACGCGTCCTGTTTCATGCAGGGATACGGGACTACTCTTGAGGATCTGCAACGGAAATGTTCCTCATTTCGTCTTGAGACCAGAATCTTGTGATTTTTCTCGAGTTGTGGCGGGAAACTTGGATCTCTCTGGATTTGCGACGGGGACAGAGGAACTCGCTCCTGTTGCTTCAGGGAAGTCAGGTCTATTTTCATGTTGGAAGGGGTCCTTTGGGATTACTCTTGAGACGTGGAATGGAAATAGAGCCTCATCTATTGAGTCTGAAAATCGTGTGCTCCTCTCCAGTGGGGATGGCTATGTCGGATAGTTTTTGAATCACATAAAGGGTGTCAAGTACCCGTTCGAGGTTCAAGCGGGAATGTGGGATTTCTCTTGTGATTCTGCAGCCGAAATTTTTCTCATCAAAATTTGGGGGGAGAATCTTGTGGTTTCCCGAATTGGGGCTGGAGGCTTGGGGTAATTCTCTAGTTGTGACGGTGAACACAGGAACCCACTCGTGTTGACGAAGGAAGTCAGGTCTCCTATTGTGTTGGAAGGGCCACCTCGAGATTCCTCTCGAGGCGCAGCAGAGGAATACGGCCTCATCCAACTTTGAGTCTGTCCACTGTGTGTTCCTCTCCAGTGGCGAAAGGCATCTCGGGGTTGCTATGAAGGTTCTATTGGGGAATCACGTTTCGTCTGGATTTGAGGCATGGAATTCTGCTTTCCTATCGAGTTGTAAAAGGGGAATGAGTCCTCCTGTCGTGATAAGGCGGTTCATAAGGCTTTTTCTACAGGCTCAGCATGATTATCATGTATCCCGTCACGTTGTGATGTCATAGTCGGTGTTCCTTGGAGTTCTGCTAGATCATCAAGACCTACCTCCACTGGAGGAGGTACTCAGAGTCCTTTATTTTTGCAGCAGGATCCACGTGAGTGAATTCGAGATTCATAGGAGAAAGAGCCATCCTCTTGTGGTGGGAGAAGAGGAAAGGATTCCTCTTAATTTGAAGCAGGGTTTGAACGCTCATATCGTGAGAAGGTTGGGAATACTGAGTCCTTCTTGAGGTCTGGAAAGAAACTTAAGTTTTCTCTCAATTGAAACGTGGATTCTGGGAGCCCCTTGAATTGTACATAGGAATTGAAGCCTCCTATCGTATGTCAAGAGAGAATTCGTCTCGGGATTACTCTTCAGGCTCTGCAGGAAGTGAAGTACCTCCTGTGACGTTCTTGGGGCATCTCGTAGTTTTTGGCTAGTTCCTGGGGGACATTTGTCTTTCCTTTCGACCTACGACGGGGAACTCAGGTTGACACTCTGTTACCTCAGGGAAGTCAAGTTGCGAGGGGAAGGTCATGATTGCTCTCGAGTGAATGCAAAGGAAACGGGCTTCAATTCGCGTTGAAAGGGTTAATCCCAAAGAGTTCCTCGAAATGGGGCAGGAAACTTTAGAAAGCCAAGTGTGGCAACAGGGCCTCATGGATCCTCTCAAGTTGTCTCTGGTAAGCCCGGAATCCTTTGAGTTGTGTGGAATCTTTGGGATGCCTTTTGAGGCAATGCAGTGGAGAGGGTTTCACGGGGAGTTGAGGTGCCATCCTCAGGGTGCCTCTCCAGGACTGACAAGGATCTCAGTGCTCCTATGACGTTTCAACAGGGGAGTCATGCCACGTCTCTTAATGAGGCATGGAAATCCGCTATCTTTTCGAGTTATAAAAGAGGTGTGAGTCCTCATATTGATTTGCGTTTCTGTCCTGGGGCTGTTTCTCCATGATGTACCTGGGAAGTCAGGTCTCCCTCTGTGGTATTAGTTGATCCTCGGGGTTCTCTTTGAATCGGTACAGTGGAATCAATTTTTATGTCTAGCGGATGGGGATGTCCATGTCTTTTTGAAATGTGACACGACTCCCCGGGGTCCTCTCGAGTTTCAAGGGGAGTTTGGCCTCCTCTTCAGATTCGTTGGGAACATCGGGATTAATTTCCAGACAAAGCAGGGGAATGGATCCACACCTGGAAATGACAAGTGGATAACGGGTCTCTTCTTGAGCTGTGGCAGGAACCTCGATGCTCCTCTCGAGTTGGGCCGGGTATCTCGGTTAACTTCTTGAGTTGCGTATAAGGAGCCGAGTATCCTTTGGAGTTTGAAGAGCGAATGTGGGATTCCTCTGTAGACGCTGCACTGGAAAGGGGCGTTGTGTCACGTGGAGTGGAGCATTTAATGGTTTTTTGCGAGTTGCGTCTTTTAGCATGGAGGTCTTCTCGAGTAATGACAGGAAATACTGGACCTTGCTAGTTTTGCTTCAGAGAAATCAGGTCGGCTTTCCTGTTGAAACTGGAACCTCGGGATTCCTTTCAAGTCGCTGCAAGGCATGAGGGCCTCATTTAGACTGCAGTGTGTAAACTCAGCGTTCCTCTCCAGTGGCCACAGGGATCTGGGGGTTGCTCTGAAGTTGCCACTGAGGTGTCAGGCCTAGTCTTTGTTGAGGATTGAACTCTGCTTTCCGCCGGAGTTTAAAAGGATGGTCAGGTCTGCTGTCTTTTCAAGTGGGAAATGGGCTTTTTCGAGTCTCAGCGGGGGATTCATGGCTCAGATCACGTTGGGTTGTGAAAATCGGTGTTCCACAGGAGCTGCTTTAAGAGCAACATGATTCATCTCTAGTTGAGTGTGAACTCTGAGTACTTTGACCTTGCTGCACGATCCACCTGGTTGCCGTCTAGTGTCAATTGATGTGACAGAACTCCACACGTGGTGAGAGGGGAAGTTGGGATTCCCCTTCAGCTGAAAGTGGAATGGCCCATTTTATTCAGCTGAAGTGTGACCACGGGGCTACTCTTAAATTGTGGCCAAAAATTCCGTTTTCTTCTCTCATTGGGACAGTTATCTGTGTGCGACCCTTTAGTTGCTTAAAGGAATTCAAAACTCATATCCAATTTGGTGAAGGAACTCTGGACTTCTCTCTATGTGCTGCAGGAATAAAAGGGCCTCAACCTTCTTTGAAAGAGGAACCTCGAGGTTTTTCTCGAGTTGCTGCTGGAAGTGTGCTGATCCTCTCGATTAACAACGGGAATATCAGGGAGCCTCCCGTGTTGTCTCAGGGAAGTCAGAACGCCTTTCCATGTGTAAGGGGAACATCAGGATACCTTTGGAGTCGCTGCACAGAAATACGTCTGCATCTAGATTCGAGTCCTTTTCACTCAGGATTCCTCTCCTGTAGCAAGAGAGTTCGCGGGGTTGCTCTCCAGATTCCCGTGGGAGTCAGGCCTCGTCTCATGTTCAGACATGGAACTCTGCTTTCTTCTTGATTTGTAAAAGGGTATTAGGCCACAGTCGAGTTGGATTTGTACCTGGAGATTGTATTGAGTATGCTCAGGGAGTCAGGTCTCCTCTCGTCTAGTGAGTTAATACTCGAGGATACATTTGAATCTGTGCAGAGGAATTAGACAATATCTCGAGGGGGTGGGGAAATCGGTACCTTTTCCAAGTGTGTTTTGAAATCCCAGGGATTCTGCAGCATTTCACGATGGTACCAGCCTCCTCATACTGTGTGACGGGAACATCCGGTTTCAATTCCAGACAAAGCAGTGGATTCGGCTGTCATCTAGAAAAGAGGACCGGAAAACGGGACACTTTGTCAGTTGTGGTGGGAAACTCGCTGTTCCTCTCGATTGGGGCGGGGTTCAGTTCAGTTCAGTTCAGTCGCTCAGTCGTGTCCGACTCTCCGTGACCCCATGAATTACAATACGCCAGGCCTCCCTGTCCATCACCAACTCTCGGAGTACACTCAAACTCATGTCCACAGAGTCGGTGATGCCATCCAGACATCTCATTCTCCGTCGTCCCCTTTTCCTCCCGCCCCCAACCTTTCCCAGCATCAGAGTCTTTTCCAGTGAGTCAACTCGTCGCATGAGGTGGCCAAAGTATTGCAGTTTCAGCTTTAGCATCAGTCCCTCCAATGAACATCCAGGATTGATCTCTAGGTCGCTGTAATTTTTGAGTCAGATAAAAGATGTTAAGTAACGTGTCCTGTTTCATGCGGGAATGTGGGACTTCCCTTGAGAATCTGCAACGGAAATGTTCCTCATCTCGCCTTGAGGGCAGAATTTTGTGGTTTTTCTCGAGTTGCGGCGGGAACCTTGTGGTCTCTCTCGAGTTGCGACGGGGAAACAGGAACTCGCTCTTGTTACTTCAGGGAAGTCAGGTCTCCTCTCGTGTTGGAAGGGGTACTTCGGGATTACTCTTGAAACGTGGAATAAAAATAGAGCCTCATATAGTGGTGAGTCCAAAAATGGTGTTCTCCTCTCCAGTGGGGACGGCTATGTCCGGTAATTTTTTAATAGCCTGAAGGGTGTCAATTACCCATTCGAGTTTGAAGCGGAAATGTGGGATTTCTCTTGAATTTCTGAAGCGGAAAATTTTCTCATTTCACTTTGAGGGGAGAATCTTGTAGTTTTTCTCGAGTTGGGGCTGGAAGCTTGGGTTACTTCTCGAGTTGCGACGGGGAACTCAGGAACACCCTCGTGTTGACCCAGGGAAGTCAAGTCTCCTATTGTGTTGGAAGGGCAACCTCGGGATTCCACTGCAGGCACAGCAGAGAAATACGGCCTCATAAAGCTTTCAGTCTGTCCACGGTGTGTTCCTCTCCAGTGGTGAAAGGGATCTCGGGATTGCTATGAAGGTTCTACTGGGGATTCAGGTTTCATCTCGATTTGAGGCATGGAAGTCTGCCTTCCTATCAAGTTGTAAAAGGGGAATCAGTCCTCCTGTCGTGAGAAGGCGGTTCATAAGGCTTTTTCTACAGGCTCAGCATGGTTGTCATGTATACCGTCATGTTGTGATGTCATATTCGGTGTTCCCTTGGAGTTTTGCTAGATCATCAGACCTACCTCAATTGGAGGAGGAACTCAGAGTCCTTTATACTTGCAGCAGGATCCACGGGAGTGCATTCGAGATTCCTAGGAAAAAGCGGTCTCCTCTTGTTGTTGGAGAAAAGGAAAGGATTCCTATTGAGTTGAAGCAAAGTTTGAACGCTCGTATGGTGAGGAGGTTGGGAATACGGAGCCCTTTTTGAGGTGTGGAAAGAAACTCAAGTTTTCTCTATATTGAAATCGGGTATTCTGGAAGCCCCTTGAATTGCAAATAGGAATTCAAGCCTCCTATCATATGTCAAGAGAGAACTCGTCTCAGGATTGCTCTTCATGCGCTGCAGGAAGTAAAGGGCCTCATGTGACTTTCTTGGGGGCATCTCGTGGTCTTTGGCGTGTTGCGGGGGAATGTTTGTCTTTCCTTTCGAATTACGATGGAGACATCAGGTTTACACTCTATTGCCTCAGGGAAGTCAAGTTGCGAGGAGAAGGTCGTGATTGCTCTCGAGTGAATGCAGAGGAATCGGGCTTCAATTTGCATTGAAAGGGGTAATCCCAAAGAGTTTCTCTAGATGGGGCAGGTAATGTTCGAAACCCACGCCTGGCAACAGGCCCTCACGGATCCTCTCAAGTTGTCTCTGGGAAAACAGGAATCCTTTGAGTTGTTAGGAGGCTTTGGGATGCCTTTCGAGGCAATGCAGGGGAATAGGGTCTCATGTGGAGTTGAGGCGCTATCTTCAGGGTGCCTCTCCAGTTCCGACAAAGATCTCAGTGATCCTATGAAGTTTCAACAGGGGAGTCATGCCACGTCTCTTGTTGAGCCATAGAACTCCGCTATCTTAATGAGTTATCAAAGTAGTGGGAGATCTTATGTCGATTTGCATTTCTGTCCTGGTGCTTTTTCTCCATGATATATCTGGGAAGTCAGGCCTCCTTCTGTGGTGTTAGTTGATCTCGCGGGTTCTCTTTGAATCGGTACACTGGAATCAGTCCTTATGTTGAGCGGATGGGGATGTCCGTGTATTTTTTAATTTTGCCATGCCTCCCCGGGGTCCACTCGAGTTTCAAGGGGAGATGGGCCTCCTATTCAAATTCGACGGGAACATCGGGATTAATTTCCAGACGAAGCAGGGGAATTGATTCTCACCTGGAGATGACAAGTGGAAAAAGGGTCTCTTCTTGAGCTGTGGCAGGAACCTCGCTGCTCCTCTAGAGTTGGGTGGGTATCTCAGTTGACTTCTTGAGTTGCGTATAGGGTGCTAAGTATTCTTCCTAGTTTGAAGAGCGAATGCGGGATTTTTCTAAACATGCTGCACTGGAAAGCGGGGTCATGTCGCGTGGAGTGGAGCCGTTAATTGTTTTTTGCGACATGAGTCTTGAAGCTTGGAAATCTTCTCGAGTTACGACAGGAACCACTGGGACTCGCTAGTTTTGCTTCCGAGAAGTCAGGTCTGCTTTCCTGTTGAAAGTGGAACCTCAGGATTCCTTTCGAGTCCCTGCAGTGCATGAAGGCCTCATTTTAAACTGGAGTGGGTAAACTCAGCATTCCTCTCCAGTGACCACAGGGATCATGGGGTTGCTACGAAGTTGCCACTGAGGAGTTAGGACTAGTCTTTGTTGAAGATGGAACTCTGTTTTCCGTGCGAGTTTAAAAGGATTGTCAGGTCTGCTGTCTTTACAAGGGGGATATTCAGACATTTTCCAGACTCTCAGCGGGGGATTCATGCCTCAGATCATGTTGGGAGGTGATAATCGGTGTTCCACTTGAGCTGGTTTAAGCGCAATATAAATCATCTCTAGATGAGTATGAACTTGGAGTCTTTGACCTTGCTGCAGGATCCATGGGGTTGCCCTCGAGTGTCATTTGATGTGACAGGACTGACACCTGGTGTGAGGGAATGTTGGGATTCCTCCTCAGCTGAAAGTGAAATGGCCCATTATCTTCAACTGAGGTGTGACCACGGGGCTTCTCTTAAATTATGGCAGGAAATTCGGTTTTCTTCTCTCATCTGGACGGGTATCTCTGGGCGACCCTTAAGTTGCTTCAAGGAATTATAAACTCATATCCAATTTGGAGAAAGAACTCTGGACTACTGTCTGTGCACTGCAGGAAAAAAAGGGCCTTATCTTGCTTTGAAAGAGGAACCTCGAGGTTTTTCTCGAGTTGCTGCTGGAAGTGTGCTGATCCTCTCGAGTAACAATGGGAATATCAGGGAGCCTACTGTGTTGTCTCAGGGAAGTCAGAAGGCCCTTCCACATACAAGGGGAACCTTGAGATACCTTTGGAGTCATTGCAGAGAAAGAGGTCTGTATCTAGATTCGAGTCTGTTTCACTCAGGATTCCTCTCCAGTAGCAACAGGGTTCTCAGGGTTGCTCTCCAGATTCACCTGGAGATCAGATCTCGATTTGTGTTAAGATATGGAACTCTGCTTCCTTCTCGATTTGTAAAAGGTGTGTTAGGTCACAGTCTTGTTGAATTTGCATCTGGAGATGGTATTGAGAATGCTCGGGAAGTCTGGTCTCCACTCATTTAGTGAGTTGATACTCGAGGATACATTTGAATCTGTGCAGGGGATTTAGACAATATCTCGAGTGGTTGGGGAAATCGGTCCCTTTTCCATGTGTGTTTTGAAATCCCGGGGATTCTGCTGAGTTTCAAGATGGTACCAGCCTCCTCATACTGTGCGACGAGAATGTCCGGTCTCCATTCCTGACAAAGCTGTGAATTCGTCTGTCATCTGGAAAAGAGGCCTGGAAAATGGGGCACTTTGTCAGTTATGGCGGGAAACTTGGTGTTCTTCTCGATTGGGGCTGGGTATGTCAGTGTAATTTTTGAGTCACATAAAGGATGTTAAGAATCTTCTCGCGGGAATGTGGGACTTCCCTTGAGAATCTGCAACGGAAATGCTCCTCATCTCGCCTTGAGGGCAGAATCTTGTTGTTTTACTCGAGTTGCGGATGGTAGCTTGGTGTCGCTCTCCAGTTGCGATGGGGACCTAGGAACTCGCTCGTGTTCCTTCAGGGAATTCAGGTCTCCTTTCTTGTTGAAAGGGGTAGTTTGGAATTACTCTCCAGACGTGGAATGAGAATAGGGCCTCCTCTGCTTTTGAGTCGGAAATTTGTGTGCTCCTCTCCATTGGGGTCGGCTATGTCGGGTACTTTTTGAGTCGCATAGAGTGTCAAGTACCCTTTCGAATTTCAAGCGGGAATATGGGATTTCTCTTGAGACTCTGCAACGAAAAATTTCCTCATCTGGCATTGAAAGGATAATCTTGTGGCTTTTCTCAAGTTGCAGCTGGAAGTTTGGGGTTCCTCTCGAGTTGCGTCGGGGACCTCAGGAACTCTCTCGTGTTGCCCCATGGAAGTTTGGTCTCCTATCATGTTGGAAGGGAAACCTCGGGATTCCTCTCTAGGCGCAGCAGAGGAATAGGGCAGCATCTATCATTGAGTCGGTCAACTGTGTGTTCCTCTCCAGTGGAGACAGGGATATCTGGGTTGCTATGAACGTTCTACTGGGGGGTCAGGTTTCGTCTCTATTTGAGGCATGGAAATCTGCTTTCCTTTCGAGTTGTAAAAGGGGAATCTGTCCTCGTGTCATTATCAGGCGGTTCATTAGGGATTTTTCTATAGCCTCAGCATTGGTGTCAGGTCTCCCGTCCTGTTTTGATGTCATAGTCGGTTTTACCTTGGAGCTTTGCTATATCCTCAGGACTTACCTCGATTGGAGGGGGAACTCAGAGTGACGGGTAGCTTGTAGTCTCTTTCGAGTTACCACGGGGACCTACAAAACTTGCTCGTGTTACTTCTTGGAAGTCAGGGCTCCTTTCGTGTTGCAAGGAAAGCTTCTGGACTACCCTTGAGGCATGAAGTGTGAATAGGGCCTCGTCTAAGAATGAGTCTTTATATTGTGTTCTCCTCTCCTGTGGGGACTGCTATGTCAGGGAATTTTTGAGTCGCATAAAGGGTGTCAAGTATCCCTACGAATTTCAAGCAGGAATGTGGGATTTCTCTTGAGACTCTGCAGCAGAATACTTCCTCATC
Organism: Moschus berezovskii; assembly: GCF_049115385.1. Classification (NCBI taxonomy): domain Eukaryota; kingdom Metazoa; phylum Chordata; class Mammalia; order Artiodactyla; family Moschidae; genus Moschus; species Moschus berezovskii. Next base: position 47,118,074 of record NC_142485.1, on the reverse strand, counting down.
TCACATTGATGGGAAATCTTGTGGTTATTTGCGACTTACATCGGGAAGCTTGATGTTCCTCTCGAGTTGCGAAGGGGACCTCAGGAACTCGCTTGTGTTATGCCAAGGAAGTCTGGTCTTCTTTCGTGCTGGAATGGGAACCACGGTGTTCTTCCCGTGGCGTAGCAGAGGAATAGAGCCAAATCTAGCATTGTGTAGGTGAATTGTGTGCCTCAGTGGGGCAAGTTCTGTCAGGGAAGATTTGAGTCACATAAAGAGTGTCAAGTACTCTTTCGAGTTTCAAGCGGGAATGTGGAGTTTTTCTGAGACTCTGCATTGCATAAATTCCTCATCTTTCCTGGAGGGCTGAATCTTTGGTTTTTCTCGAGTTGTGGCGGGAAGCTTGTGTTCCCTCTCGAGTTGCGACGGTGACCTCAGGAACTCACTTGTGGTCTTCAGGGAAATCAGGTCTCCTTTCGTATTGCAAGGAGAGCTACGGGATTACTCTCGAGGCGTGGAATGGGAATAGTGCATGATCTAAGTTTGAGTTCGGAAATTGTGTGTTCCTCAGAACTGGGGACAGCTATGCCAGGGAACTTTTTGGGTTACATAAAGGGTGTCAAGTAACCGTACGAGTTTTAAGAGGAAATGTGGGATTTCTCTTGAGACTCTGCAGCAGAAAAGTTCCTCATCATTCCTTGAGGGCAGAATGTTGTGGTTTTTCTTGAGTTGTGGCGGGAACCTTGGGGTCACTCATGAATTGCGACGGGGACCTCAGGAACTCGCTCCCATTGACCCTGGAAAGTCAGGTCTCCTTTCGTGCTGGAAGGGGAATTTAGAGATTCCTCTCGAGGCGTGGAATAGGAATTGGGCCTCATCTATAGATGAGTCCGTTAATTGTGTGCTCCTCTCCTGTGGGGACGGCTTAATCAGGGAGCTTTTTGTGTCGAAGTAAGGGTGTCAAGTATCCGTTCGAATTTAAACCGGGAATGTGGGGTTTCTCTTGAGACTCTGCAGCAGAAATATTCCTCATCTCGCATTGATGGGGAATCTTTGATTTTCCTCGAGTTGTGGCGGGAAGCAAGTGGTCTCTCTTGAGTTACGTCGGGGAACTCAGGAACTCACTCATGTTGCTTCAGTGAGGTCAGATCTCCTTTCGTTTTGCAAGAGAGCTTCGGGATTACCCTCGAGGGGTGGAATGGGAATAGGGCCTCATCTAAGGTTGAGTCGGTAAATTGTGTGCTCCTCAACCTGGGGACTGCTATGTCAGGGAACTTTTTGAGTCGTATAAACAGTGTGACGTACCCGTTCATGTTTCAAGAGGGAATGTGTGCTTTCTCCTGAGACTCTGCAGCAGAAATATTCCTCATCTCGCATTGATGGGGGAGTCTTGTGACTTTTCTCGAGTTGCGGCGGGAAACTTGGGGTTCTCCTCGACTTGTGACGGGGGAATCAGGAAATGAATCGTGTTGCCCCAGGGAAGTACATTCTCCTATCATGTTGGAAGGGGAACCTCGGGATTCCTCTCCAAGCGCAGCAGATGAATAGGGCCATATCTAGTGTTGATTTTGTCAACTCTGTGTTCCACTCCAGTGGGGATATGGATCTTGGAGTTGCTCTCATCATTCACCTGGGGAGTCAGGGCTCTTCTCGTGTTCAGGCATGGAACTCCACTTTCTTCTCGATTTGTAAAAGGGTTGTTAGACCACAGTCGAGTTGAATTTGTAACTGGAGATTGTATCGAGAATTCTCGGTGAGTCAGGTCTCCATTCGTCTTGTAAGTTGATACTAGAGGATACATTTGAATCTGTGCCGTGGAATCAGACAATATCTAGAGGGGGTGGGGACATTGGTTCATTTTCCAATTGTGATTTGAAACTCTCCTGATCCTCTCTAGTTTCAAGGTGAGCCCGGCCTCCTCGTACAGTGCGACAGGAACGTCTGGATTCCATTCCAGACAAAGCAGGTGAATCTACTGTCATCTGGATAACAGGACTGGATAACGGGGCACTTTGTCAGTTGTGACAAGAAACGGTGTTCCTCTCAATTGGGGCGGGGTATGTCTTGTAATATTTGAGTCGCATTAAGGATGTAAAGTAACCTGTAGTTTTGCCACCTGGAATGTGGGATTTCTTCTGAGAATCTGCAACCGAAATGTTCCTCATCACGCTTTGAGGGCAGAATTTTGTGGTTTCCCTCGAGTTGGGGCGGGAAGCTTTGGGTCCCTCTCGAATTGTGACGGGGATCTGAGGAACTCGCTCGTGTTTCCCCAGGAAAGTCAGGGCTCCTTTCGTGTTGGAAGAGGAATTTCGGGATTCCTCTTGAGGCGTGGAGTGGGAATTGGGCCTCATCTAGAGATGAGTCCTTTAATTGTGTGCTCCTCTCCTGTGGGGACGGCTTAATTATGGAGCTTTTTGTGTCGCAGAAAGGGTGTCAAGTACCCTTTCGAATTTCAAGCGGGAATGTGGGATTTCAGAAAATTTCCTCATCTCGCATTGATGGGGGAATCTTATGGTTTTTCTCGAGTTGTGGTGGGAAGCTTGTAGTCTCTCTCGAATTACGACCGGGATCTCAGGATCTCACTCGTGTTGCTTCAGGGATGACAGGTCTCCTTTCGTGTTGCAAGGAGAGCTTCGGGATTACTCTCGAGGCGTGGAATGGGAATAGGACCTCATGTAAGGATGAGTCTGTATATTGTGTTCTCCTCTCCAATGGGGACAGCTAAGTCTGGGAACTTTTTGAGTCGCATAAATGGTGTCAAGTACCCCTATGAGTTTCAAGCGGCATAGTGGGATTTCTTTTGAGACTCTGCAGCAGAACACTTCCTCATCTCGCATTGATGGGGAATCTTGCGTTTTTTTTCGAGTTATGGCGGGAAGCTTAGGGTTCCTCTCGAGTTGCCACGGGGACCTCAGGAACTCGCTCGTGTTTTCCCAGGGAAATGTGGTCTCCTTTCTTGTTGGAACAGGTACCACGGTATTCTTCCCATGGAGCAGCAGAGGAATAGGGCTGAATCTAACCTTGTGTAGGTAAATTGTGTGCTCTTCCTCAGTGGGGCTGGTTATTTCGGGGAAGTTTTGAGTCACATAAAGGGTGTCAAGTACCCCTACGAGTTTCAAGTGGTGATGTGGGATATCTCTTGAAACTTTGCAGCAGAAAATTTCCTCATCTCGCATTGATGGGCGAATCTTCTGGCTTTCCTCCTGTTGTGGCACGTAACTTGTAGTCTCTCTTGACTTCTGACTGGGATCTCAGGAACTCGCTGGTGTTGTCCCAAGGAAGTCTGGTCTCCTTTCGTTTTGGAACGGGAACCACGGTATTCTTACCGTGGAGCAGCAGAGGAATAAGGCCAAATCTATCATTGTGTAAGTAAATGTTGTGCTCTTCCTCAGTGGTGCCTGTTATGTCGGAGAAATTTTTAGTCGCATAAATAGTGTCAAGTACCCCTACAAGTTTCAAGCGGGAATTTGGGATTTCTCTTGAGACTTTGCAGCCAAAAATTTCCTCATCTCCCATTGATGGGTGAATCTTTTGGTTTCTTTCGAGTTGCGGTGGGTAGCTTTTAGTCTCTCTCGAGTTATGACGAGGACCTCAGGAACTTGCTCGTGTTGTCCCAGGGAAGACAGGCCTACTATCATGTTTGAAGGGAAACCGCGGGATTCCTCTTGAGGTGCAACAGAGGAATAGGGCCCATCCAGCGTTGAGTCGGTCAACTGTGTTTTCCCCTCCAGTGGTGACGGTAATCTCCGTGTTGCTCTGAAGTTTCTACTGGGAAATCAGATTTCGTCTCAATTTGAAGCACGGAATTTTGCTTTCCTTTCGAGTTGTAAAAGGGGAAGCAGTCCTCCTGTCATGGTCAGGTGGTTCATTAGGGCTTTTCTCTAGGCTCAACATGGGTGGGGCCTCAAGAGCCTCTCAAGTTATCTCTGGGAGTCCGAAATCTTTTGATCTGTGAGGAGACTTTGGGATGACTTTCGAATCAGTGCAGGGGAATAGGGTCTCCTCTGAATTGGAGGCGCTAAGCTGAATGTGCCTCTCCAGTTCCGACAAGGAATTCAGTGATCCTATGAAGTTTCAACAAGGGAGTCATGCCACGTCTCTTGTTGAGGCATGGAACTCCCCTATCTTTTCGAGTTTTAAAAGGGGTGGGAGGCCTCATGCCGAGTTGCATTTCTCTCCTGGGGCTTTTTCTCCATGATGCACCTGGGAAGTCAGATCTCCTTCTGTGCTGTTAGTTGATTCCTGGGATTCTGTTTGAATCTGTTGAGTGGAATTAGTCCTTATGTCGAGCGGATAGGGAAATCGGTTTCTTTTTGAATTGTGGCAAGACTCCCGGGGGTCCTCTCTAGTTTCAAGGGGAAATCAGCCTCCTCTTCAGATTCAATGGGAACATTGGGATAAATTTCCAGAAGAAGAAGCAGAATCCATCCTTACCTGGCAATTACAAGAGGAAAACGGGTCTCTTCTTGAGCTGTGGCAGAAACCTTGCTGCTCCGCTCCAGTTTGGCCGGGTATCATGGTGAACTGCTTGAGTTGCATATAGGGGGCCGGGTATCCTTTCGAGTTTGAAGAGGGATTGTGGGCTTTCTCTTAAGAAGCTGCATTGGAAAGGGGCGTCCTGTCGCGTGGAGTGGAGAATTATATGGTTTTTCTCGAGTTGCGTCTTGACGCTTGGATGTCTTCTCCAGTTATGACAGGAAGCATCCGATTCTAATTTTGCTTCAGAAAATTCGCATCTGCTTTCCCGTTGAAAGTGGAACCTCGGGATTCCTTTCGAGTCGCTGCAGGACATGAGGGCCACATTTTGACTTGAAGTTTCCAGTGGGGAGGCAGGCCTAGTCTTTTTTGACGATGGAACTCTACTTTCCCCCAGAGTTTAAAGCGATTGTCAGGTCTTCTGTCTTTTAAAGGGGGAAACATGGGCTTTATCTGAGAGTCTCATCAGGGGAATCATGCCTCAGATCGAGTTGGGAGGTGATAATCCGTGTTCCAATGGAGCTGCTTCAAGCGCAAAGTGACTCATCTCTAGGGGCGTGTGAACTCGGAGTCCTTTGACCTTACTGCAGGATCCATGCAGTTGAACTCGAGTGTCAAAACATGTGACAGGACTCGACAAGTGGTGCGAGGGAAAGTTGGGATTCCTCTTCAGTTGAAAGTGGAATAGCCCATTAACTTCAGGTGAAGTGTGACCACAGGGCTTCTCTAAAATTGTGTCGGGAAATTCGGTTTTCATCTCTCATGGGACGGGTATCTCTGTGCGAACCTTTAGTGGCGTCAAGGAATTCAAAACTCATATTGAAAATGGAGAAGGAACACGGGACTACTGTCAATGTGCTGCAGGAAAAAAAGGGCTAAATCTTGCTTTAAAACAGGAATCTAGATGTTTTTCATGAGTTTCTGCGTGAAGTGTGGTGGTCCACTTGAGTACTGAAGGGACTATCTGGGAGCCTCCCCTGTTTACCCTGGGAATCAGAACGCCTATGCTTTTGCAAGGGGAACCTCGGGATTCCTTTGGAGTCGCTGCAGAGAAATAGGTTTGCATCTAGATTCGAGTCCTTTTAACTAAGGATTCCTCTCCAGTAGCAACAGGGTTTTCGGGATTGTTCTCAAAATTCACCTGGGGAGTCAGTCTTCGTCTCGTTTTCAGACATGAAACTCCTCTTTCATCCCGAATTTAAAAGGGGTGTTAGGCCACAGTCGAGATGCATTTGTACCTGGAGGTTTTATTGAGAATGCTCGGGGAGTCAGGTCTCCTCCCGTCTAGTGAGTTGACACTCGAGGATACATTTGAATCTGTGCAGAGGAATTAGACAATATCTCGAGTGGGTGGGTAAATCAGTAACTTTTCCAAGTGTGTTTTGAAATCCCAGGGATTCTGCTGAGCTTCAAGATGGTACACACCTCCTCATATTTTACGACCGGAATGTCCAGCTTCCATTCCAGACAAAGCAGTGGATACGGCTGTCCTCTGGAAAAGAGGACTGGAAAACGGGGCACTTTGTCAGTTGTGGCGGGAAACTCGCTGTTCCTCTGAATTGGGGCTGGGTAAGTCACTGTAATTTTTGAGTCACATAAAGGATGTTAAGTAATGTGTCCTGTTTCATGCGGGAATGTGGGACTTTTCTTGAGAATCTGCAACAGAAATGTTCCTCATCTCGCCTTGAGGGCAGAATCTTGTTGTTTTTCTCGAGTTGTGGCGGTAACCTTGGTGTCTCTCTCAGGTTGCGATGGGGACATAGGAACTCGCTCGTGTTGCTTCAGGGAATTCAGTTCTCCTTTCATGTTGAAAGGGGTACTTCGGGATTACTCTTGAGATGTGGAATAAAAATAGAGCCTTATCTAGTGTTGAGTTCGAAAATGGTGGGCTCCTTTCCAGTGGCGACGGCTATGTCAGGTAGTTTTTGAGTCGCATAAAGGGTGTCAAGTACCCGTTCGAGGTTGAAGCGGTAATGTGGGATTTCTCTTCAGACTCTGCAGAGGAAATTTTTCTCATCTCACTTTCAGGGGAGAATCTTGTGGTTTTTCTCGAGTTGCAGCTGGAAGCTTGGGTTATTTCTCTAGTTGCGATGGGGAACTCAGGAACTCACTCGAGTTGACCCAGGGAAATCAGGTCTCCTATCGTGATGGAAGGGAAACCTTGGGATTCCTGTCGAGGCCCAGCAGAGGCATACGGCCTCATCCAGCTTTGAGTCGGTGAACTGTGTGTTCCTCTCCAGTGGCGAAAGAGATCTCGGGGTTGCTATGAAGATTCTACTCTGGAGTCAGGTTTCGTTTCGATTTGAGGCATGGAATTCTGCTTTTCTATCGAGTTGTAAAAGGGGAATCAGGTCTTCTGTTCGTGATAAAGTGGTTCATTAGGATATTTCTACAGGCTCAGCATGGTTGTCATGTATCCCGTCATGTTGTGATGTCATAGTCGGTGTTCCCTTGGAGCTTTGCTTGAGCATCAGGACCTACCTCGATTGGAGGAGGAACTCAGAGTCCTTTACACTTAAAGCAGGATCCATGGCAGTGCATTCGAGATTCCTAGGAGAAAGCGGCTTCCTCTTGTGGTGGGCGAAGAGGAAAGAATTCCTCTTGAGTTGAAGCAGGGTTTGAACGCTCATATCGTGAGAAGGTTGGGAATACGGAGCCCTTCTTGAGGTTTGGATAGTAATTCAAGTTTTCTCTCAATTGAAGACGGATATTCTGGGAGCCCCTTGAATTGTAAATAGGAATTCAAGCCTCCTATCAAAGAAAAGTTATGACCAACCTTGATAATATATTAAAAAGCAGAGACATTACTTTGCCAACAAAGGTCCGTCTAGTCAAGGCTATGGTTTTTCCCATGGTCATGTATGGATGTAAGAGTTGGACTGTGAAGAAAGCTGATCACCGAAGAACTGATGCTTTTGAACTGTGGTGCTGGAGAAGACTCTTGAGTGTCCCTTGTATCGCAAGGAGATCCAACCAGTCCATTCTAAGGGAGATCAGTCCTGTGTGTTCATTGGAAGGACTGATGCTAAAGCTGAAACTGCAATACTTTGGCCACCTCATGTAGCGAGTTGACTCACTGGAAAAGTCTCTGATGGTGGGAAAGGCTGGGGTTCGGAGGATAAGGGGACGAACAAGAATGAGATGGCTGGATGCCATTACCGACTCTGTGCAGATGAGTTTGAGTGAACTCCGGGAGTTGGTGATGGACAGAGAGGCCTGGTGTGCTGTGATTCATGGGGTCGAGGAGAGTCGGACACGACTGAGCGACTTAACTGAACTGAACTGATCATATGTCAAGAGAGAACTCCACTCGGGATTGCTCTTCAGGCGCTGCAGGAACAAAAGGGCCTCCTGTGACGTCCTGGGGCATCTCGTGGTTTTTGGCGTGTTGCGGTTGGACGTTTGGCTTTCCTTTCGTCTTACGATGGGGAACTCAGGTGGACACACTGTTACCTCAGGGAAGTCAAGTTGCGAGGGGAAGATCGTATTTGCTCTCGAGTCAATGCACAGGAATCGATCTTCAATTTACATTGAAAGGGGTAATCCCAAAGAGTTTCAAGAGATGGGGCAGGAAATTTTGGATTCCTCGCGTGGCAACAGGGACCTCACGGAGCCTAGCAAGTTGTCTCTGGGAAGACCAGAATACTTTGATGTGTGAGGAGGCTTTGGAATGCCTTTCGAGGCAGTGCAGGGGAATAGGGTCTCATCTGGCGTTGAGGCACTGTCCTCAGGGTGCCTCTCCATTTCCGACAAGGATCTCAGTGATCCTATGAAGTTTCAACAAGGGAGTAATGCCATGTCTCTTGTTGAAGCATGAAACTCCACTATCTTTTCGAGTTATAAAAGAGGTGGGAGGCCTCATGTCGAGTTGCATTTCTGTCCTGAGGTTTTTTCTCCATGATGCACCTGGGAATTCAGGCCTCCCTCTGTGGTGTTAGTTAATCTCTGGGGTTCTCTTTGAATCGGTATAGAGGAATCAGTCTTTATGTCGAGCGGATGGGGATATCAGTGTTTTTTTGAATTGTGGCACGAATTCCCGGGGTCCTCTCGAGTTTCAAGGGGAGATCGGCCTCCTCTTCAGTTTCGTCGGGAACATCAGGATTAATTTCCAGACGAAGCTGAGGAATCCATCCTCACCTGGAGATGATAACTGGAAAACGGGTCTCTTCTTGAGCTGTGACAGGAACCTCCCTGCTCCTCTCGAGTTGTTCGGGGTATCTCGGTTAACTTCTTGAGTTGTGTATAGGGTGCCGAGTAACCTTTCGAGTTTAAGAGGGAATGTGGGATTTCTCTTAAGACGCTGCACTGGAAAGGGACATCGTGTCCCGTGCAGTGGAGTATTTAATGGTTTTTCGCGAGTTGCGTCTTGAAGCATAGGGTTCTTCTCGAGTTAGGACAGGAACCACTGGAACTCGCTACTTTTGCTTCAGAGAAGTCAGAACGGCTTTCCTGTTAAAATTGGAACCTCGTGAATCCTTTTGAGTCGATGAAGGGCATGAGGGCCTCATTTAGACTGGAGTGGGTAAACTCAGAGTTCCTCTCTAGTGGCCATATAGATCGTGGGGTTGTTATTAAGTTGCCAGTGAGGAGTCAGGCCTAGTCATTTTTGAGAATGGAACTCTGCTTTCCTCCCGAGTTTAAAAGGATTGTCACGTCTAATATCTTTGCAAGTGGGAAACGTGGGCTGTTTGGAGAGTCTCAGCGGGGGATTCATGTCACAGATAATGTTGGGAGGTGATAATCCGTGTTCCACAAGAGCAGTATTAAGCGCATCATGGCTCATCTCTAGTTCAGTGTGAACTTGGAGTCCTTTGACCTTTTGCAGGATCCACGGGGTTGCCATCGAGTGTCAATTGATGTGACAGGACTTGACACGTGGTGCGAGGGGAAGTTGGGATTACTCTTCAATTGAAATTGGGATGGCCCATTTTCTTCAGCTGAGGTGTGACCACGGAGCTTCTCTTAAATTGTGGCATGAAATTCGGTTTTCTTCTCTCATTGGGACGGGTATCTATGGGCGACCCTTAAGTTGTTTCAAGGCATTCAAAACTCATATCCAATTTGCAGAAGGAACTCTGGACTTTGGTCTATGTGCTGCAGGAGAAAAAGACCTCATCTAGCTGTGAAAGATGAACCTCGAGGTTTTTCTCGAGTTGCTGCTGGAAGTGTGCAGATCCTCTCGAGTAACAGTGGGAATATCAGGGAGCCTCTCGTGTTGTCTCAGGGAAGTCAGAACGCATTTCCATTTGCAAGGGGAAACTGGGGATGCCTTTGGAGTCGCTGCAGAGAAATAGGATTGCATCTAGATTCGAGTTCGTTTCACTCAGGATTCCTCCTCAAGCAACAGGGTTCTAGGGGTTGCTCTTTAATTCAACGGGGAGTCAGAACTCGTCTCGTGTTCAGAAATGGAACTCTGATATCTTCTCGATTTGTATAAGAAGTGTTAGGCCACAGTCGAGTTGAACTCGTAACTGGAGTTTGTATTGAGAATGCTCGGGGAGTCAGGTCTCCTCCCGTCTAGTGAGTTGATACTCGAGGATACATTTGAATATGTGCAGTTGAATAAGAAAATATCTCGAGTGGGTGGAGAAATCGGTACCTTTTCAAAGTGTTTTGAAATCCCAGGGATTCTGCTGAGTTTCAAGATGGTTCCACCATCCTCATACTGTGCGACGGGAACGTCCGGTTTCCATTCCAGACAAAGCAGTGGATACGGCTGTCATCTGGAAAAGAGGACTGGAAAACGGGGCACTTTGTCAGTTGTGGCGGGAAACTCGCTGTTCCTCTCGATTGGGGCGGGTTAGGTCTGTATAATTTTTGAGTCACGTAAAGAATTTTATGTAACGTGAGCTGTTTCATGCAGGAATGTGGGCCTTCTTTTAAGAATCTACAATGGAAATGTTCCTCATCTCGCTTGAGGGCAGAATCTAGCGGTTTTTCTAAAGTTGCGGCGGTAAACTTCGGGTCTCTCTTGAGTTGCTATGGGGACAGAAGAACTCGTTCGTTTTGCTTCAGGGAATTCAGGTCTCCTTTCGTGTTGAAAGGGGTACTTCGGGATTACTCTTGAGATGTGAAATGGGAATAGAGCCTGATCCAGTGTTGAGTCCGAAAATTGTGTGCTCCTCTCCAGTGGCGATGGATATGTCGGGTAGTTTTTGAGTCGCATAAAGGGTGTCAAGTACCCGTTGAGGTTCAAGCGGAAATGTGGGATATCTCTTGAGACTCTGCAGTGGAGAAATTTCTCATCTCACTTTGAGGGGAGAATCTTGTGGTTTTTCTAGAGTTGTGGATGGAAGCTTGGGATACTTCTCGAGTTGCGACGGGGTACTCAGGAACTCACTCGTGTTGACCCAGGGAAGTGAGGTCTCCTATCGTGTTGGAAGGGCAACCTCGGGTTTCCTCTCGGGCGCAGCAGAGGAATACGGCCTCATCCACCTTTGAGTCGGTCAACTGTGTGTTCCTCTCCACTGGTGAAAGGAATCACGGGGTTGCTATTAATGTTCTAATGGGGAATCAGGTTTCATCTCTATTTGAGCCATGGAATTCTGCTTTCCTGTCGAGTTGTAAAAGGGGAATTAGCCCTCCTGTTCGTGATAAGGCTGTTCGTAAGGATTTTTCTAGAGGCTCAACATGGTTGTCATGTGTTCCTTCATGTTTTGATGTCATAGTCGGTGTTCCCTTGGAGATTTACATGAGCATCTGGACCCAACTCAATTGGAGCAGGAACTCAGAGTCCTTTATACTTACAGCAGGATCCAGGGGAGTGCATTCGAGATTCATAGGAGAAATCAACCTCCTCTTGTGGTGGGAGAAGAGGAAAGGATTCCTCGTGAGTTGAAGCAGGGTTTGAACGCTCATATCGTGAGGAGGTTGGGAATACAGAGACTTTCTTGAGGTGTGGAAAGAAACTCTTTTCTCTCAATTGAAGACGGGTATTCTGGGAGCCCCTTGAATTGTAAATAGGAATTCAAGCCTCCTATCATATGTCAAGAGAGAACTTAACTCGAAATTGCTCTTCTGGCACTGCAGGAAGAGAAGGGTCTCCTGTGACTTTCCTGTGGCTTCTCGTGTTTTTTGGCGAGTTGCAGTTGGACATTTGACTTTCCTTTGGACTTACGAAGGGAAACTCTGGTTGACACTCTATTGCCTCAGGGAAGTCAAGTTGCAAGGGAAAGGTCGTGATTGCTCTCGAGTGAATGCAGAGAAATCGGGCTTCAATTTACATTGAAAGGGGTAATCCCAGAGTTTCTCGAGATGGGGCATGAAACTTTCAGATCCATCGAGTGGCAACAGAGGCCTCAGGGAGACTCTCAAGTTGTCTCTGGTAAGACCGGAATCCTTTGATGTATGAGGAGGCTTTGGAATGCCTTTCAAGGCAGTGCAGGGGAATAGGGTCTCATCTGGCGTTGAGGCACTGTCCTCAGGGTGCCTCTCCAGTTACGACAAGGATCTCAGTGATCCTATGAAATTTCAACAGTGGAGTCATGCCACGTGTCTTTCTGAGGCATGGAACTCCGCTATCTTTTTGAGTTATAAAAGAGGTGGGAGGCCTCATGTCGAGTTACATTTCTGCGCTGGGGCTTTTTATCCATGATGCACCTGGGAAGTCAGGCCTCCCTCTGTTGTGTTAGTTGTTCCCGGGATTCCCTTTGGATTGGTACAATGGAATCAGTCTTTATGTCGAGAAGATGGGTATATCAATGTCATTTTGAATTGTGGCACGACTCCACGGGGTCCACTCGAGTTTCAAGGGGATATGGGCCTCCTCTTCAGATTCGACGGGAACATCGGGATTAATTTCCAGACGAAACAGGGGAGTTGATCCTCACCTGTTGATGACAAGTGGAAAACGGGTCTCTTGTAGAGCTGTGGCAGGAACCTCGCTGCTCCTCTAGAGCTGGGCCGGGTATCTTGGTTAACTTCTTTAGTTGCATATAGGGTATGGAGTATCCTTTTGAGTTTGAAGAGCGAATGTGGGATTTCTTTTAAGACGCTTTACTGAAAAGGGGCCTCGTGTAGCTGTAGTGGAGCATTTAATGATTTTTCACGAGTTGCGTCTTGAAGCTTGGAGGTCTTCTCGAGTTACGACAGCAACCATTGGGACTCGCTTGTTTTGCATAAGAGAACTCAGTTCAGCTTTCCTGTTGAAAGTGGAATCTCGGGATTCCTTTCGAGTCGATGCAGGGCATGAGAGCCTCATTTAGACTGGAGTGCGTAAACGCATCATTCCTCTCCACTGGCAACAGGGATCGTGTGGTTGCTATGAAGTTGCCAATGAGGAGTCAGGGCTAGTCTTTGTTGAGGATGGAACTCTGCTTTCCTCCAGCCTTTAAAAGTATTGTCAGGTCTGTTGTCTATTCAAGTGGGAAACTTGGTCTGTTTGGAGAGTCTCAGCTGGGGATTCATGCCTCAGATCATGTTGGGAGGTGATGCTCCTTGTTCCACCTGAGCAGCTTTAAGTGCAACATGACTCATCTCTAGTTGAGTGTGAACTCGGAGTTCTTTGACCTTGCTGCAGGATCCACGGGGTTGCCCTCGAGTGTCAACTGATGTGACAGGACTCGACAAGTGGTGTGAGGGGAAGTTGGGATTCTTCTTCAGTTGAAAGTTGAATGGCCCATTTTCTTCAGGTGAAATGTGACCACGGGGCTTCTCTTAAATTGTGGCAGGAAATTTGGTTTTCTTCTCTCATCGGGAGGGGTGTCTCTGGGCGACCCTTCAGTTGCTTTAAGAAATTCAAAACTTATATCCAATTTGCCGAAGGAAGTCTGGACTTCTCTCTATGTGCTGCAGGAAAAAAAGGAACTCATTATTCTTTGAAAGAGGAATCTCGAGGTTTTTCTCGAGTTGCTGCTTGAAGTGTGCTGATCCTCTCGAGTAACAACGGGAAGATCAGGGAGCCTCCCTTGTTGTCTCTGGGAAGTCAGAACACCTTTCCATTTGCATGGGGAACATGGGATGCCTTTGGAGTAGCTGCAGAGAAGTAGGTCTGCATCTAGATTCGACTCCGTTTCACTCAGGATTCCTCTCCAGTGGCAACAGGGTTCTCGGTGTTGCTCTCCAGATTCACCTGGGAGTCAGGCCTCGTCTCGTGTTCAGACTTGGAACTCCACGTTATTGTCGATTTGTAAAAGGGGTGTTAGGCCACAGTCGAGTTCAATTTGTACCTGGAGATTTTATTGAGAATGCTTGGGAGTCAGGTCTCCTCTCGTCTAGTGAGTTGATACTCGAGGTTTCATTTGAGTCTGTGCAGGGGAATTAGACAATATCTCGAGAGGGTGGGGAAATCGGTCCCTTTTCCAAGTGTGTTTTGAAATCCTGGGGATTCTGCTGAGTTTTAAGATGGTACCAGGCTTTTCATAATGTGAGACGGGAACGTTCCGTTTCCATTCCAGACAAAGCAGTGGATTCGGCTCTCCTCTGGAAATGAGGACTGGAAAATGTGGAACTTTGTCATTTGTGGCGGAAACTCGCTGTTCCTCTCGATTGGAGCGGGGCAGCTCGCTGTAATTTTTGAGTCAAATAAAGGATGTTAAGTAACATCACCTGTTTCATGCTGGAATGTGGGCCTTCTCTTGAGAATCTGCAACGGAAATATTCCTCATCTCGCCTTGAAGGCAGAATCTAGTGGTTTTTCTCGAGGTGTCTGGGAAACATGGGGTCTCTCTCGAGTTGCTAGGGGGACAGAGGAACTCGTTCGTGTTGCTTCAGGGAAGTCAGGTCTCCTTTCTTTTGGAAGGGGTAGTTTGGGATTATTCTTGAGACGTGGAATGTGAATAGAGCCTCATCTAGTGTTGAGTCCAAAAATTATGTGCTCCTCTCAAGTGGGGACAGATATGTTGGGTAGTTTTTGAGTCGCATAAAGGGTGTCAAGTACCCTTCAAGGTTCAAGCGGGAATGTGGGATTTCTCTTGAGACTCTGCAGTGGAGAAATTTCTCATCTCACTTTGAGGGGAAAATCTTGTGGTTTTTCTCGAATTGTGGCTGGAAAATTGGGATACTTCTCTAGTTGTGATGGGGTACTCAAGAACTCACTCGTGTTGACCCAGGGAAGTCAGGTCTCCTATCATGCTAGAAAGGCAACCTCGTGATTCCTCTTGGGCGCAGCAGAGGAATATGGCCTCATTCAGCTTCCAGTCGGTCCACTGAGTGTTCCTCTCCAGTGGCGAAAGGGATCTTGGAGTTTCTATGAAGGTTCTACTGGGGAGTCAGTTTTTTTCTAGATTTGAAGCATGGAATTCTGCTTTCCTATCAAGTTTTAAAAGGGTAATCGGCTTTTTCTACAGGCTCAGCATGTTTGTCATGTATCTCGACATGGGATGATGTCATAGTCGGTGTTCCCTTGGAGCTTTTCTATATCATCAGGACATACCTCGATTTCAGGAGGATCTCAGAGTCCTTTATAATTGCAGCACGATCCACTGGAGTGCATTCGAGATTATTAGAAGCAGGTGGCCTCTTCTTGTGGTGGGTTGAAAAGGAAAGGATTCCTCTTGAGTTGAAGCAGGGTTGGAACGCTTGTATTCGTGTGGAGGTTGAGAAAACGGAGCCCTTCTTGAGGTGTGGAAAGAAACTCAAGTTTTCCCTCAATTGAAGACGGTTTTGGGAGCCCCTTGAATTGTAAATAGGAATTCAAGCCTCCTATATTATGTCAAGAGGGAACACGACTCGGGATTGCTCTTCAGGCGCTTCAGGAAGAGAAGGGCTTCATGTGACGTTCCTGGGGCATCTCATGGTTTTTCACGAGTTGCGGGGGGATCTTTGGTTTCCCTTCAACTTACGACGGGGAACTCAGGTTGATACTGTGTTGCCTCAGGGAAGTCAAGTTGCCAGGGGAAGGTCGTGATTGCTCTCGAGTCAATGCAGAGGTTTTGGGCTTCAATTAGCATTGAAAGGGGTAATCACAAAGAGTTTCTCGAGATGGGGCAAGAAACTTTCGGATCCCTTGTGTGTCAACAGGGGCCTCATGGAGCCTTTCAAGTTGTCTCTTGGAAGACCGGAATCCTTTGAGGTATGAGGAGACTTTGGGATGACTTTGGAGGCAGTGCAGGGGAATAAGGTCTCATCTGGAGTTGAGGCACTATCCTCAGGGTGCCTCTCCAGTTCCGAAAAGGATCTCAGTGATCCTATGAAGTTTCAACAGGGGAGTCATGCCACGTCTCTTGTTGAGGCATGGAACTCCGCTAACTTTTGGAGTTAAAAAAGAGGTGGGAGGCCTCATGTCGAGTTGCATTTTGACCTGGGGCTTTTTCTCCATGATGCACCTGGGAAGTCAGGCCTCCCTCTGTGGTGTTATTTAATCCCGGGCCTTCTCTTTGAATCGGTACAGTGGAATAAGTTTTTAAGTCGAGTGGATGGAGATATCGGTGTCTTTTTGAATTGTGCCATGACTCCCCAGGGTCCTCTCGAGTTTCAAGGGGACATTGGCCTACTCTTTAGATTGGACAGGAACATCGGGGTTAATTTCCAGACGAAGCAGTGGAATCTATCCTCATTGGAGATTACAAGTGGAAAATGGGTCTCTTCTTGAGCTATGGCAGGAACCTCGCAGCTCCTCTCGAGTTGGGCCGGGTATCTCGGTTAACTTCTTGAGTTGCGTATAGGGTGTCGGGTATCCTTTCGAGTTTGAAGAGCGAATGTGGGATTTCTCTTAAGACGCTGCACTGGAAAGGGGCGACATGTAGCGTGGAGTGGAGCATTTAATGGTTTTTTGCGAGTTGCGTCTTGAAGCTTGGAGGTCTTCTCGAGTTACGACAGGAACCCCTGGGACTTGCTAGTTTTGTTTCAAAGAAATCAGGTCGGCCTTCCAGGTGTAAGTGGAACCTCGGGATTCCTTTCGAGTTGCTGCAGGGCATGAGGGCCTCATTTCGACTGGAGTGGGTAAACTCAGCGTTCCACTCCAATGGCCAGGGATCGTGGGGTGGCTATGAAGTTTATACTGAGGAGGCAGGCCTAGTCTTTGTTGAGGATGGAACTCTGCTTTCTGCCCGAATTTTAAAGTACTGTCAGGTCTGCTGTCTTTTCAAGCAGGAAATTTGCACTTTTTCGAGAGTCTCAGCAGGGGATTCATGCCTCAAATCGTGTTGGCAGGTGATACTCGGTGTTCCACTGGAGCTGCTTTAAGCACAACATGGCTCATCTCTAGTTGAGTGTGAATTCAGTGTCCTTTGTCCTTGGTGTCAGATCCAAGGGGTTGCCATCGATGTCAATTGATGAGACAGTACTCGACAGGTGGTGCGAGGGGAAGTTGGGATTCCTCTTCAGTTGAAAGTGGAATGGCCCATTTTCTTCAGTGAGGTGTGGCCACGGGTCTTCTCTTAAGTTGTGGCAGGAAATTCGGTTTTCTTCTCTCATCAGGATGGGCATCACTGGCCGACCCTTAAGTTGCTTCAAGGAATCCAAAATTCATATCCAACTTGGACAAGGAACTCTGGACTTCTGTCTATGTGCTGCAGGGAAAAAGGGCCTCATCCTGCTTTGAAAGAGGAACCTCGAGGGTTTTCTCGAGTTGCTGCTGGAAATGTGCTGATCCTCTTGAGTAACAATTGGAATATCAGGGAGCCTCCCATGATGTCTCTGGGAAGTTAGAACGCCTTTCCATTTGCAATGGGATCCTCAGGATTCCTTTGTAGTCGCTGCAGAGAAATATGTCTGCATCTAGATTTGAGTCCTTTTCACTCAGGATTCCTCTCCAGTAGCAACAGAGTTTTCGGGGCTGCTCTCCAAATTCACCTGGGAGTCAGGCCTCCTCTTGTGTTCAGACATGGAACTCCTCCTTCTTTTCGATTTGTAAAAGGGGTGTTAGGCCACAGTCGAGTTGAATTTGTACCTGGAGATTGTATTGAGAATGCTCGCGGTGTCAGGTCTCCTCTCGTCTAGTGAGTTGATCCTCGAGGATACATTTGAATCTGTGCAGTAGAATTAGACAATATCTAGAGTGGGTGGGGAAATTGGTACCTTTTCCAAGTGTGATTTGAAATCCCAGGTATTCTACTGAGTTTCAAGATGGTGCCAACCTCCTTCTACAATGCGAAGGGAACATCCGGTTTCCATTCCAGACAAAGTAGTGGATTCGTCTGTCATCTGGAAAAGAGGACTGGAAAACAGGGCACTTTGTCAGTTGTGGCAGGAAATTTGCTGTTCGGGTCTATTGGAGTGCGGTAGGTCAGTGTAATTTTTGATTCACATAAAGGATCTTAAGTAACCTGTGATGTTTCTTGCTGGAATTTGAGACTTCACTTTCGAATCGGTAATGGAAATTTTCTTCATCTCACGTTGAAGGCAGAATCTTGTGGTTTTTTTTCTCGACTTGCGGTGGGGACATAGGAACTCGCTTGTGTTGCTTCAGGGAAGTCAGGTCTCCTTTCGTGTTGGAAGGGGTACTTCTGGATTACTCATGAGACGTGGAATTTGAATAGAGCTTCATCTAGTGTTGAGTCTGAAAATTGTGTGCTATTCTCCAATGGAGACGGCTGTGTCGGGAAATTTTTGAGTCCATAAAGCATGTTAAGTACCTGTTCGAGTTTCAAGCGGGAATGTGGGATTTCTCTTGGGACTCTGCAGCGGAAAATTTTCTCATCTCACTTTGAGGGGAGAATCTTGTTTTTCTTCTCGAGTTGCGGCTGGATGCTTGGGGTACATCTCGAGTTGCGACCAGGAAGTCAGGAACTCACTCGTGTTGACCCAGGGAATTCAGGTCTCCTATCGTGTTGAAAGTGAAACCTCGGGATTCCTGTTGAATCGCACCAGAGAAATACGGCCTCATCCAGCTTTGATTCAGTCAACTGTGTGTTACTCTCCAGTGACGAAAAGGATCTCGGGGTTGCTATGAAGGTTCTACTGGGGAATCACGTTTCGTCTGGATTTGATGCATGGAAATCTGCTTTTCTATCGAATTTTAAAAAGGGAATCAGTCCTCCTGTCGTCATAAGGGGGTTCATGAGGATTTTTCTACAGGCTCAGCATGGTTGTCATGTATCACGACATGTGGTGATGTCATAGTCGGTTTTCCCTTGGAGCTTTGCTAGATCATCAGGACCTACCTCGATTGGAGGAGGAACTCAGAGTCTTTTATACTTGCAGCGGGATCCATGGGAGTGCATTCGAGATTCATAGGAGAAAGTGGCCTCCTCTTGTGGTGGGAGAAGAGGAAAGGATTCCTCTTGTGCTGAAGCAGGGTTTGAAAGCTCATATCGTGAGGAGGTTGGAAATACAGAGCCCTTCTGGAGGTATGGAAAGAAACTCAAGTTTTCTCTCAATTGAAGACGGGTATTCTGAGAGCCCCTTGAATTATAAATAAGAATTAAAGCCTCCTATTGTATGTCAAGAGAGAACTCGACTCGGGATTGTTCTTCAGGCGCTGCAGGAATAGAAGGGCCCCATTTGACGTTCCTGGGGAATCTCGTGTTTTTCGGCGAGTTGTGGGGGGATATTTGCCTTTCCTCTCGACTTACGACAGGGAACTCAGGCTGACAATCTGTTGCCTTAGGGAAGTCAAGTTGCGAGGGGAAGGTCGTGATTGTTTTCGAGTCAATGCAGAGGTTTCGGGCTTCAATTCGCATTGAAAGGAGTAATCCCAAAGAGTTTCTCGAGATGGGGAAGGAAATTTTCGGGTCCCTCGCTTGGCAACAGGGGCCTCACAGAGCCTCTCAAGTTGTCTCTGGGAAGACCGAAATCCTTTGAGGTGTAAGGAGACGTTGGGATGCCTTCGGAGACAATGCAGGGGAAAAGAGTCTCATCTGGAGTTGAGGCCTTATCCTCAGGGTGCCTCTCCTGTTCTGACAAGGATCTCAGTGATCTTATGAAGTTTCAACAGGGGAGTCATGCCACGTCTCTTGGTGGGGTATGGAACTCCGCTATCTTTTCGAGTTATAAAGCTGTGGGAGGCCTCATGTTGATTTCCGTTTCTGTCCTGGGGCTTTTTCTCCATGATGCACCTGGGAAGTCAGGCCTCCTTCTGTGTTGTTAGTTGATCCCGGGGGTTTGCTTTGCATCGGTACAGTGAAACCAGTCCTTGTTTTCAACGGATGGGGATATCGGTGTCTATTTGAATTCTATTAGGACTCCCTGGAAAGGGGCGTCGTTTCGCGTGGAGTGGAGCATTTAATGGATTTTCGAGAGTTGCATCTTGAAGCTTGGAGGTCTTCTCGAGTTACGACAGGAACCACTGGGACTCGCTAGTTTTGCTTCAGAGAAATCATGTCTGCTTTCCTGTTGATAGCAGAACCTCGGGATTCCTTTAGAGTTGCTGCAGGGCTTGAGGACCTAATTTAGAGTGGAATGGGTAAACTCAGCTTTCCTCTCCAGTGGCCACAGGGATCTGGGGGTTGCTATGAAGTTGCCACTGAGGAGGCAGGCCTAGTCTTTGTTGAGGATGGAACTCTGCTTTCCACGCGAGTTTAAAAGGATTGTCAGGTCTGCTGTCTTTTCAAGTGGGAAACTTGGGGTTTTTCGAGAGTCTCACAGGGGGATTCATGCCTCAGATCATGTTGGGAGGTAATACTCCGCGTTCCACGGGAGCTGCTTTAAGCGCAACTAGACTCATCTCTAGTTGAGTGTGAACTGGGAATCCTTTGACCTTGCTGCGGGATTCATGGGGTTACCCGCTAGTGTCAATTAATGTGACAGGACTCGACACGTGGTGCGAGGGGAAGTTTGGATTCCTCTTCAGTTGAAAGTGGAATGGCCCATTATCTTCGGCTGAGGTGTGACCACATGGCTTCTCTTAAATTGTGGCAGGAAATACGGTTTTATTCTGTCATCAGAACGGGTATCTCTGGGTGACCCTTAATTTTCTTCAAGGAATTCAAAACTCATATCCAATTGGAAAAGGAACTCTGGACTTCTGTCTATGTGCTGCAGAGAAAAAAAGGGACTCATCCTGCTTTGAAAGAGGAACCTCGAGATTTCTCTCGAGTTGCTGCTGGAAATTTGCTGATCCTTCCGAGTAACAACGGGAATATCAGGGAGACTCACGTGCTGTCTCTGGGAAGTCAGAACGCCTTTCCATTTGCAAGGGGAACCTCAGGATTCCTTTGGAGTGGCTGCAGAGAAATAGGTCTGCATCTAGTTTCGAGACCATTTCACTCAGGATTCCTCTCCAGTAACAACAAGGTTCTCGTGTTTCCTCTCGAAATTCACCTGGGAGTCAGGCCTCGTCTCATGTTCAGACATGGAACTCTGCTTTCTTCTCGATTTTTAAAAGGGGTATTAGGACATAGTCGAGCTGGATTTGTTCCTGGAGATAGTATTTAGATTGCTCGGGGAGTCAGGTCTCCTCTCGTCTAGTGAGTTGATACTCGAGGATACATTTGAATCTGTGCAGTGGAATTAGACAATATCTCGAGTGGGTGGGGAAATCGGTCCCTTTTCCAAGTGTGTTTTGAAATCCCGGGGTTTCTGCTGAGTTTCAAGATGGTACCCTCCTCCTCATATTGTGGAACTGGAACGTCCGGTTTCCATTGCAGACAAAGCAGTGAATTCGACTGTCATCTGGCAAAGAGGCCTGGAAAACGGGGCACTTTGTCACTTTTGGCGGGAAACTCGCTGTTCGTCTAGATTGGGGCGGGATTTGTCTATGTAATTTTTGAGTAACATAAAGTATGTTAATTAACCTGTCCTGTTTCTTGCGGGAATGTTGGACTTCTCTTGATAATCTGCAACGGAATTTTTCCTCATCTCGTATTAAGGGCAGAATCCTGTAGCTTTTCTCGAGTTGTGGTGGGAAACCTGTGGTCTCTTTCGAGTTGTGACGTGGACATAGGAACTCGCTCGTGTTGCTTCAGGGAAGTCAGAAATCATTTCTTGTTGGAAGTGGTACTTCGGGTTTTCTTTTGAGATGTGGAATGGGAATATATCCTCATCTAGTGTTGAGTCCGAAAACGTTGTGCTCCTCTCCAGCCGGGTCGACTAGTTTTTGAGTCGCATAAAGGGTGTCAAGTACCTGTTCGGGTTTGAAGCGGGAATGTGGGATTTCTCTTGTGACTCTGCAGCGGAAAATTTTCTCATTTCACTTTGAGGAGAGAATCTTGTGCTTTTTCTCGAGTTGCAGCTGGAAGCTTGGGGTACTTCTCGAGTTGTGACGGGGAACTCAGGAACTCACTCGTTTTGACCCAGGGAATTCAGGTCTCCTATTGTGTTGGAAGGGGAACCTCTGGATTACTCCTGAGCCACAGCAGATTAATAGATACGTATATATTGTTGATTTGGTCAACTGTGTGTTCCTCTCCAGTGGGGACATAGATCTTGGAGTTGCTCTCAAAATTCACCTGGGGAATCAATCCTCTTCTCATGTTCAGTGATTGAACTCCTCCTCCTTCTCGAGTTGTAAAAGGGATGTTAAGCCACAGTCGAGTTGATTTTGTACCTGGAGATTGTATGGAGAATGGCCGGGGAGTCAGGTCTCCACTAGTGTTGTCAGTTGATCCTCGATGATACATTTTAAACTTTGCAGTGGATTCAGACAATATATCTAATGCATGGGGACATTGGTACCTTATACAACTGTGTTTTGAAAACCAGGGAACCCTCCCGAGGTTCAAGGTGGTAACGGCCTCCTCGTACTGTTTGACTGGAACGTCCGTATTACATTCAAGACAAAGCAGGGGACTGTCATCTAGAAAAGAGGACTGGAAATCAGGGCATTTTGTCATTTGTGGCAGAAAAGTCGATGTTCCTCCCGATAGGGGCTGAGTATGTTGGTGTAAGGAAAGTTATGACCAACCTTGATAGTATATTAAAAAGCAGAGACATTACTTTGCCAACCAAGGTCTGTCTAGTCAAGGCAATGGTTTTTCCCGTGGTCATGTATGGATGTGAGAGTTGGACTGTGAAGAAGGCTGATCGCCGAAGAATCGATGCTTTTGAACTGTGGTGTTGGAGAAAACTCTTGAGAGTCCCTTATACTGCAAGGAGATCCAACCAGTCCATTCTAAAGGAGATCAACCCTGGATGTTCATTGGAGGGACTGATGCTAAAGCTGAAACTGCAATACTTTGGCCACCTCATGCGACGAGTTGACTCACTGGAAAAGACTGTGATGCTGGGAAAGGTTGGGGGCGGGAGGAGAAGGGGACGACGGAGAATGAGATGGCTGGATGGCTTCACCGACTCTGTGGACATGAATTTGAGTGTACTCCAGGGGTTGGTGATGGACAGGGAGGCCTGGCGTGCTGTGATTCATGTGGTCGCGGAGAGTCGGACACGACTGAGCGACTGAACTGAACTGAACTGAACTGAAAGATTTTAAATAACCTGTTTAATTTCAAGCTGGAATGAAAGATTTCTCTTGAGAATCTGCAACGGAAATTTTCCTCATCACGCCTTGAGAGCTTAATCTTGTGGTTTTTCTTGAGTTGCGGCAGGAAGCTTGGGGTCCCTCTCGAATTGCAACATGGAACTTAGGAACTCGCTCGTGTTGCCCCAGGAAAGTCAGGTCTCCTTTCTTGTTAGAAGAGGAATTTCGGGATTCCTTTCGAGTCGCGGAATGGGAATTGGGCCTCATCTAGAGTTCAGTCCGTTAATTGTGTGCTCCTCTCCTGTGGGGACAGCTTAATCAGGGAGCTTTTTGTGTCGCAGAAAGGGTGTCAAGTACCCATTCGAGTTTCTTGCGGGAATACGGGATTTCTCTTGAGACTCTGCAGGAGAAAATTTCATCACCTCGCGTGGATGGGGGAATCTTTGGGTTTTTCTCGAGTTACGGCGGAAAGCTTGTAGTCTCTCTTGAGTTACGATGGGGACCTCGGGAACTCGCTCATGTTGTCCCAGGGACGTCAGGTCTCCTATTGTGTTGGAAGGGGAACGTTGGGTTTCCGCTTGAGGCTCAGCAGAGGAATAAGCCTGCATCTAGCCTCGTTTGAGTAAATTCGTTTGCCTCTTCAGTGGGGACGGCCGTCCGGGAAGTTTTTGTGTCACGTAAAGTGTGTCAAGTACCCTTTCGAGTTTCAAGCGGGAATGTGGGATTTTCTGAGACTCTTCAGGGGAAATCATCCTCATCTCTCCTTGAGTGCAGAATCTTGTGGTTTCTCTCGAGCTGTGGTGTGAAGCTTGGGGTCCTTCTCGAGTTGCGACAGGGACCTCAGGAACTTGCACGTGTTGACCCAAGGAAGACAGGTCTCCTTTCTTGTTGGAAGGAGAACCTCGGTATTCCTCTGAGGCCCAGCAGAGAAATAGGGCCGCATCTAAGTGTGTTTACGTAAATTATCTGCTCTTCTTCTGTGGGGTTGGCTATGTCAGGGAATTTTTTGAGTCTCATAAAGGGTGTCAAGTACCCATTCGAGTTTCAAGTGGGAATGTGGGATTTTTCTGAGACTCTTTAGGGGAAATCATCCTCATCTCGCCTTGAGTGCAGAATCTTGTGGTTTTTCTCAAGTTGTGGCGGGAACCTTAAGATCCTTCTCCAGTTGTGACGGGGACCTCAGGAAGTCGCTCGTGTTCCTTCAGGGAAGTCAGGTCTCCTTTTGTTTTGGAATGGGAACTTCTGGATTACTGTCAAGTCATGGAATGGGAATAGGGCCTTATCCATATTTGAGTCCGTAAATTGTATGCTCCTCTCCAGTGGGGACGGCTATGACAGGGAACTTCTAGAGCACAGAAAAGGCGTCAAGTACCCGTTCAAGTTTCAAGCGGGAATGTGTTATTTCTCTTGAAATTCTGCAGGGGAAATTTTCCTCAACTCGCCTTGAGTGCAGGATCTAGTGGTTTTTCTCGAGTTTCGGCGAGAAGCTTGGGGTCCTTCTAGTAGTGACGGGGACATCAAGAACGTGTTCGTGTTGTACCAGGGACGTCAGGTCTACTATCGTGTTGGAAGGGGAACTTCGGCATTCCTCTAGAGGTGCAGCAGATGAATAGGGCCATATCTAGCATTGATTTGGTCAACTGTGTGTTCCTCTCCTGTGAGAACATGGATCTTGGAGTTGCTATCAATTTTCACCTGGGGAGTCATACCTCTTCTCCTGTTCAGGCATGGAACTCTGCTTTCTTTGCGAGTTGTAAAACGGGTGTTAGGCCACCTTAGAGTTGAATTTGTAACTGGAGATTCTATCGAGAATGCTCGGGGAGTCAGGTCTCCGTTCGTCTTGTAAGTTGATACTCGAGGATACATTTGAACCGGTGCGGTGGAATCAGACAAAATCTCGACTGGGTGGGGATATCAGTTCTTTTTCCAATTGTGTTTTGAAACCCCGGGGATCCTCCCCAGGTTCAAGGTGGTATAGGCCGCCTCCTACAGTGCGATGGGAACGTCCGGATTCCATTCCAGACAAAGCAGGGGAATCGACTGTCTTCGGGAAAACAGGATTGGATAAAGGGGGACTTTGTCAGTTATGGCAGGAATCTCAGTGTTCCTCTCGATTGTGGCTTGTTACATCAGTGTAATTTTTGAGTCACATGAAGATGTTAAGTAACCTGTTGAGTTTCAAGCTGGAATGAGGGATTTCTCTTGAGAATCTGCAACGGAAATGTTGATCATCTCACCTTGAGAGCTAAATCCTGTGATTTTTCTCGAGTTGCGGCGGGAAGCTTGGGGTCCCTCTCGAGTTGCTTTAGGGACCTCAGGAACTCGCTCGTGTTATTACAGCGAAGTCAGGTCTTCTTTCGTTTTGCAAGAAGAGCTTTAGGATTACTCTGGACATGTGGAATGGGAATAAGGCCTCATCTAAGTTTTAGTCCAAAAATTCTGTGCTCCTCAGCACTGGGGGCTGCTATGTCAGGGAACATTTTTGAGTTGCATAAACGGTGTCAAGTACCCGTTCGAGTTTCAAGCCGGAATGTGGGATTTCTCCTGAGACTCTGTAGCAGGAAAGTGTCTCATTTCGCATTGATGGGGGAGTTTTGTGGTTTTTCTCCAGTTGCGGCGGTAATCTTGGGGTTCTTCTTGAGTTGTGATGGGGACCTAAGGAAATCACTCGTGTAGCCCTAGGGAAGTCAGGTCTCCTATCTTTTTTGGAATGGGATCCTTGGGATTCCTCCTGAGGCACAGCAGACGAATAGGGCCATATCTAGTGTTGATTTGGTCAACTGTGTTTTCCTCTCCAGCTGGGACATGGATCTTGGAGTTACTCTCAACATTCACCTGGGGAATCAGGCCTCTTCTCCTGTTCAGGCATGGACCTCCTCTTTCTTCTAGAGTTGTAAAAGGGGTGTTAGATCACAGTCGAGTTGAATTTGTAACCCAAGATTGTATCGAGAATGCTTGGGGAGTCAGGTCTCCATTCGTCTTGTGACTTGATACTGGAGGATACATATGAATATTTGCAGTGGAATCAGACAATATGTCGAGTGGGTAGGGGCAATGGTTCCTTTTCCAATTGTGTTTTGAAACCCCGGAGTTCCTCCCTAAGTTCAAGGTGAAACCGGCTTCCTCATACTGTGCGACGGGAAAGTCCGGATTCCATTCCAGACAAATCAGGGGAATCGACTGTCATTTGGAAAAGAGGACTGGATAATGGGGCACTTTGTCAGTTGCGGCAAGAACCTCCGTGTTCCACACGATTGGGGCTGGGTATGTCAGTGTAAATTTCGAGTCGCCTAAAGGATGTCAAGTACCCTGACGAGTTTCAGCGTGGAATGTGAGATTTCTCTCGAGAATCTGCAATGGAAATATTCTTCATCACTCCTTGAGGGAAGAATTTTGTGGTTTTTCTCAAGTTGCCGCGGGAAGCTTGGGTTCCCTCTCGAAATGTGATGGGGTCCTCAGGCACTCACTTGTGTTTCCCAAGGAAATTCAGGTCTCCTTTCATGATGGAAGAAGAATTTTGTTATTCCTCTCGAGTCGTGGAATGATAATTGGGCCTCATATAGTGATGAGTCCGTTAATTGTGTGCTCCTCTCCAGTAGGGAAGTCTAAATTAAGGAGCTTTTGGTGTCGCAGAAAGGGTGTCAAGTATGCGTTCGAGTTTCAAGCGGGAATGTGGGATTTCTCTTGAGACTCTGCAGCAGAAAAGTTCCTCATCTCGCATTGATGGGGGAATCTTTTGGTTTTTCCTGATTTGCGGCGGGAAGCTTGTAGTCTCTCTTGAGTTACGACGGAGATCTCAGCAATTCGCTCATGTTGCTTTAGGGAAGTCAGGTCTCCTTTCGTGATGCGAGGAGAGCTATGGGATTACTCTCGAGGCGTGGAATGGGAATCGGGCCTCATCTAAGAGATAGGGACCAAGACCATCCCCATGGAAAGAAATGCAAAAAAAGAAAAATGTATGCCAGAGGAGGCCTTACAAATAGCTGTGAAAAGAAGAAAAGCGAAAAGCAAAGGAGAAAAGGAAAAATATAAGCATCTGAATGCAGAGTTCCAAGGAACAGCAAGGAGAGATAAGAAAGCGTTCCGCAGTGATCAATGCAAAGAAATAGAGGAAAAAAACAGAATAAGAAAAACAAGATATCTCCTCAAGAAAATTAGAGATTCCAAGGGAACATTTCATGCAAAGATGGTCTCGATAAAGGACCAAAATGGTATGGACCTAACAGAAGCAGAAGATATTAAAAAGAGGTGGCAAGAATGCACAGAAGAACTGTACAAAAAAGATATTCACGACCAAGATAGTCACGATAACGTGATCACTGACCTAGAGCCAGACTTCTTGGAATGTGAAGTCACTTGGGCCTTAGAAAGCATCACCATCAACAAAGCTAGTGGAGGTGATTGAATTCCAGTTGAGCTATTTCAAATCTTGAAAGTTGATGCTGTGAAAGTGCTGCACTCAATATGCCAGCAAATTTGGAAAACTCAGCAATGGCCACAGGACTGGAAAAGCTCAGTCTTCATTCCAATCCCAAAGAAAGGCAATGCCAAAGAATGCTCAAACGACTGCACAATTGCACTCATCTCACATGCTAGTAAAGTCATGCTCATAATTCTCCAAGCCAGGCTTCAGCAATATGTGAACCATGAACTCCCAGATGTTCAAGCAGGTTTTAAAAAAGGCAGAGGAACCAGAGATCAAATTGCCAACATCCGCTGGATCATGGAGAAAGCAAGTGAGTTCCAGGAAAACATCTATTTCTGCTTCATTGACTATGGCAAAGCCTATGTGAATCACAATAAACTGTGGAAAATTCTGAAAGAGATGGGAATTCCAGACCACCTGACCTGCTTTTTGAGAAACCTGTATGCAGCTCAGGAAGCAACAGTCAGAACCGTACATGGAAAAACAGACTGTTTACAAATAGGGAAGGTATGCGTCAAGGCTGTATATTGTAACCTTGCTTATTTAAATTATATGCAGAGTACATTATGAGGAACGCTGGGCTGGAAGAAGCACAAGCTTGAATCAAGATTTCTGGGAGAAACATCAATAACCTCAGATATGCAGATGACACCACCCTCATGGCAGAAAGTGAAGAGGAACTCAAAAGCCTCTTGAGGAAAGTGAAAGAGGAGAGTGAAAAGGTTGGGTTGAAGCTCAACATTCAGAAAGCAAAGATCATGGCATCTGGTCCCATCATTTCATGGGAAATAGATGGAAAAACAGTGGAAACAGTGTCAGACTTTATTCTTTTGGGCTCCAAAATCACTGCAGATGCTGATTGCAGCCATGAAATTAAAAGATGCCTACTCCTTGAAAGGAAATTTATGACCAAACTTGATAATATGTTAAAAAGCAGAGACATTACTTTGCCAACAAAGGTCCGTCTAGTCAAGAGTATGATTTTTCCCGTGGTAATGTATGGATCTGAGAGTTGGACTGTGAAGAAAGCTGATCACTGTGGAATTGATGCTTTTGAACTGTGGTGTTGGAAAAGATTCTTGGGAGTCCCTTGTACTGCAAGGAGATTCAACCAGTCCATTCTAAAGGAGATCAATTCTGGATGTTCATTAGAAGGACTGATGCTAAAGCTGAAATTTCAATACCTTGGCCACCTCATGCGACTAGTTGACTCACTGGTAAAGACTCTGATGCTGGGAAAGTTTGGGGGCGGGAGGATAAGGGGACGACCAAGAATGAGTTAGCTGGATGGCATCACCGACTCTGTGGAAGTGAGTTTGAGTGAACTCCGGGAGTTGGTGATGGACAGGGAGGCCTGGCGTGCTGTGATTCATGCAGTCGTGGAGAGTTGGACACGACTGAGCAACGGAACTGACCTGAACTGAAGAATGTTTCTGCATGTTGTGTTCTCCTCTCCAGTGGGGACATCAATGTCAGGGAACTTTTTGAATCGCATAAAGGGTGTCCAGTACCACTACGAATATCAAATGGGAATGTGGCATTTTTCTTCACACTCTGCAGCAGAAATGTTCCTCATCTCGCATTGATGGCGGAACCTTTAGATTTTTTTCGAGTTGCAGCGGGAAGCATGTGGTCTCTCTCGAGTTACGTCGGGGATGTCAGGAACTCGCTCGTGTTGCTTCATGGAAGTCAGGTCTCCTTTTGTGTTGCAAGGAGAGCTTTGGAATTACTCTCGAGGCATGGAATGGGAATAGGGCCTCATCTAAGAATGAGTTTTTAAATTGTGTTCTCCTCTCCAGTGGGAACAACTATGTCATGGAAATTTTTGAGTCGCATAAAGGGTGTCAAGTACCCGTAAGAGTTTCAAGCGGAAATTTGGGATTTTTCTTGAGATTCTGCAGTGGAAAATTTTCTTATCTCACATTGAGGGGAGAATCTTGTTGTTTTTCTCAAGTTTTGGCGGGAAGTTTTGGATTCCTATGAAGGTTCTACTGGGTAGTCAAATGTCGTCTCGATTTGAGGCATGGAATTCTGCATTCCTTTTGAGTTGTAAAAGGGCAATCAATCCTCGTGTTGTGATCAAGCGGTTCATTAGGGCTTTAACTATAGGCTCAGTATGGGTGTCAGGTATCCCGTCATGTTGTGATGTCATAGTCGGTGTTACCTTGGAGCTGTTCTAGATCATCAGGACCTACCTCAATTCTATCTCTTTGAGCGGTAAATTTCGTCTTATTCGAGAGGCTCAGCGTGGGATTCATGAATCAGATCATGTTGTGAGGTGATACTTCATGTTCCACTGGAGCTGCTTTAAGCACACCATGTCTCAACTTAGTGGAGTGTGAACTCGGTGTCCTTTGACTTTGCTGCAGGATGCATGGGGTTGCCCTCGAGTGTCAATAGATGTGACAGGTCTCGACATGTGGTGTGAAAGAAAGTTCGGATTCCTCTTCAGTTGAAAGTGGAATGGCCCATAATCTCAGTTGATGTGTGACCACGGAGCTTCTCTTAAACTGTGGAGGGAAATTCGGTTTTCTTCTCTTGTACAGACTGGTATCTCTGGGCGACCCTTAAGTTGTATCAAGGAATTCAAGCCTCATATCGAATTTGGAGAAGGTACTCGGGACTTCTGTCTATGTGCTTCAGGAAAACAAGGGCCTCATCTTGCTTTGAAAAAGAAATCTCGAGATTTTTTGTGAGTTGCTGCGGGAAGTGTAGTGATCTTCTCGAGTGACGATGGGAATACCAGGGAGCCGATTGTCTTGTGTTTTGGACGTTAGGACACCTTTCCTTTTGCAAGGGCAACCTCGGTTTTCCTTTGAAGACACTGCAGAGAAATAGGTCTGCATCTAGATTCGAGTCTGTTTCACTCAGGATTCCTCACCAGTAGGAACAGGATTGCTCTCAAAACTCACCTGGGGAGTCAGGCCTCGTCTCTTGTTCAGACATGGAACTCTGCTTTCTTCTCGAGTTGTAAAAGGAGTGTTAGGCCACAGTCGAGTTGAATTTTACCTGGACAATATCTCGAGTGGGTGGGGACATCGGTAACTTTTCCAAGTGTGTTTTGAAATCCCGGGGATTCTGCTGAGTGTCAAAGTGGTACCGGCCTCCTCATATTGTGCGACGGGAACGTCCGGATTCCATTTCCAGACAAACCAGGGGAATTGACTGTCATTTGGAAAAGAGGACTTGAAAACGGAGGACTTTGTCTGTTGTGGCAGAAAACTCGGTGTTCCTCTCGATTGGGACTTGGTATGTTGGTTTAATTTTTGAGTCACATAAAGGATGTGAAGTAACTTTTGAGTTTCAAGTGGGAATGTGGGACTTCTCTTGAGAATCTGCAATGGAAATGTTCCTCATCTCGCCTTGAGGGCAGAATCTTGTGGTTTTTCTCGAGTTTCGGCGGGAGGCTTGGGGTCTCTCTCTAGTTGCGACGGAGACCTAGGGACTCGCTCGGTTGGTTCAGGGAAGTCAGGTCTCCTGTCATGTTGGAAGGGGTACTGCAGGATTACTCTCAAGACGTGGATTGGCAATATGTCTTCATCTACTTTTGAGTCTGAAAATTGTGTGCTCCTCTCCAGTGGGGACGGCTATGTTGGGTAGTTTTTTAGTCACAGAAAGGCTGTCAAGTACGCGTTCGAGTTTCAAGTGGGAATGTGGGATTTCTCTTGAGACTCTGCAGCGGAAATGTTCCTCATCTCACCTTGAGGGCAGAATCTTGTGATTTTTCTCGAGTTGCAGCAGGAAGCTTGGGGTTCTTCTCGAGTTGTGACGGGGACCTCAGGAACTGACTCGTGTCGCCCCAGGGAAGTCAGATCTGATACTGTGTTGGAAGGGAAACCTCGGGATTCCTCTCGAGGCACATCAGAGGAATGGGGCCGCATCCAGCTTTGAATCGGTCAACTGTCTTTTCCTCCCAAGTGGGGACAGGGATTTCGGTCTTGCTATGAAGTTCGACTGGGGAGTCAGGTTTTGTCTCGATTTGATGCATGGAATTCTGCTTTCCTTTAGAGTTGTAAAAGAGGAATCAGTCCTCATGTCTTGATCAGGCAGTTCATTAGGGCTTTATCTATAGGCTCAGCACGGGTGTCAGGTATCCCGCCATGCTGTGATGTCATATTCGGTGTTCCCTTGGATCTTTGGCAGATCATCAGGACCTACCTCGATTGGACGGGAACTCAGAGTCTTTTATCCTTGCAGCAGGGTCCGCAGTAGTGTACTCGACTTTCAACAGGAGACAGAGGCCTCCTCTTGTGGTGGGAGAAGAAGAAAGGATTCCTCTTGAGTTGAAGCAGCGTTTGAACGCTCATATCTTGAGGAGGTTGTGAATATGGAGATCTTTTAGAGGTGTGGACTGAAACTCGCGGTATCTCTCAGTTGAAGACGGGTATTCTGGGAGCCACTTGAATTGTAAATAGGGTTTGAAACCTCCTATCGTATTCTGAGAGAGAACTCGGGATTTCTCTCCAAGCACTTCAGGAAAAGAAGGGCCTCATATGACGTTGCCTGGGGCATATCATGGTTTTTGACGAGTTGCGGAGCGAAGTTTGGCTTTCATTTAGAGTTATGACGGGGAACTAAGTTTGACACTCTTTTGCCTCAGGGAAGTCAAATTTCGAGGGGAAGTTCGTGATTGCTCTGAGTCAATGCAGAGGAATTGGGCTTCAATTCGCATTGAAAGCGGTAATCACAAAGTGTTTCTTGAGTTGGGCCAGGATACTTTGGGATCCCTTGCGTCACAACAGGGGCCTCAAGGAGCCTCTCCACTTGTCTCTGGGAAGTCCAGAAACCTGTTGAAGTATGAGAAGGCTTTGGGATGCCTTTCAAGGCAGTGCAGGGGAATAAGGTCTCATCTGGTGATCCAACAAGGATCTTAGTGATCCATTGAAGTTTCAACAGGGGAGTCATGAAGTTTCAACAGGGGAATCGGAACAGTGGAATCAGTCCTTATGTCGAGTGAATGGGAATATTGGCGTCTTTTTGAATTGTGGCACAACTCCCCGGGTTCCTCTCGAGTTTAAAGCAGAGATTGGCCGCCTCCAGATTCGACGGGAGCATCGGGATTAATTTCCAGAAGAAGCAGGGGAATCGATCCTCACATGGAGATGACAAGTGGAAAACGGGTCTCCTCTTGAGCTACGGCAGGAACCTCGCTGCTCCTCTCGAGTTTGGCCAGGTATCTCGGTTAACATCTTGAGTTGCGAATAGGGTGCCGAATATTCTTTGGAGTTTGAAGAGGGAATGTGGGATTTCTCTTAAGACGCTGCAGTGGAAAGGGGCGTCCTGTCGCGTGGAATGGAAAATTTCATGGTTTTTCTCGAGTTGGGTCTTGAAGGTTTTAGGTCTTCTAGAGTTACGGCAGAAACCACTGGGAATCGTCAGTTTTGCCTCAGAGATGACGGGTCTGCTTTTCTGTTGAAAATGAAACCTCGGGATGCCTTTAGAGTCACTGCAGCACATGAAGGCCACATTGAGACTTGAGTGGGTAAACTCAGGGTTCCTCTCCAAAGGCCACAGGGATCTTGGGGTTGCTATGAAGGTTTCACTGGGGAATCAGGCCTAGTTTTGTTGACGTTGGAACACTGCTTTCCCCCGATTTCAAAAGGAGTGTCAGTTCTGCTGTCTGTTAAAGCGGGAAATTTGGGCTTTCTCAAGAGGCTCAGTGGGGGCTTCATGCCTTAGATAATGTTGGGAGGTGATACTCCGTGTTCCACTGGAGCTGCTTTAAGCAAAACATGACTCATCTCTAGTTGAGTGTGAAGCCGTTGTCCTTAACTTGCTGTAGGATCCACGGAGTTGCCCTCGGATTCCTATAGATGTGACAGGACTTGACAAGTGGTGCCAGGGAAGTTGGGATTCCTCTTCATTTGAGAGTCGAATGGCCCAGTACCTTCAGCTGAGGTGTAACCATGGGTCTTCTCTTAAATTGTGGTGGGAAATTCAATTTTCTTCTCTCATCAGGACTGGTATCTCTGGGTAACCCTTAAGTTGCTTCAAGGAATTCAAGCCTCATATCGAATTTGCAGAAGGAACTCGGGACTAGTTTCTAAGTGCTTCAGGAAAAAAAGGGCCTCATCTTGCCTTGAAAGAGGAATCTCGAGTTTTTTCATGAGTTGCTGTGGGAACTGTGGTGATCCTCTCGAGTAACGATGGGGATATAAGGGAGCCTCCAGTGTTGTCTCTGGGAAGACAGAACGACTTTCCTTTTACAAGGGAAACCTCCAGATTCCTTGGGAGTCGCTGTAGAGAAATAGGACTGCATCTATATTCGAGTCAGTTTAACTCAGGATTCCTCTCCAGTAGCAACAGCGTTCTCGGGGTTGCTCTCAAATTTCACCTAGGGAGTCAGGCCTCGTCTCGTGTTCAGATATTGAACTCCATGTTTTTCTCGAGTTGTAAAAGGTATGTTAGGACACAGTCGAAATGAATTTTACCTGGAGATTCTATTGAGAAATCTCAGGAAGTCAGGTCTCCACTCCTCTTGTGAGGTGATATTCGAGGATACATTTGGATCGGTGCAGTGGAATCAGAGTGGGTAGGGAAATCCGTACCATTTCCAATTGTATTTTGAAACCCCAGGGACCCTCCCAGGAATCAAGGTGTTACGGCCTCCTACTACACTGCGATGGAACGTCCATATTCCATTTCAGACAACCCAGGGGAATAGACTGTCATCTGGAATATGGGACAGGAATACGGGGCTCTTTGTCAGTTGTGGCAGGAAACTCCGTGTTGCTCTCGATTGGGGTTGGGTATGTCGGTGTAATTTTTGAGTCGCATAAAGGATGTTAATAACCTATCGAGTTTCAAGAGGGAATGTGGAATTTCTCTTGCGAATGTGCAATGGAAATGTTCCTCATCTCGCCTTGAGGGCAGAATATTGTGGCTTTTCTCAGGTTTGGCGGGAAGCTTAGGGTCCCTATCAAGTTGCGACGGGGACCTCAGGAACTCCCTCATGTTGCCCCAGGGAACTCAGCTCTCCTATCATGTTGGAAGGGGAACCTCAGGATTCCTCTCGAGGCGCAGCAGAAGAATAGAGCCGCATCTAGAGTTGAGTCGGTCAAATGTGTGTTCTTCTCCAGTGGCGACAGGGATCTCGTGGTTGCTCTCAAAATACACATGGGGAGTCAGGCCTCGTCTCATGTTCAGACATGGAACTCGGCTTTCTTCTTGAGGTGCAAAAGGTGTTTTAGGCCACAGTCAACTTGAATTTGTACCTGGAGATTGTATCGAGAATGCTTGGTTAGTCAGGTCTCCACTCGACATGTGAGTTGATACTCGAGATACATTTCGATGGTTGCAGTGGAATTAGACAATATCTCGAGTGGGTGGGGAAATCCGTACCTTTTCCAATTGTGTTTTGAAACCCCAGGGACCCTCCCAGGAATTAAGTTTGTACTAGCATCTTCCTACCTTGCGAAGGAACTTCCAGATTCCATTTCAGAAAAAGCAGGGGAATAGATTGTCACCTGGAGTATAAGACAGGAAAACGGGGCACTTTGTCAGTTGTGGCAGGAAACTCCATGTTCCTCTCGATTGGGGCTGGATATGTCAGTGTAATTTTTGAGTCTCATAAGCATTGTTAAGTAACATGTCGTGTTCAAGCGGGAATGTTGGATTTCTCTTGAGAATCTGCAACGGAAATATTCCACATTTCGAATTTTGGCAAAATCTTGTGGTTTTTTTCGAGTTGTGGCGGGATCCTTGGCGTC
Organism: Moschus berezovskii; assembly: GCF_049115385.1. NCBI lineage: Eukaryota > Metazoa > Chordata > Mammalia > Artiodactyla > Moschidae > Moschus > Moschus berezovskii. The sequence continues at coordinate 47,083,249 of NC_142485.1, read as the reverse complement.
CCTTTCAAGTTGCGACGGGGACCTCAGGAACTCGCTCATGTTGATTCAGGGAATTCAGGTCTCCTTTAGTGTTGGAAGGGGAACTCCGGTATCACTCTCATGGTGTGGAATGGGAATAGGGCCTCATCTCGAGCTGAGTCTATAAATTGTGTGCTCGTTTCCACTGGGGACGTCTATGTCACGGAAGTTTTTGAATCGCATAAAGCGTGTCCCGTTCGAGTTTCAAACGGGAATGTGGGATTTCTCTTGAGAGTCTGCAGCGGAAAAGTTTCTCATCTCGGATTGAGGGCATGTTCTTATGCTTTTTCTCGAATTGGTGCGTTAAGCTTGAAGTCCTTTTCTAGTTGTGACGGGTACTCAGGAACTCTCTCGTTTGCCCCAGGGAGGTCAGCTCTCCTATCATGTTGGAAGGGAACCTCGGGATACGTCTCGAAGTGTAGCCGAGGAATAGTGCCGCATCTAGCTTTGAGTCGGCAACTGTGTGTTTCTTGCCAGTGTCGACACGGATCTCAGGGTTGCTCTTAAAATTCACCTGGGTTGTCAGGCCTCGTCTCGTGTTCAGACATGGAACTCCGCTTTCTTCTCGAGTTGTAAAAGGTGTTTTATGCCACAGTCGACTTGAATTTGTACCTGGAGATTGTATCGAGAATTCTTGGGGAGTCAGGTCTCCACTCGTCTTGTGAGTTGATACTCGAGGATACATTTGGATCGGTGCAGTGGAATCAGACAATATCTCGAGTGGGTGGGGAAATCCGTACCTTTTCCAATTGTGTTTTGAAACCCCGGGCACCCTCCCAGGAATCAAGGTGGTACAGGCCTCCTCCTACCTTGCGATGGAACATTCAGATTCCATTTCAGACAAAACAGGGGAATAGACTGTCATCTGGCTTATAGGACAGGAAAATGGGGTACTTGGTCAGTTGTGGCAGGAATCTCCATGTTCCTCTCGATTGGGGCTGGGTATGTTGATGTCATTTGTGAGTCGCAAAAAGGATGTTCAGGAACCTGTCGTGTTTCAAGTGGGAATGTGGGATTTCCCCTGAGAATCTGCCACAGAAATGTTCCTCATATTGCCTTGAGTGCAGAATCCTGTGGTTTTTCTCAGGTTTGGCGGGAAGCTTGGGGTCCATCTCGAGTTGCACCAGAGACATCAGGAACTCGCTCCTGTTGCCTCAGGGAAGTCAGGTCCCCTTTTTTGTTGGCAGGGGAACTTCGGGATTACTCTCGAGCTGTTAAATGGGAAAAGGACCTCATCTCAAGTTGAGACCGTAAATTGTGTGCTCCTCTCCATTGGGGACGGCTATGTTAGGGAACTTTTTGAGTCGTATAAAGGGTGTCAAGTACCAGTTCGAGTTTCAAGCGGGAATGTGTGATTTCTCTTGAGATTCTGAAGCAGAAAAGTTCCTCATCTCGCATTGATGGGGGAACCTTGTCGTTTTTCTCCCATTTTGGCGGAAAGCTTGGGATTCCTCTAAAGTTGCGACGGGGAACTCAGAAACTCCCTCCCGTTGTCCCAGTGAAGTTATTTCTTCTTTCTTTTTGGAAGGAGAACATCGAGATTCTTCTCGAGGCATGGTAGAGGAATAGGACCACATCTAGTGTTGTGTATGTAAAATGTGTGCTCCTCTTCAAAGTGGACAGCTATGTAGGGGAAGTTTTTGGGTCACATAAAGTGTGTCAAGTACCCGTTCGAGTTTCAAGCGGGAATGTGGGATTTCTCTTGAGACTCTGCAGCCGAAAATTTCCTCATCTCGCCTTGAGAGGATATTTTTGTGGTGTTTCTCAAGTTGAGGCGGGAAGCTTGAGGTTCTTCTCGAGTTGTGATGGAGACCTCAGGAACTCGCTCGTGTTGACCCAGGGAAGTCAGGTCTTCTTACGTGTTGGAAGGGGAATCTCGGGATTCCTCTCGAGGCGCAGCACAGGAATATGGCCTCATCTAGTGTTGTGTCAGTCAACTGCGTGTTCTTCTCCAGTAGCAACAGGGATCTCGAGGTTGCTCTCAAAATACACCTGGGGAGTCCGGCCTCCTCTCTTGTTCCGACAACCAACTCCGCTTTCTTCTCGAGATGTAAAAGTGGTTTTAGGCCACAGTCGACTTTAATTTTTACCTGGAGATTCTATTGAGTATGCTCGGGGAGTCACTTATCCACATGTCTTGTGAGTTAATACTCGAGATAGTTTTGGATCAGTTTAGTGGAATCAGACAATATCTCGCGTGGGTGGGGGAATCTGTACATTTTCCAATTATGTTTTGAAATCCGGGGATTCTCCCAAGTTTCAAGGTGGTACCGGCCTTCTCATACTGCGTGAAAGGAACATCCGGATTCCATTCCAGAGAAAGCAGGGTAATCGACTGTCATCTTGAAAAGAGGACTGGAAAACGGAGCACTTCGTCATTTGTGGCAGGAAACTCGGTGTTCCTCTCGACTGGAGCTGTGTATGTTGGTGTAATTTTTGTATCGTATAAAGGATGTTAAGTAACTTGTAGAGTTTCAAGTGCGAATGTGGGATTTCCCTTGAGAATCTGCAACGGAAATGTTCCTCATCTCGCCTGGAGGGCAGAATCTTGTGGTTTTTCTCGAGTTGTGGCGGGAAGCTTGTGGTCCCTCTCGAGTTGCGACGGGCACCTCAGGAACTCGCTCATGTTGCTTCAGGGAAGTCAGGTCCCCGTTTGTATTGGAAGGGTAACTTCGGGATTACTCTTGAGCCATTAAATGTGAATAGAGTCTCATCTCGAGTTGAGTCCATAAATTCTGTGCTCTTCTCCACTGGGGACGGCTATGTTAGGGAACATTTTGAGTTGCATAAAGGGTGTCAAGTACCAGTCCGAGTTTCAAGCAGGAATGTGCGATTTCTCTTGAGATTATGCTGCAGAAAAATTCCTCATCTCCCATTGATGGGGAACCTTGGATTTATTCTGGAGTTGCGTCGGGAAGCTTGGGTTTCCTCTTGAGTTCAGATGGGGACCTGAGGAACTTGATCGCCTTGTCCCAGGGATGTTAGGTCTCCTTTCCTGTCAGAAGAGGAACCTCGGGATTCCTCTTGAGGTGCCCTATTGGAATTGGGATGCAGTTAGTGTTGTGTACGTAAATTGTGTACTCCTCAAAGACTAATAGAGTTTTGCCAAGAGAACCCACTGGTCATAGCAAACACCCTCTTCCAACAACACAAGAGAAGACTCTACACATGGACATCACCAGATGGTCAACACCGAAATCAGATTGATTATATTCTTTGCAGCCAAAGATGGAGAAGCTCTATACAGTTAGCAAAAACAAGAACAGGTGATGACTGTGGCTCAGATCATGAACTTTTCATTGCCATATTCAGACTTAAATTGAGGAAAGGAGGGAAAAGCATTAGACCATTCAGATATGACCTAAATCAAATCCCTTATGATTATACAGTGGAAGTAAGAAATAGATTTAAGGGTCAAAATCTGATCAATAGAGAACTCTGACAGAGTTCGTGACATTGTACAGGAGATAGGGACCAAGAGCATCCCCACGGAAAAGAAATGCAAAAAAGCAAAATGGCTATCTGAGGAGGCCTTAAAAATAGCTGTAAAAAGAAGAGAAGTGAAAAGCAAAGGAGAAAAGGAAAGATATAAGCATCTGAATGCAGAGTTCCAAAGAATAGCTAGGAGAGATAAGAAAGCCTTCCTCAGTGATTAATGCAAATAAATAGAGGAAAACAATAGAATAGGAAAAGCAAGAGATCTTTTCAAGAAAATTAAAGATATCAAGGGAACATTTCATGCAAAGATGGGCTCGATAAAGGACAGAAATGGTATGGACCTAACAGAAGCAGAAGATATTAAGAAGAGGTGGAAAGAATACACAGAAGAATTGTACAAAAAATCTTCACGACGAAGATAATCACGATGGCATGATCACTCACTTGGAACCAGACATCTTGGAATGTGAAGTCAGGGGGCCTTAGAGAGCATCACTACGAACAAAGCTAGTGGAGGTGATGGAATTCCAATTGAGCTATTTCAAATCCTGAAAGATGATGCTGTGAAACTGCTGCACTCAATATGCCAGCAGATTTGGAAAACTCAGCAATGGCCACTGAACTGGAAAAGGTCAGTCTTCATTCCAATCCCAAAGAAAGGGAATGCCAAAGAACGCTCAAACTACCGCACAATTGCATTCATCTCACACGCTAGTAAAGTCATGCTTAAAATTCTCCAAGCTAGGCTTCAGCAATATGTGAATCGTGAACTTCCAGTTGTTCAAGCAGGTTTTAGAAAAGGCAGAGGCACCAGAGATGAAATTGCCAACATCCACTGGATCATGAGGAAAGCAAGAGAGTTCCAGAAAATCATCTATTTCTGCTTCATTGACCATGCCAAAGCCTTTGACTGTGTGGATCACAATAAACTGTGGAACATTCTGAAAGAGATGGGAATCCCAGACCACCTGACCTGCCTCTTGACAAACCTGTATGCAGATCAGGAAGCAACAGTTAGAACTAGACATGGAACAACAGACTGGTTCCAAATAGGAAAAGGAGTACGTCAAGGTTGTATGTTGTCACCCTACTTATTTAACTTATATGCAGAGTACATCATGAGGAACACTGGGCTGGAAGAAGCACAAGCAGGAATCAAGTTTGCCAGGGGAAATATCAATAACCACAGATATGCAGATGACACGACCCTTATGACAGAAAGGGAAGAGGAATTCAAAGGCCTTTTGATGAAAGTGAAAGAGGAGAGTGAAAAGGTTGGCTTGAAGTTCAACATTCAGAAAGCAAAGATCATGGCATCTGGTCCCATCACTTCATGGGGAATAGATGGGGAAAGAGTGGAAACAGTGTCAGACTTTATTTTTTAGGCTCCAAAATCACTTTGGAGGCTGATTGCAGCCATGAAATTAAAAGACGCTTGCTCCTTGGAAGGAAAGTTATTATCAGCCTAGATAGCATATTAAAAAGCAGAGACATTACTTTGCCAACAAAGGTCCGTCTAGTCAAGGCTATGGTTTTTCCCGTGGTCATGTATGGATGTGAGAGTTGGACTGTGAAGAAAGCTGATCGCCGAAGAATTGATGATTTTGAACTGTGGTGCTGGAGAAGACTCTTGAGAATCCCTTGGACTGCAAGGAAATCCAACCTGTCCATTCTAAAAGAGATCAATCCTGAGTGTTCATTGGAAGGACTTATGCTAAAGTTGAAACTCCAATACTTTGGCCACCTCATGCGACGAGTTGACTCACTGGAAAAGAGTCTGATGCTAGGAGGGACTGGGAGTAGGAGGAGACAGGGGACGGCAGGGAATGAGATAGCTGGATGGCATCACCGACTCGATGGTCATGAGTTTGAGTGAACTCCGGGTGTTGGTGATGGACAGGGAGGCCTGGTGTGCTGTGGTTCATAGGGTCGCGGAGAGTCGGACACGACCGATCGACTGAACTGAACTGAACTGATGTCGGGGAAGTCTTTTGGTCACACAAAGGGTGTCAAGTACCCGTTTGAGTTTCATTTTGGAATGTGGGATTTCTCTTGAGATTCTGCAACGGACAAATTCTCATCTCGGATAGAGGGCATGTTCATGGGGTTTTTCGCGAATTGTGCAGGGAAAGTTGGGGTTATTCTCGAGTTGCGACGGATATCTCAGGAACTCGCTTGTGATGCCCCAGGGAATTCAGGTCTCCTATCATGTCGGAAGGGGAACCTCGGGATTGCTCTCGAGGTGCAGCAGAAGAATGGGGCGCTTCTAGCCTTAAGACGGTCAACTGTGTGTTGTTCTCCAGTGGCGACAGGGATCTTGTGGTTGCTCTCAAAATTCTTCAGGGGAGTCAGACCTCGTCTCGTGTACAGATATGGAACTCCACTTTCCTCTCGAGTTGTAAAAGGTGTTTTAGGCCACATTCGAATTGAATTTGTACCTGGAGATTTTATTAAATACGCTCAGGGAATCAGGGCTCCAGTCATCTAGTGAGCTGATACTCGACGTTACTTTGGAATCTGTGCAATGGATCACACAAAATCTCGAGTGGATGGGGACATCTGCACCTTTTCCATTTGTGTTTTGAAGCCCCGGGGACCTTCCCAGGAAACAAGGTGGTACCGGCCTCCTCCTACCTTGCAATGGAACGTCCGGTATCCATTTCAGACAAAGCAGTGGAATAGACTGTCATCTGGAAAAGAGGAATGGAAAACGGGGCACTTTGTCAGTTGTAGCAGGAAACTTGTCATTCCTCTCAGTTGGGGCTGGGTATGTCGGTGTAATTTTTGAGTCCCATAAAAAAGGTAAAATAACCTGTCGAGTTTCAAGCGGGAATGTGGGATTTCTCTTGAGAATGTGCAATGGAAATATTACTCATCTCGCCTTGAGGGCAGAATCTTGTGGTTTTCCTCGAGTTGCAGTGGGAAATTTGGGTTCCCCCTCGAGTTGTGATCGGGAACTCAGGAAATTGCAGGTGTTGTTTCAAGGAAGTCAGGGCCCCTTTTTGTTGGAATAGGTATTTCAGTATTACTCTCGAGCTGTGAAATAGGAATAGGTCCTCATCTCCAGTTCAGTCCGTAATTGTATGCTCCTCTCCCCTGGTGACAGCTATGTTAGGGAACATTTTGTGTCGCATAAAGGGTGTCAAGTACCCGTTGGATTTCCAAGTGGGAATGTCGGACTTCTCTTGAGATTCTGCACGAGAATAGTTCCTCATATCTCATTGATGGGGGAATCTTGTCGTTTTCTCGAATTGGGGCAGAAAGCTTGGGGTTCCCCTCGAGTAGTGACGGGGACCTCAGGAACTCACTTGCGTTGTCTCAGGGAGGTTAGGACTCTTTTTTAATTGGAAGGGGATCGTCGGGATTTCTCTGGAGGCGCGGTAGAGAAAGCGGCCCGCATCTAGTGTTGTGTACCTAAATTGTGTGCTCCTCTTCAGTGTGGACAGCTATGTCAGGGAAGTTTTTGGGTCTCATAAAGGATATCAAGTACCCGTCGAGTTTCAAGCGGGAATGTGGGATTTCTCTTGAGACTGCAGCAGAAAAACTCCTCATCTCGCATTGAGGGATAATTTTGTGGTGTTCCGGCGGGTGGCTTGGGGTTCTTCTCGAGTTGTGACGGTGACCTAAGGAACTGGCTCGTGTTTCCCCAGGGAAGTAAAGTCCCCTGTCGTGTTTAAGGGGAAACTCTGGATTCCTCTTGAGATGAAGTAGAGGAATAGGGCCGCATCTAGTGTTGAGTCTGTGTTCTTCTCCAGTGGTGACAGGGACCTCCGGGTTGCTCTCAATATTCTCCATGGGAGTCAAGCCTCATCTCGAGTTCAGTATTTGAACTCCGCTTTCTTCTTGAGTTGTAAAAGAGGTGTTAGGCCACATTAGAGTTAAATTTGTACCTGGACATTTTATCAAGAATGCTTGGGGAGTCAGGTCTCCACTACTCTTGTAAATTGATACTTGAGGATACATTGGATTCTGTGCAGTGGAATCAGAAAATATCTCGAGTGGGTGGGGACATCCCTACCTTTTCCATTTGTGTTTAGAAAACCCTGGATACTCTCGAGTTTCAAGGTGCTACCGGCCACCTCATACACTGCAAATGGAACGTCCGGATTCCATTCCAAAAGAAGCAGATTAATTGCCTCTCATCTGGAAAAGAGGACGGGAAATCGGGGCACTATATAAGTTGAGGCAGGAAAGTCGGTTTTTCTCCGGATTGGGGATGGTATGTCGTTGTAACTTTTGAGTTGCATAAAGGACGTTAAGTAAACTGTCGAGTTTCAAATGGGAATGTGGAATTTCTGTTGAGAATCTGAAATGGAAATGTTCCTCATCTCGCCTTGAGGGCAGAATCTTGTGATTTTTCTCGAGTTGCGGTGGGAAGCTTGGTGTCCTTCTGGAGTTGTGACGGCGACCTCAGGAACTCGTTTCTGTTGTATCAGGGAAGTCAAGTCTCCTTTCTTGTTGGAAGGGGAAACTTGGGATACCTCTCAAGGCACTGCAGAGGAATAGGGCCGCATCTAGCGTTGAGTCGGTCAACTATGTCATCTTCTCCAGTGGTTAAAGGGATCTTGGGGTTGCTCTAAAAATTCTCCATGGGAGAAAGGCCGTGTTTCGTGTTCAGACATGGAACTCCGCTTTCTTCTCGAGTTTTAAAAGGTGTCTAAGACCAAATTAGGTTTGAATTTGTACCTGGAGATTGTATCGAGTATTCTCGGGAAGTCAGCTCTCCAATCATCTGGTGAGTTGATACTTGAGGATTCATTGGAATCTATGCAGTGAAATCAGAAAATATCTAGAGGTGGTGGGGACACCCGAACATTTTCCTTCTGTGTTTTGAAAACCTGGGAATCCTCCCGAGTTTCACAGTGGTTCCGGCCTCCTTCTTCTGTGCTACTGGAATGTCCAGATTCCATTCCAGAGAAAACAGAGGAATCGACTCTCATCTTGAAAAGAAAATTGGAAAACGGGGCCCTTTGTCAGTTCTGGCAGGAAACTCGGTGTTCCTCTCGATTAGGGCTGGTATGTTGGTGTAAGTTTTGAGTCGCATAAAGGATGTTAGGTAACCTGTCAAGTTTCAAGAGGGAATGTGGAATTTCTCTTGAGAATCTGTGACGGAAATGTTCGTCATCTCGCCGTGAGTGCAGAATCTTTTGGTTTTTCTCGAGTTGCAGTGGGAAGGTTGGGGTCCCTCTCGAGTTGTGACGAGGGCCTCAGGAACTGGCTCGTGTTGCTTCAGGGCAGTCAGGTTCCCTTTTGTATTGGAAGGGGAACTTCGGGATTATTCTCCAGCTGTTAAATGGGAATAGAGCTTCATCTCAAGTTGAGTCCGTAAATTGTGTACTCCTCTACTGTAGGGACGGCTATGTTAAGGAACTTTTTGAGTCAGATCAAGGTTTCCAAGTACCCGTTCGAGTTTCAAGCGGGAATTTGGGATTTCTCTTGAGATTCTGAAGCAGAAACCGTCCTGATCTCTCATCTATGGGGGAATCTTGTCATTTTTCTCGAGTTGCGGCAGAAATTTTGGGGTTCCTCTCGAATTGCGACAGATATCCCAGTAACTCGCTCGCGTTGTCCAAGGGGAGTTAGGACTCCTTTCCTTTTGGAAGGGTAACTTCGGGATTCCTCTCGAGGCGTGGTAGAGGAATAGGGATGCATCTACTGTGGTGTACATAAATTGTGTGCTCCTCTTCAATGTGGACAGCTATGTTGGGGAAGTTTTTGGGTTGCATAAGTGTCAAATTCCCGTTCGAGTTTCAAGCAGGAATGTGGGATTTCTCTTGAGACTCTGTAGTGGAATAATTCCTCATCACAAATTGAGGGGGAAATTTCGTGGTGTTTCTCAAGTTGCGGCGGGAACCTCAAGAACTCGCTCACGTTGCCCCATGGAATTTAGGTGTCCTTTTGTGTTGGAAGGGGAACTTCGGGATTCCTCTGGAGGCGCAGTAGAGGAATAGGGACGCATCTAGTGTTGGGTACGCAAATTGTGTGCTCCTCTTCAAAATGGACAGCTATGTCCAATAAATTTTTCATGGCATAAAGGGTGTTAAGTACCCTTTCGAGTTTCAAATGGGAATGTGGGATTTCTCTTGAGACTCTGCAGGAGAAAATTTTCTCATCCCGTATGGAGGGCATGTTCATGGGGTTTTTCTCAAGTTGCGGCAGGAAGTTTGGTGCTCTTCTCGAATTGCCACGGGGACCACAGGAATTCGCTCATGTCGCCCAAGGGAAGTCAAGTCTCCTTTCGTGTTGGAAGGGGAACCTCGGGATTCCTCTCGAGGCACAGCAGAGGAATATGGTCGCATCTGTCGTTGAGTCGGTCAACTGTGTGTTCTTCTCCAGTGGTGACAGAGATCTCGGGGTTGCTCTCAATATTCTCCTGGGGAATCAGGCCTCATCATGTGTTCAGACATGGAACTCTGCTTTCTTCTTGAGTTGGAAAAGGGGTGTTAGGACACATTAGAGTTGAATGTGTACCTGGAGAGTGTATCGAGTATGCTGGGGGAGTTAGGACTCCACTTGTCTTGTGAGTTGATACTCGAGGATACATTGGAATCTGTGCAGTGGAATTAGAAAATTATCCGAGTGGGTAAGGACATCCGTTCCTCTTCCATTGTGTATTGAAAACCCGGGGATCCTCCGAGTTTCAAGATGGTACCGGCCTCCTTTAGTGTACAACCAGAACGTCCAGATTACATTCCAGAGAAAGCAGAGTAATCGACTCTAATCTGGAAAGGAGGACTGGAATACGGGCACTTTGTCATTTCTGGCAGGAAACTCGGTGTTCCTCTCGATTGGGGCTGGATATGCCATTGTAATTTTTGAGTCTCATAAAGGATGTTAAGTAACCTGTCGAATTTCAAGCGGGAAAGAGGAATTACACTTGAGAATCTGCAGTGGAAAAGTTCCTCATCTCGCCATGAGGGGAGAATCTTGTGGTTTTTCTTGAGTTGCAGCAGAAAGCTTGGGGTCCCTCTCAAGTTGCGTAGGGGACCACAGGAAGTGACTCGTGTTGCTTCAGGGAAGTCAGGTCCCCTTTTGTGTTGGAAGGGGAAATTCGGGATTACTCTCGAGCCGTTAAATGGGAACAGGGCCTAATCTCTAGTTGAGTCCGTAAATTTTGTGCTCCTCTCCAGTGGGGACAGCTATGTTAGAAAACTTGTTGAGTCTCATAATGGGCGTCAAGTACCCCTTCTAGTTTCAAGTGGAAATGTGGGATTTCTCTTCAGATTCTGCTGCAGAAAATGTCCTCATCTCGCGTTGATAAGGGAACCTTGTGGTTTTTCACGAGTTGTGTCGGAAAGCTTGTGGTACCTCTCTAGTGGCGTTGGAGAACTTATGAACTCGCTCGATTTTTCCCGAAGGAAGTTTGTTCTCCTTTCGTTTTGCAAGGGGAACCTCGGGATAACTGTCGAGGCATGGTGGACGAATAGGGCTGCATCTAGTGTTGTGTACATACATTGTGTGCTCCACTTCAATGTGAACAGCTATGTCGGAGAAGGTTTGGGGTCGCATCAGTGGTTTCAAGTACCCGTTCGAGTTTCAAGGGGCAATGTGGGATTTCTCTTGAGACTCTGCAGTGGAAAATTTTCTCATCTAGGATGGAGGGCGTGTTCTTGGGGTTTTTCTCTAGTTGTGGCAGGAAAGTGGGGTATTTTCTCTAGTTGCAACGAGGATCTTAGGAACTCGCTGGTGTTGCCCCAAGGAAGACCGGTCTCCTTTTGTTTTGGAAGGGGAACCTCGGGATTCCTCTCGAAGCACAGCAGAGGTATAGGGCCGCATCTAGGGTTGAGTCTATCAACTGTGTGTTCTTCTCCAGTGGCGACAGGGATCTCGGGGTTGCTCTCAAAATTCTCCAGGGGAGTCAGGCCTCGTCTCGTGTTCATACATTGAACTCCGCTCTCTTCTTGAGTTGGAAAAGGGGTGTTAGGCCACATTAGAGTTGAATTTGTCCCTGGAGATTGTATCGAGTATGCTTGGGGAGTCAGTACTCCACTCGTCTTGTGAGTTGATTCACTAGGATACATTTGAATCTGTGCAGTGGAATCAGACAATATTTTGAATGGGTGGGGATATTCGTACCTTTTCCAGTTGTGTTTTGAAAACCCAGGTGTCCTCCTTAGTTTCAAGGTGGTTCTGGCCTCCTCGTACTGTTGGACAGGAACGTCTGGATTGCATTCCAGAGAAAGCAGAGGAATCTAATATCTTCCGGAAAAGAGGACTAAAAAAATGGGACATTTTGTCAGTTGTGGCAGGAAACTCGGTGTTCCTCTCGATTGGGGCTGGGTATGTCTGTGTAATTTTGGTGTCTCATAAAGGATGTTAAATAACCTATCGTGTTTCCGGCAGGAATGTCAGATTGCTCTTGAGAATCTGCAACGGAAATGTTCCTCATCACGACCTGAGGGCAGAATCTTGTGGTTTTTCTCGAATTGTGGAGGGAAGCTTGGGGTTCCTCTCGAGTTGCAACGGGGACCTGAGGAACTTGCTCGTGTTGCTTCAGGGAAGTCAGGTCCGCTTTTGTGTTGGAAGAGGAACTTCGGAATTACTCTCAAGCCCTTAAATGGGAAAAGGGCGTCATCTAGAATTGAGTCCATAAATCGTGTGCTCCTTTCCAGTGGGGATGGCTATTTTAGGGAAATTTTTGGGTCACTCAAAGGGTGTCAAGTACCCGTTCGAGTTTCAAGCGTGAATATGGGATTTCACTTGAGATTCTGCAGCAAAAATTTCCTCATCTCACTTTGATGGGACAACCTTGTCGTTTTTCACGAGTTGTGTCGGAAAGCTTGGGGTACCTATTGAGTTGCAACGGGGACCTCAGAAAACCGCTCCCGTTTTCCCAGGGAAGTTAGGTCTCCTTTCTTATTGGAAGGGGGACCTCGGGATTCCTCTCGAAGTGTGGTAAAGGAATAGGATTCATCTAGTGTTGTGTACGTAAATTTTGTGCTCCTCTTCAATGTGGACGTTTATTTTGCAGAAGTTTTTGAGTTGCATAAAGGGTGTCAAGTACCCGTTCGAATTTCAAGCGGGAATGTGGGATTTCTCTTGAGTCTCTGCAGTGGAAAATTTCATGATCTCGGATTGAAGGCATTATGTTGGGGTTTTTCTCGAGTTGCAGTGGGAAGCTTGGGGATCTTTTCGAGTTGTGACCGGGACAACAGGAACTCGCTTGTGTTGCCCCAGGGAAGTCAGCTCTCCTACCGTGATGGAAGGGGAACAGCAGGATTCCTCTCGTAGGCAGCAGAGAAATAGGGCCGCAACTAGCGATGAGACGGTCAACTGTGTGTTGGTCTCCAATGGCGACAGGAATCTCGGGGTTGCTCTCAAACTTTTCCAGGGCAGTCAGGCCTCATCTCGTGTTCAGACATGGAACTCCATTTTCTTCTCAAGTTCAAAATGGTGTTAGGCTACATTAGATTTTAGTTTGAACCTGGAGATTGTATAAAGTATGCTCGGGGAGTCAGGTCTCCACTGGTCTTGTGAGTTGATACTCGAGGATACATTGGAATTTGTGCAGTGGAATCAGACAATATCTCTAGTGGTTGGGGACATCCGTACCTTTTCCATTTGTTGTTTGAAAACCCAGTGATCCTCCCGACTTTCAAGGTGGTACTCGCCTCCTTGTACTGTGTACCCAGAACGTCCCGATTCCATTCCAGAGAATTTAGAGAAATTGACTGTCATCTGGAAAAGAGAACTGGAAAACGGGGCACTTTGGCAGTTGTGGAAGGAAACATGCTGTTCCTATTGATTGGGGCTGGGTATGTTGGTGTAATTTTTGAGTCTCATAAAGGATGTTAAGTAACCTGTCGAGTTTCATACGGGAATGTGGGATATCTCTTGAAAATCTGCAATGGAAATGTTCCTCATGTCGCCTTGAGGGCAGAACCTTGTGGTTTTTCACTAGTTGCGGCGGGAAACTTGCGGTCCCTCTCCAGTTGCAACAGGGACATCAGGAACTCCCTGGTGTTCCTTCACGGAAGTAAGTTCCCCTTTTGTTTTGGAAGGGGAAATTCGGGACTAGTCTGGAGCAGTTAAATGGGAATAGGGCCTCATCTCGAATTCAGTCCGTAAATTGTGTGCTCCTCACCAGTGAGGACTGCTATGTTAGGGAACTTTTTGAGTCGCATAAATGGTGTCAAGTACCCGTTCGAGTTTCAAGCGGGAATGTGCGATTTCTCTTGAGATTCTGCAGAGGAAATTTTCTCATCTCGGATAGAGGGCATGTTCATGGGATTTTTCTCAAGTTGTGCCAGGAAGGTTGGGGTTATTCTCGAGTTGCAGTGGGGATCTCAGGAACCCACTCGTGATGCCCCAGGGAATTCAGGTCTCTCATCGTGTTGGAAGGGTAACCTCGGGATTGCTCTCGAGGCACAGCAGAGGAATCTGGCCGCATCTAGCATTGAGTCGGTCACTGTGTGTTCTTTTCCAGTGGCGACAGGGATCTTGGGGTTGCTCTTAAAGTTCTCCAGGGGAATCATGCCTCGTCTCGTGTTCAGATATGGAACTCCGCTTTCTTCTCGATTTGAAAAAGGTGTTGTAGGGCACATTCGACTTGAATTTGACCTGGAGATTTTATTGAGTATGCTCAGGGAGTCAGGTCTCCATTCGTCTTGTGAGTTGATACTCGAGGATACATTGGAATCTGGGTAGGGGAATCACACAATATCTCGAGTGGGTTTGGAAATCCGTACCTTTTCCATTTGTGTTTAGAAAAACGGGATCCTCCCGAGTTTTAAGGTGGAACAGGCCTCCACGTACTGAGCAACCGGAATGTCCGTATTCCATTCCAGAGAAAGCAGAGGAATCGAATCTCATCTGGAAAAGATGACTGGAAAACGGGGCACTTTGTAAGTTGTGGAGGGAAACTCGGTGTTCCTTTCAATTGGGAATGGTCTGTTGTTATAATTGTTGAGTCACTCAAAGGGTGTTAAGTAACCTGTCAAGTTTCAAGCAGGAATGTGGTATTTCTCTTGAGAATCTGCAACGGAAATTTTCCTCATCTTGCCTTGAGGGAAGAATCATGTGAATTTTCGCTAGTTGTTGCAGGAAGCTTGGGGTCCCTCTCGAGTTGCGACGACGACCTCAGGAACACGCTCCGGTTGATTCAGGGAAGTCAGGGCCTCTTTTGTGTGAAGCAGAACTTCGGTATTACTCTCGAGACGTTAAATGGGAATAGCGCCTCATCTCAAGTTGAGTCCGTAAATAGTGTGCTCCTCTCCTATGGGCACGGCTATGTTAGGGAACTTTTTGAGTCGCATAAAGGGTGTCAAGTACCCGATTGCGTTTCAAGCGGGAATGTGGGATTTTTCTTGATATTTTGCAGTAGAAAATTCCTCATCTCTCATTGATGGGATAACTCTGTCGTTATATTCGATTTGTGGCAGAAAGCTTGGGGTTCCTCTCGAGTTGCGACGGAGGCCTCAGGATGTCGCTCGCATTGTCCCAGGTTTCTTAGAGCATCTTTTCTGTTGGAAGGGTAACCTCGGGATTCATCTCAAGGCTCAGCAGAGGAATAGGGCCGCATCTAGAGCTGAATCGGTCAACTGTGTGTTCTTCTTCAGTGGTGAAAGGGATATTGGGTTTGCTCTCAAAATTCTCCAGGTAAGTCAGGCCTCGTCTCGGGTTCAGACATGGAACTCCGCTTTCCTCTCGAGTTGTAAAAGGGGTGTTAGTCCACATTAGAGTTGAATTTGTACATGGAGATTGTTTCGAGTATGCTCTGGGTATAATGTCACCACTTGTCTTAGTTGATACTCGAGGATACATTGGAATCTGCGCAGTGGAATCAGACAATATCTCGAGTGGGTTGGGACATCCGTACCTTTTCCATTTGTGTTTTGAAAAATCAGGGATCCTTCCGAGTTTTAAGGTGGTACCGGCCTCCTCGTATTGTGCGAACAGAATAGCCGGATTCCATTCCAGAGATAGCAGAGGAATCGAATCTCATCTGGAAAAGAGGACTGGAAAAAGGGGCACGGTGTAAGTAGTGGCAGGACACTCGGTGTTCTTCTCGATTGGGAAAGGTATGTCATTGTAATTTTTGAGTCACCTAAAGGATGTTAAGTAACCTGTGGAGTTTCAAGCGGGAATGTGTGATTTCTCTTGAGAATCTGCAACGGAAATATTCCTCATCTCGCCTTGAGGGAAAATCATATGAATTTTCTCTAGTTGTGGCGGGAAGCTTGGGGTCCCTCTTGAGTTGCGATGGCGACCTCAGGAACTCGCTTGTGTTGATTCAGGCAAGTCAGGGCCTCTTTTGTGTCGGAAGGGGAACTTTGGGATTACTCTCGAGATGTTAAATGGGAATAGCACCTCATCTAGAGTTGAGTCCGTATATTGTGTGTTACTCTCCTGTGGGCACGGCTATGTTAGGGAACTTTTTGTGTCGCATAAAGGGTGTCAAGTCCCCATTCGCGTTTCAAGCGTGAATGTGGAATTTCTCTTGAGATTCTGCAGCAGAAAATTTCCTCATCTCCCATTGATGGGGGAACCTTGTCGTTTTTCTTGAGTTTTGGCAGAAAGTTTGGGGTTCCTCTCGAGTTGTGACGGAGACCTCAGGAACTCGCTCACATGTCCCAGGGTTGTTAGTTCTCCTTTCATGTTGGAAGGGTAACCTCGGGATTTCTTTCATGGTGCAGCAGAGGAATAGGGCCGCATCTAGCATTGAGTTGGTCAACTGTGTGTTCTTCAGCGGTGACAGGGATTTCGGGATTGTTGTCAAAATTCTCTGGGGGAGTCAGGCCTCGTCTCGGGTTCAGACGTGGAACTCCGCTTTCCTCTAGAGTTGTAAAAGGGGTTAGTCCAAGTTAGAGTTGAATTAGTACCTGGAGATTGTATTGAGTATTCTCGGGTCATCAGGTCACCACTTGACTTATCAGTTGATACTCTAGGATATATTGGAATCTCCGCAGTGGAATCAGAAAATATCTCGAGTGGGTGGGGACATCCATACCTTTTCCATTTGTGTTTTGAGAAACCGGGGATACTTCTGAGTTTTAAGGCAGTAGAGTCCTCCTCGTATTGTGTGACCGGAACGGCCGGATTCCATTCCAGAGATAGCAGAGGAATCGAATCTCATCTGGAAAAGAGGACTGGAAAATGGGGCACGATGTAAGTACTGGCAGGAAACTCGGTGTTCCTCTCGATTGGGAAAGGTATGTCATTGTAATTTTTGAGTCGCTTAAAGGATGTTAAGTACCCTGTATAGTTTCAAGCAGGAATGTGTGATTTCTCTTGAGAATCTGCAACGGAAATGTTCCTCATCTCGCCTTGAGAGCAGAATCTTCTGATTTATCTCGAGTTGTGGCAGGAAGCTCGGGATCCCTCTCGAGTTGTGACAGTTACCTCAGGAAATGGTTCGTGTTGCTTCAGGGAAGTCTGGGCCCCTTTTGTGTGGGAAGGGGAACGTCGGGATTACTCTCAAGCCGTTAAATGGGAACAGAGCTTCATCTCGAGTTGAGTCCGTAAATTTTGTGCTTTTCTTCAGTGTGGACGGCTATGTTAGGGAACTTTTTGATTCACATAAACATTGTCAAGTTCCCGTTCGAGTTTCAAGTGGGAATAAGGTATTGCTCTTGAGATTCTACAGCAGAAAATTACCTCATCTCGCATTGATGGGGCAACCTGGTCGTTTTTCTCGAATTGTGACCGAAAGCATGGGGTTCCTCTAGAGTTGAAACGGGGACCTCAGTATCTCAATCGTGTTTACCCAGGGAAGAAAGGTCGCCTTTCCTGTTGGACGGGGAAACCTCAGTATTCCTCTAGAGGCGCAGGAGAGGAATAGGCCCGCATCTAGTGTATTGTTCGTAAATTGTGTGCTCCTCTTCAATATGGACAACTATTTCGAGGAAATTTATTGGTCGTATAATGTGTGTCAAAGACCCATTCAAGTTTCAAACGGGAATGTGGGATTTCTCTTGAGACTCTACAGTGGAAAACTTCCTCATCCCGTATTGAGGGGATAATTTTGTGTTGTTTCTCAAGTTGTGCGGAAAGCTTGGGGTTCCTCATGAGTTGCGACGGGGACCTCAGGAACTCGCTCGGGTTGCCCAGGGAATTTAGTTCTCCTTTCGTGTTGGGTGGTGAACCTCGGGATTCCTCTTAAGCCGCCGTAGAGGAATAGGGCCGCATCTAGTATTGTGTACTTAAATTGTGTGCTCCTCGTCAATGTTGAAGACTAGGTTGGGGAAGTCTTTGGGTCGTATAAAGGGTATCAGGTACCCGTTCTAGTTTCAAGCGAGAATGTGGGATTTCTCTTGAGACTCTACAGGGGAAATTTTTCTCATCTCGGATAGAGGGCATGTTCATGGGGTTTTTCTCGAGTTGCGCTGGGAAGGTTTGGGTTCTTCTCAAGTCGCGACGGGGAACTCAGGAACTCGCTCATGATGCCCCAGGGAATTCATTGCTCCTATCTTGTCGGAAGGGGAACCTCAGGATTGCTCTCGAGGTGCAGCAGAGGAATAGGGTCGCATCTAGCGTTAAGTCGGTCAACTGTGTGTTCTTCTCCAGTGGTGACCGGGATCTTGAGGTTGCTCTCAAAATTCTCCAGGGGAGTCAGACCTCGTCTCGTGTACAGACATGGAACTCCGCTTTCCTCTCGAGTTGTAAAAGGTGTTTTAGTCCACATTCGGCATGAATTTGTACCTGGAGATTTTATTGAATATGCTCGAGAAGTCAGGTCTCCAGTCGTCTTGTGAGCTGATACCCGAGGATACATTGGAATCTGTGCAGTGGAATCACACAATATCTTGAGTGGTTGGGGACATCCGAACCTTTTCCATTTGTGTTTTGAAGCCCCAGTGACCTTCCCAGGAAACAAGGTGCTACCGGTCTCCTCCTAACTTGCAATGGAACATCTGGTTACCATTTCAGACAAAGTAGTGGAATAGACTGTCATCTGGAGTAGAGGAATGGAAAACGGGGCACTTCGTCAGTTGTGGCAGCAAACTCGGGATTCCTCTCGGTTGGGGCTGGGTATGTCGCTGGAATTTTTGAGTCACATAAAAAAGGTAAAATGACCCGTCGAGTTTCAAACGGGAATGCGGGATATCTCTTGAGAATCTGCAACGGAAATATTACTCATCAAGCTTGAGGGCAGAATCTTGTGATTTTCCTCGAGATGCGTTGGGAAATTTGGGTTCCTCCTCAAGCTGAGACCGAGGACTCAGTAAATCGCAGGTGTTGTTTCAAGGAAGTCAGGTTCCCTTTTGAATTGGAAGAAGTATTTCAGGATTACTCTCGAGCTGTAAAATGGGAATAGGGCCTCATTTCCAGTTGATTCCGTAATTGTGTGCTCCTCTCCCCTGGTGACGGCTACGTTAGGGAACGTTTTGTGTCGCATAAAAGGTGTCAAGTACCCGTTGGATTTTCAAGTGGGAACGTCGGACTTCTCTTGAGATTCTGCAGCAGGATAGTTCCTCATATCCCAATGATGGGGGAACCTTGTCGTTTTTCTCGAATTGCGGCGGAAAACTTGGGGTTCCGCTCGAGTTGTGACGGGGGCCTCAGGAACTCACTCGCGTAGTCTCATGAAAGTTAGGTCTCCTTTCAAGTTGGAAAGGGAACGTCGGGATTCCTCTCGAGGCACGGTAGAGGAAGAGGGCCTCATCTAGTGTTGTGTACCTGAACTGTGTGCTCCTCTTCAGTGTGGAAGGCTATGTCAGGGAAGTTTTTGGGTGTCATAAAGGGTGTCAAGGACCCGTTCGAGTTTCAAGAGGGAATGTGGGATTTCTAATGAAACTCTGCAGAGGAAAAATTCCTCATCTCGCATTGAGGCATAATTTTGTGTTGTTTCTCGACTTGCGGCGGGTAGCTTGGGATTCTAATCCAGTTGGGACGGTGACCTAAGGAACTGGCTCTTGTTTCCCCAGGGAAGTCAAGTCTCCTGTCATGTTTAAGGGGAAACTCTGGATTACTCTTGAGCCACAGCAGAGGAATAGGTCCGCCTCTAGTGTTAAGTCTGTGTTCTTCTCCAGTGGTGACAGGGACCTCGGGGTTGCTCTCAACATTCTCCATTGGAGTCAAGCCTCGTCTCTAGTTCAGTATTGGAACTCCGCTTCCTTCTCAAGTTGTAAAAGAAGTGTTAGGCTACATTAGAGTTGAATTTGTACCTGGAGATTGTATCGAGAATGCTTGGGGAGTCAGGTCTCCACTCGTCTTGTGAGTTGATAGTCGAGGATACATTGGATTTGGTGCAGTGGAATCACAGAATATCTCGAGTGGGTGGGGACATCTGTACCTTTTCCATTTGTGTTTAGAAAACGCGGGGATCCTCTCGAGTTTCAAGGTGGTACCCGACACCTCATACACTGCCAATGGAACGTCCGGATTCCATTCCCGAGAAAGCAGATTAATTGCCTCTCATGTGGAAAAGAGTACAGGAAAACGGGGCACTATGTAAGTTGTGGCAGAAAACTCGGTTTTCCTCTCGATTGGGGATGGTCCATTATTGTAATTTTTGAGTCGCATGAAGGATGTTAAGTAACCTGTCGAGATTCAAGCGGGAATGTGGGATTCGTCTTGAGAATATGCAATGGAAATGTTCCTCATCTCGCCTTGAGGGCAGAATCTTGTAGTATTTCTCGAGTTGTGGTGGGAAGCTTGGTGTCCCTCTCGAGTTGCGACGGGTACCTCAGGAAGTGGCTCGTGTTGCTTCATGGAATACAGGTCTCCTTTGCTGTTGGAAGGGGAATTCCATATTCCTCTGAGGCGTGGGAGAGGAATAGAGCCACATCTAGTGTTGTGTACGTAAATTGTCTGCTCCTCTTCAAAGTGGACAGCTATGTTGGGGAAGACTCTTGGTCGCTAAAGGGTGTCAAATAACCGTTCGATTTTCAAGCGGGAGTGTGGGATTTCCCTTGAGACTATGCAGGGGAAAATGTACTCATCTCCGATGGAGGGAATGTTCAAGGGGTTTTTCTCTAGTTGCGGCAGGAAAGTTGGCATCATTCTGGAGTTGTGATGGCGAACTCAGGAACTCGCTCCTGTTGCACCAGGGAAGTCAAGTCTCCTTTCTTGTTGGATGGGAAACCTCGGGATACCTCTTGAGGCACAGAAGAGGAATAGGGCCGCATCTAGCGTTGAGTCGGTCACCTGTGTGTTCTTCTCCGGTGGTGAAAGGGATCTTGGGGTTGCTCTCAAGATCTCTAGGGTTAGAAAGGCCGTGTCTCATTTTCAGACATGGAACTCCGCTTTCTTCTCGAGTTTTAAATGGGGTGTAAGACAACATTAGATTTGAATTTGTACCTGGAGATTGTATCGAGTATTCTCGGGAAGTCAGCTCTCCAATCATCTGGTGAGTTGATACTCGTGGATTCATTGGAATCTGTGCAGTGAAATCAGAAAATGTCTAATGGTGGTGGGGACATCCGAACATTTTCTTTCTGTGTTTTGAAAACCTGGGAATCCTCCCAAGTTTCAAGGTGATTCCGGCCTCCTTCTCCTGTGCTACTGGAATATCCAGATTCCATTCCAGAGAAAGCAGAGGAATCGACTCTCATCTGGAAAAGAAGATTGGAAAATGGGGCCCTTTGTCAGTTCTGGCAGGAAACTCGGTGTTCCTCTCGATTAGGGCTGGGTATGTTGGTGTAAGTTTTGAATCGCATAAAGGATGTTAAGTAACCTATCGAGTTTCAAGCGGGAATGTGGAATTTCTCTTGAGAATCTGCGACGGAAATGTTCGTCATCTCGCTGTGAGTGCAGAATCTTGTGGTTTTTCTCGAGTTGCAGTGGGAAGCTTGGGGTCCCTCTCGAGTTGCGACGAGGACCTCAGGAACCAGCTCGTGTTGCTTCAGGGAAGTCAGGTTCCCTTTTGTTTGGAAGGGGAACTTCGGGATAACTCTCGAGCCATTAAATGGGAATAGGGCCTAATCTCGAGTTGAATCTGTTAATTTGTGCTCCTGTCCAGTGGGTACAGCTATGTTAGGAAACTTGTTGAGTCTCATAAATGGAGTCAAGTATCCCTTTGAGTTTCAAGCGGGAATGTGGGATTTCTCTTGAGATTCTGCAGCAGAAATTTTCCTCATCTCGCGTTTATGGGGGACACTTGTTTTCTTTCACGACTTGTGTCGGAAAGCTTGGAGTACCCCTGGAAATGCGACGGAGAACTCAGGAATTCACTCCCTTTTTCTGACGGAAGTTAGATCTCCTTTCGTGTTAGAAGGGGAACCTCGGGAATCCTGTAGAGGCACGGTAGATGAATAGGGCTGCATGTAGTGTTGTGTACCTAAGTAGTGTGCTCCTCTTCAATGTGGACAGCTATCTTAGGGAAGGTTTTAGGTCACATCAATGGTTTCAAGTACCCGTTCGAGTTTCAAGGGGGAATGTTGGATTTCTCTTTGGACTTTGCATTGCAACATTTTCTCATATCGGATGGAGGGTGTGTTCTTGGGGATTTTCTTTAGTTGATGCGGGAAAGTTGGGGTTTTTCTCTAGTTGCGACGAGGACCTCAGGAACTCGCTCCTATTGCCCCAGGGAAGTAAGGTCCCCTTTCCTGTTGGAAGGGGAACCTTAGGATTCTTCTCGAAGCACAGCAGATTTATAGGGCTGCATCTAAGGATGAGTCTGTCAACTGTGTGTACTTCTCCAGTGGCGACACGGATCTTGGGGTTGCTCTCAAAATTCTCCAGGGGAGTCAGGCCTTGTCTCTTGTTCAGCCATGGACACCTTGGACATGGACATTTTGTTGTCGCATAAATTATGGTAAATAACCTATCGAGTTTCCAGCGGGAATGTCGGCTTTATCGTGAGAATCTGCAACTGAACAGTTCCTCATCTCGACTTGAGGGCAGAATCTTGTGGTTTATCTCGAGTTGTGGCAGGAAGCTTGAGGTTTTCCTCGAGTTACGATGGGGACCTCAGGAACTCGCTCGTGTTGCTTCAAGGAAATCAGGTCCTCTTTTGTGTTGGAAGGGGAATTTAGGGATTACTCTGGAGCGGTTAAATGTGAATAGGGCCTCATCTCGAGTTGAGTCCGTAAATTGTGTGCTCCTCTCCTGTGGAGACGGCTATGTTTTGGAACTTTTTGAGTCGCACAAAGGGTGTCAAGTACCCATTGGAGTTTCACGCGGCAATTTGGGATTTCTCTTGAGATTCTGAAGCAGAAACGTTCCTCATCTCGCATCGATGGGGGAACCTTGTCGTTTTTCACGAGTTTTGGCAGAAAGCTTAGGGTTCCTCTTGAGTGGCGACGGATATCCAAGTATCTCGCTCTCGTTGTCCCAGGGAAGTTAGGTATCCTTTTCTGTTGGAAGGGGAACTTCGGGATTCCTCTCGAGGCATGTTAGAGGAATAGGGACGCATCTACTGTTGTGTACGTAAATTCTGTGCTCCTCTTCAATGTGGACAGCTATGTTGGGGAAGTTTTTGGGTTGCATAAATGTTGTCAAATTCCTGTTCGAATTTCATTCGGGAATTTGGGATTTCTCTTGAGACTCTGCAGTGGATTAATTCTTCATCACAAATTGAGGGGAAATTTTCGTGTGTTTCTCGAGTTGTGGCGGGATGCTTGGGGTTCTTTTCAAGTTGCGACGGGGACCTCAGGAACTCGCTCACGTTGCCCCATGGAAATTAGGTCTCCTTTTGTGTTGAAGGGGAACCTCGGGATTCCTCTCGAGGCACAGCAGAGGAATAGGGTTGCATCTATCATTGAGTCAGTCAACTGTGTGTTCTTCTCCAGTGGTGACAGGGATCTTGGGGTTGCTCTCAAAATTCTCCAGGGGAGTCAGGACTCGTCATGTGTTCAGACATGGAACTCTGCTTTCTTCTCGAGTTGGAAAAGGGGTGTTAGGACACATTAGAGTTGAATGTGTACCTGGAGAGTGTATCGAGTATGTTGGGGGAGTTAGGACTCCACTCATCTTGTGAGTTGATACTCGAGGTTACATTGGAATCTGTGCAGTGGAATCAGAAAATTATCCGAGTGGGTGAAGACATCCGTTCCTTTACCACTGTGTATTGAAAACCTGGGGATCCTCCCGAGTTTCAAGATGGTACCGGCCTCCTTTACTGTACGACCAACACGTACGGATTACATTCCAGAGAAAGCAGAGGAATCGACTCTAATCTGGAAAATAGGACTGGAATACGGGGCATTTTGTCATTTCTGGCAGGAAACTCGGTGTTCCTCTCGATTGGGGCTGGATATGTCATTGTAATTTTGAGTCCCATAAAGGATGTTAAGTAACCTGTCGAATTTCAAGCAGGAAAGTGGAATTACACTTGAGAATCTGCAACGGAAAAATTCCTCATCTCGCCATGAGGGGAGAATCTTGTGGTTTTTCTTGAGTTGCGGCGGAAAGCTTGGGGTCCCTCTGGAGTTGCGATGGGGACCACAGGAAGTGGCTCGTGTTGCTTCAGGGAAGTCAGGTCCCCTTTTGTGTTGGAAGGGGAACTTCGGGATTACTCTTGAGCCATTAAATGGGAATAGGGATTAATCTCTAGTTGAGTCCGTAAATTTTGTGCTCCTGTCCTGTGGGGACAGCTATGTTAGGAAACATGTTGAGACTCATAATGGGCATCAAGTACCCCGTCTAGTTTCACGTGGGAATGTGGGATTTCGCTTGCTATTTCCCTACAGAAAATGTCCTCATCTCGCGTTGATGGGGGAACCTTGTCGTTTTTCACGAGTTGTGTCGGAAAACTTGGGGTAGCTCTCGAGTTTCGATGGAGAACTCAGGAACTCGCTCGATATGTCCCAAGGAAGTTAGGTCTCCTTTCGTGTTGGAAGGGGAACCTCGGGATACCTGTCAAGGCGTGGTAGATGAATAGGGCCGCATCTAGTGTTGTGTACATAAATTGCATGCTCCTCTTCAATGTGGACAGCAATGTCGGGGAAGGTTTTGGGTCGCATCAGTGGTTTCAAGTACCCGTTCGAGTTTCAAGGGGCAATGTGGGATTTCTCTTGAGACTCTGCAGTGGAAAATTTTCTCATCTAGGATGGAGGGCGTGTTCTTGTGGTTTTCCTCTAGTTGTGGCAGGAATGTTGGGGTTTTTCTCTAGTTGCGACGAGGATCTTAGGAACCCTCTGTGTTGCCCCAGGGAAGTCATGTCTCCTTTCGTGTTGGAAGGGGAACCTCGGGATACCTCCCAAAGCGCAGCAGAGGTATAGGGCCGCATTTAGAGTTGAGACTGTCAACTGTGTGTTTTTCTCCATTGGCGACATAGATCTCGGGGTTGCTCTGAAAATTTTCCAGGGGAGTCAGGCCTCGTCCCGTGTTCAGACATTGAACTCCGCTTTCTTCTCGAATTGGAAAAGGGGTGTTAGGCCACATTAGAGTTGAATTTGTCCCTGGTGATTGTATCGAGTATGCTTGGGGAGTCAGGGCTCCACTCGTCTTGTGATTTGATACTCGAAGATACACTGAAATCTGTACAGTGGAATGGGAAAATATCTCGAGTGGGTTGGGACATTTGTACCTTTTCCATTTGTGTTTTGAAAACCAGGGGATTCTTCCGAGTTTCAAGGAGGTTCTGGCCTCCTCGTACTCTGCGACTGGAACGTACGGATTCCATTCCAGAGAAAGCAGAGTAATCTACCATCATCTGGAAAATAGGACTTGAATACGGGACAGTTTGTCAGTTGTGGCAGGAAACTCGGTGTTCCTCTCAATTGCGTCTGGGTATGTCAGTGTAATTTTGGTTTCTCATAAAGGATGTTAAGTAACCTATTGAATTTCCCGCGGGAATGTCAGCTTGCTGTTGAGAATCTGCAATGGAAATGTTCCTCATCTCGACTTGAGGGCAAAATATTTTGGTTTTTCTCGAGTTGTGGCGGGAAGCTTGGGGTTCCTCTCGAGTTGTGACTGGGACCTGAGGAACTTGCTCTTGTTGCTTCAGGGAAGTCAGGTCCCCTTTTGTGTTGGAAGAGGAACTTCGGAATTACTCTCAAGCCCTTAAATAGGAATAGGGCGTCACCTCGAGTTGAGTCCGTAAATTGTGTGCTCCTCTCCAGTGAGGATGGCTATTTTAGGGAACTTTTTGAGTCGCTTAAAGGGTGTCAAGTACCTGTTCGAGTTTCAAGCGGGAATGTGGGATTTCTCTTGAGTCTCTGCAGCGGAAAATTTCATCTCGGATTGAAGGCATGATATTGGGGTTTTTCTTGAGTTGCAGTGGGAAGCTTGGGGATCTTCTCGAGTTGTGAAGTCCGGGAACTCAGCAACTCGCTCCTGTTGCCCCAGGGAAGTCAGCTCTCCTATCGTGATGGAAGGGGAACAGCAGGATTCCTCTCGATATGCAGGAGAGGAATAGGACCGCATTTAGCATTGAGTCGGTCAACTCTGTGTGGGTCTCCAATGGCGACAGGAATCTCGGGGTTGCTCTCAAAATTCTCCAGCGGAGTCAGGCCTCGTCTCGTGTTCAGACATGGAACTCCGCTTTCTTCTCGAGTAAGAAAAGGAAGTTAGGCCACATTAGAGTTGAATGTGTACCTGGAGATTTTATTGCGTATGCTCAATGAGTCAGGTCTCCACTCGTCTTGTGAGTTGATACCCAAGGATACATTGGAATCTGTGCAGTGGAATCAGACAATATCTCTAGTGGTTGGGGACATCCGTAATTTTTCCATTTGTTGTTTGAAAACCTGGGGATACTCCCGCGTTTCAACGTGGTACTGACCTCCTTCTACTGTGTCCTTGGAACGTCCCGATTCCATTCCAGATAATGTAGAGGAATTGACTGCATTCTGAAAAAGAGGACTGGAAAACAGTGCACTTTGTCAGTTGTGGAAGGAAACCTGCGCTTCCTATTGATTGGGGCTGGATATGTCAGGGGACTGGGTATGTCAGTGTAATTTTTGAGTCGCATAAAGGATGTTAAGTAACCTGTTGAGTTTCAAGAGGGAATGTGGGATTTCCCTTGAAATTCTGCAACAGAAATTTTCCTCATCTCGCCTTGAGGGCAGCATCTTGTGCTTTTTCTTGAGTTGCGGCGGGATGCTTGGGGTCCCTCTAGAGTTGCGATGGGGTCCTCAGTAACTCGCTCGTGTTGCTTCAGGGAAGTCAGGTCCCCTTTTGTATTGGAAGGGGAACTTCGGGATTACTCTCAAGCTGTTAAATGGGAATTGGGTTTCATCTCGAGATGAATCCTTAAATTTTGTTCTCCTCTCCGGTGGGGACGGCTATGTTAGGGTAATTTTGGAATCGCATAAAGGATGTGAAGGACCCGTTCGAGTTTCAAGCGGGAATGTGGGATTTCTCTTGAGACTCTGCCACGGAAATTTTTCTCATCTCGGATTGAAGGAACAATTCTGGGGTTTTTCTTGAGTTGCAGGGGGAAGCTTGGGGATCTTCTCGAGTTGCGACGGAGTCCTCAGGAACTCACTCGTGTTGCCCCAGGGAAGTCAGCTCTCCTATATTGATGGAAGGAGAACAGAGGGATTCCTCTCGATACGCAGCAGAGGAATAGGGCCTCATCTAGCATTGAGTCGGTCAACTGTGTGTTGGTCTCCAATGGTGACAGGGATCTTGGAGTTGCTCTCAAAATTCTCCAGGGAAGTCAGGCAAGGAACTGTTCTCGTGTTCATATATGGAACTCCGCTTTCTTCTCGAGATGGAAAAGGGTGTTAGGCCACATTAATTTGTACCTGGAGATTGTATCGAGTATGCTCGGGGAGTGAGGTCTCCACTGGTCTTGTGAGTTGAAACTCGAGGATACATTGGAATCTGTGCAGTGGAATCAGACAATATCGCTACTGGGTGGGGACATCTGTACCTTTTCCATTTGTGTTTTGAAACCCCGGGGACCCTCCCAGGAATCAAGGTGGACCGGCGTCCTCCGACCGTGCCATGGAACTACTGGATTCCCTTTCAGACAAAGCAGGGGGATAGACTGTCCTCTGAAATTCGCTCGTGTTGCTTCTGGGAAGTCAGGTCTCTTTCCGTGTTGCAGGGAGAACTTCGGTATTACTCTCGAGGCGTGGAATGGGAATAGGGCCTCATCTAAGAATGAGTCTCTAATTGTGTTCTCCTCTCCAGTGGGGACAGCTATGTCATGGAAATTTTTGAGTCGCATAAAGGGTGTCAAGTACCCGTAAGAGTTTCAAGCGGAAATTTGGGATTTTTCTTGAGACTCTGCAGTGGAAAATTTTCTCATCTCACATTGAGGGGAGAATCTTGTTGTTTTTCTCGAGTTTTGGCGGGAAGTTTTGGGTTCCTATGAAGGTTCTACTAGGTAGTCAAATGTCGTCTCGATTTGAGGCATGGAATTCTGCATTCCTTTTGAGTTGTCAAAGGGCAACCAGTCCTCATGTTGTGATCAAGCGGTTCATTAGGGCTTTATCTATAGGCTCAGCATGGGTGTCAGGTATCCCGTTATGTTGTGATGTCATAGTCGGTGTTACCTTGGAGCTTTTCTAGATCATCCGGACCTACCTCGATTCTATCTCTTTGATCGGAAAATTTCGTCTATTTCGAGAGGCTCAGCGTGGGATACATGAATCAGATCATGTTGTGAGGTGATACTCCATGTTCCACTGGAGCTGCTTTAAGCACACCATGTCTCAACTCTAGTGGAGTGTGAACACGGTGTCCTTTGACCTTGCTGCAGGATGCATGGAGTTGCCCTCGAGTGTCAATAGATGTGACAGGTCTTGACATGTGGTGCGAAGGAAAGTTGGGATTCCTATTCATTTGAAAGTGGAATGGCTCATTATCTTCAGCTGAGGTGTGACCACGGGGCTTCGCTTAACTTGTGGCGGGAAATTCGATTTTCTTCTCTCATACGGACTGGTAACTCTGGGCGACCCTTAAGTTGCATCAAGGAATTCAAGCCTCATATCGAATTTGGAGAAGGTACTCCAGACTTCTGTCTATGTGCTTCAGGAAAATAAGGGCCTCATCTTGCTTTGCAAAAGAAATCTCGAGATTTTTCGTGAGTTGCTGTGTGAAGTGTGGTGATCTTCTCGATTAAAGATGGGAATACCAGGGAGTCAATTGACTTGTGTTTCGGACGTTAGGACACCTTTCCTTTTACAAGGGCAACCTCAGTTTTCCTTTGAAGACACTGCAGAGAAATAGGTCTGCATCTAGATTTGAGTCTGTTTAACTCAGGATTCCTCACCAGTAGCAACAAGGTGCTCAGGATTGCTCTGAAAACTCACCTGGGGAGTCAGGCCTTGCCTCTTGTTCAGACATGGAACTCTGCTTTCTGGGAAACGGGGCACTTTGTCAGTTGTGGCAGGAAACTCGGAGTTCCTCTCGACTGGGTCTGGGAATGTCAGTTTAATTTTTGAGTCTCATAAACGATGTTATGTAACCTGTTGCGTTCAAGCGGGAATGTTGGATTTCTCTTGAGAATCTGCAAAGGAAATATTCCACATTTCGAATTGCGGGCAAAATCTTGTGGTATTTTTCGAGTGGTGGCGGGAACCTTGGTGTCTCTTTCGAGTATTGACGGGGACTTCAGGAACTCGCTCATGTTGATTCACGGAATTCAGGTCTACTTTAGAGTTGGAAGGGGAACTTCGGTATTACTCTCGTGGTGTGGAAGGGGAATAGGGCCTCATCTCGAGTTGAGTCTGTAAATTGTGTGCTCGTTTCCACTGGGGACGGCTATGTCAGGGAACTTTTTGAATCACATAAATGGTGTCAAGTACCCGTTCGAGTTTCAAAAGGGAATGTGGGATTTCTCTTGAGACTCTGCAGAGGAAAAGTTTCTCATCTCGGATTGAGGGCATGTTCTTATGGTTTTTCTCGAATTGCGGCGTTAAGCTTGAAGTCCTTTTCCAGTTGCAACGGGTACTCAGGAACTCGCTCATTTGCCCCTGGGAAGTCAGCTCTCCTATTGTATTGGAAGGGGAACCTCGGGATTCCTCTCGAGGTGCAGCAGAGGAATAGTGCCGCATCTAGCTTTGATTCGGCAACTGTGTGTTTCTTGCCAGTGTCGACACGGATCTCAGGGTTGTTCTCAAAATTCACCTGGGTTGTCAGGCCTCGTCTCATGTTCAGACATGGAACTCCGCTTTCTTCTCAAGTTGTAAAAGGTGTTTTATGCCACAGTCGACTTGAATTTGTACCTGGAGATTGTATCGAGAATTCTTTGGGAGTCAGGTCTCCACTCGTCTTGTGAGTTGATACTCGAGGATACATTTGGATCGGTGCAGTGGAATCAGACAATATCTCGAGTGGGTGGGGAAATCCGTACCTTTTCCAATTCTGTTTTGAAACCCTGGGGACCCTCCCAGGAATCAAGGTGGTACAGGCCTCCTCCTACCTTGCGATGGAACGTCCAGATTCCATTTCAGACAAAACAGGGGAATAGACTGTTATCTGGCATGTTGGGCAGGAAAACAGGGTACTTGGTGAGTTGTGGCAGGAATCTCCATGTTCCTCTCGATTGGGGCTGGGTATGTTGATGTCATTTGTGAGTCGCATAAAGGATGTTCAGGAACCTGTCATGTTTCAAGTGGGAATGTGGGATTTCCCCTGAGAATCTGCCACAGAAATGTTCCTCATCTGGCCTTGAGTGCAGAATCTTGTGATTTTTCTCAGGTTTGGCGGGAAGCTTGGGTTCCCTCTCGAGTTGCGACAAGGACCTCAGGAACTGATTTGTGTTGCTTCAGGGAAGTCAGGTCCCCTTTTTTGTTGGCAGGGGAACTTAGGAATTACTCTCGGGTCGTTAAATGGGAAGAGGGCCTCATCTCGAGTTGAGACCATAAATTATGTGCTCCTCTCTATTGGGGACGGCTATGTTAGGGAACTTTTTGAGTCGCATAAAGGGTGTCAAGTACCAGTTGGAGTTTCAAGCGGGAATATGTGATTTCTCTTGAGATTCTGAAGCAGAAATGTTCCTCATCTCGCATTGATTGGGGAATCTTGTCGTTTTTCATGAATTTCGGCGGAAAGCTTGGGGTTCCTCTAGAGTTGCGACGGGGAACTCAGGAACTCGCTCGCGTTGTCCCAGGGAATTTAGTTCTCCTTTCGTTTTGGAAGGGGAACCTCGCGATTCCTCTGGAGGCGCGGTAGAGGAATAGGTCCCCATCTAGTGCTGTGTATGTGAAAAGTGTGCTCCTCTTCAAAGTGGACGGCTATGTCGGAGAAGTTTTTTGGTCGCATAAAGGGTGTCAAATACCCGTTCGAGTTTCATGCGGGGATGTGGGATTTCTCTTGAAAGTGTGCTGCAGAAAATTTCCTTATCTCACATTGATGGGGAACCTTGACTTTATTCTCGAGTTGCGTAGGAAAGCTTGGGTCTCCTCTCAAGTTCAGACGGGGACCTGAGGAACTCGCTTGCCTTGTCCCAGGGATGTTAGGTCTCCTTTCCTGTTGGAAGAGGAACCTCGGGATTCTTCTCGAGGCGCTGTATTGGAATAGGGATGCAAATAGTGTTGTGTACATAAATTGTGTACTCCTCTTCAATGTAGACGACTATGTTGGGGAAGATTTTTGGTCGCATAAAGTGTGTCAAGTACCCGTTAGAGTTTCATGCGGGAATGTGGGATTTCTCTTGAGATTCTGCAGCGGAAAATTTTCTCATCTCGGAATGAGGGCATGTTCTTGTATTTTTTTCGCGAGTCACAGTGGGAGGATTTGAGTTCTTCTAGAATTTTGACGTGTCCTCAGGTACTCGCTCGTATTGCCCCCGGAAGTCAGGTCTCCTATCGTTTTGGAAGGGGAACCTCGGGATTCCTCTCGAGGCACGGCAGAGGAATAGTCCTGCATCTGGCGTCTTGTGAGTTGATACTCGAGGATATACCTGAATTTGTGCAGTGGAAATAGACAATATCTCGAGTGGGTGGGGACATCGGTATCTTTTCCATTTGTATTTTGAAAAACCGGGGATCCTCCCGAGTATTAAGGTGGTACCAGCTTCCTCGTACTGTGCGACCAGAAATTTCGGATTCCAATCCAGAGAAAGCAGGGGAATCGACTCTCATCTGGAAACGAGGACCGGAAAACGGGGCGCTTTGTCAGTTGTGGCAGGAAACCTGGTGCTCCTCTCGATTGGGGCTCACTATGTCGGTGTAATTATTGAGTCGCATAAAGGATGTTAAGTAATCTGTAGAGTTTCAAGCGGGAATATGGGATTTCTCTTGAGAATCTGCAACGGAAATGTTCCTCATCTCTACTTGAGGGCAGAATCTTGTGGTTTTGCTCGAGTTGCAGCGGGAAGATTGGGGTCCCTCTCAAGTTGCGATGGGGACCTCAGGAACTCGCTCATGTTGCTTCAGGGAAGTGAGGTCCAATTTGTGTTGGAAGGGGAACTTCGAGATTACTTTCTTGCCGTTAAATGGAAATAGGGCTTCATCACGATTTGACTCCGTAAGTTGTGTTAACCTCTCTAGTGGGGTCGGCTCTTTTAGGGAATTTTTGAGTGACCAAAATGGTGTCAAGTACCTCTTCGAATTTCATTGCGAATGTGCTATTTTTCTTGAAACACGACAGCAGAAAATTTTCTCGTCTCGTTGAGGGGATAATTTTGTGGTGTTTCACGAGTTGTGGCTTGAAGCTTGGTTGCTTCTCGAGTTGCGACGAGGACTTCAGCATCTCGCTCGTGATACCCCAAGGAATTCAGGACTCCTATCGTGTCGGAAGGGGAAACTTGGGTTTCCTCTTGAGGCCCAGCAGAGAAATAGGGCCACATCTAGCGTTGAGTCGGTCAACTGTGTGTTCTCCAGTGGTGACAGGGAACTTGGGGTTGCTCTCAACGTTCTCCAGCGGAGTCAGGCCTCGTCTTGTGTTCAGATTTTTAATTCCGCTTTCTTCTTGAGTTATAAAAGGTTTTAGGACACATTCGCCTTGAATTTGTACCTGTAGATTTTATTGAGTATGCTCAGGGAATCAGATCTCCAGTCGTCTTGTGAGTTGATACTCACGGATACATTGGAGTCTGTGCAGTGGATTCACACAATATCTTGAGTGGGTGGGGACATCAGTACCTTTTCCATTTATGTTTAGAAAACCCAGGGATCCTGCCGAGTTTTAAGGTGGAACCGGCCTCCACGTACTGTACGACCTGAACATCCGGATTCCATTCCAGAGAAAGCAGAGGAATCGAATTTCATCAGGAAAAGATGACTGGAAAATGGTACACTTTGTAAGTTGTGGCTGGAAACTCGGTGTTCCTCTTCACTGGGAACGGTATGTTGTTGTAAATTTTGCATCGCATAAAGGATGTTAAGTAACCTGGCAAGTTTCAAGCGGGAATGTGGGATTTCTCTTGAGAATCTGCAATGGAAATGTTCCTCTTTTCGCCTTGAAGGCAGAATCATGTGAATTTTCTCTAGTTGTGGCGGGAAGCTTGGGGTACCTCTCGAGTTGCGACGGCGTCCTCAGGAACTCGCTCTTGTTGCTTCAGGGAAGTCAGGGCATCTTCAGTGTGGGAATGGAAATTTCCGGATTATTCTCGAGACGTTAAATGGGAATAGCGCCTCATCTCGATTTGAGTCCGTAAATTGTGTGCTCCTCTCCCATGGGAACGGCTATATTAGGGAACTTTTTGAGTCGCATCAAGGGTGTCAACTACCTGTTCGAGTTTCAAGCAGGAATGTGGAATTTCTCATGAGAATCTGCAGCAGAAAATTTCCTCATTTAGCATTGATGGGGGAACTTGGTCGTTTTTCTCGAATTGTGAGGGAAATCTTGGGGTTCCTCTCGAGTTGCAACGGGGACCTCAGGATCTCACTCGCCCTGTCCCAGGTTAGAAAGGTCTCCTTTCCTGTTGGACGAGGAACATTGGGATTCTTCTCGAGGCACAGTAGAGTAATAGGCCTGCATCTAATGTTGTGTTCGTAAATTGTGTGTTCCTCTTCAATATAGACAGCTATGTCATGGAAATTGTTGGGTCATATAAAGGGTGTCAAATATGCATTCGAGTTTCAAGCGTGAATGTGGGATTTCTCTTGAGACTCTGCAGTGGAAAATTCCTCATTTCGCATTGAAGGGATAATTCTGTGGTGTTTCTCGAGTTGCGCTGAAAGCTTGGGGTTCGTCTCGAGTTGCGACGCGGACCTCAGGAACTCGCTCGTGATGCCCCAGGGAATTCAGGTCTCCTATCGTGTTGGAAGGGGAAACTCGGGATTGCTCTTGAGGCGCAGCAGAGGAATAAGGCCACATCTAGCGTTGAGTCGGTCAACTCTGTGTTCTTCTCCAATGGCAACAGGGATCTTGGAGTTGTTCTCAAAATTCTCCAGGGGAGACAGACATCGTCTCATGTAAAGATATGGAACTCTGCTTTCCTCTCGTGTTGTAAAAGGTGTTTTAGGCCACATTCGAATTGAATTTGTACCTGGAGATTTTATTGAATATGCTCGGGGAGTCAGGTCTCCAGTTGTCTTGTGAGCTGACACTCAAGGATACATTGGAATCTGTTCAGTGGAATCACACAATATCTCGAGTGGGTGGGGACATCCTCACCTTTTCCAATTGTGTTTTGAAGCCCTGGGGACCTTCCCAGGAAACAACGTGGTACTGGCCTCCTCCTACCTTGCAACGGAACGTCCGGTTTCCATTTCAGACAAAGCAGTGGAATAGACTGTCATCTGGAAAAAAGGAATGGGAAACGGGGCACTTTGTCATTTGTGGCAGGAAACTCGGGATTCCTCTCAGTTGGGGCTGGGTATGTCGGTGTAATTTTTGAATCTCATAAAGTATATTAAGTATCCTGACGTGTTTCATGCGGGAATGTGGGATTTCTCTTGAGACTCTGCAGTAGAAAATTCTTCATTTTGCATTGAAGGGATAATTTTGTGGTGTTTCTCGAGTTGCGCGGAAAGCTTGGGGGTCCCCTCGAGTTGTGACGGGGACCTCAGGAACTCACTCGCATTGCCCCAGCGAATTTAGGTCTCCTTTCCTGTTGGGTGGTGAACCTCGGGATTCCTCTCGAGCCGCGGTAGAGGAATAGGGTCTAATCTAGTGTTGTTTACGTATATTGTGTGTTCCTCTTCAATGTGGACAGCTATGTTGGGGAAGTTTTCGGTCGCATAAAGGGTGTCAATTACCCGTTCGAGTTTCAAGCGGGAATGTGGGATTTCTCTTGAGACTCTTCAGGGGAAATTTTTCTCATTTCGGATAAAGGGCATGTTACAGGATTTGTCTCGATTTGCGCCGGGAAGGTTGGGGTTAATCTCAAGTTGCAGAGGGGATCTCAGGAACTCGCTCATGATGCCCCAGGGAATTCAGATCTCCTATCCTGTTGGAAGGGTAACCTTGAGATTCCTCTCGAGGCGCAGCAGAGGAAGAGGACCGGTTAGAGCGTTGAGTCAGTCAACTGTGTGTTCTTCTCCAGTGGAGACAGGGATCTTGAGGTTGCTCTCAAAGTTCTCCAGGGGAGTCAGGCCTCATCTGGTGTTCAGATATGGAACTCCGCTTCCCTCTTCAGTTGTAAAAGGGGTGTTATTACATATTAGAATTGAATTTGTACCTGGAGATTGTATCGAGTATGCTCGGGGAGTCAGGTCACCACTTGTCTTATTAGTTGATACTCGAGGATACATTGGAATCTGTGCAGTGGTATCAGAAAATATCTCGAGTGGGTGGGGACATCTGTACCTTTTCCATTTGTGTTTAGAAAAACCGGGGATCCTTCCGACTTTTAAGGTGGTACCAGGCTCCTTGTACTGTGTGACCGAAACTACCGGATTCCATTCCAGAGATAGCGGAGGAATCGAATCTCATCTGGAAAAGAGGACTGGAAAATGGGGCACCATGTAAGTTTTGGCAGGAAACTCGGTGAGCCTCTCAATTGGGAAAGGTATGTCGTTGTAATTTTTGAGTCACCTAAAGGATGTTAAGTAACCTGTCGAATTTCAAGCGGGAATGTGTGATTTGTCTTGAGAATCTGCAACGGAAATGTTCCTCATCTCGCCTTGAGAGCAGAATCTTGTGATTTATCTCGAGTTGTGGCAGGAAGCTTGGGGTCCCGCTCAAGTTGCGATGGGTACCTCAGGAACTGGGTCTTGTTGCTTCAGGGAAGTCAGGGACTCTTTTGTGTGGGAAGGTGAACGTCGGGATTACTCTCGAGTGGTTAAATGGGAACAGGGCTTAATCTCGCGTTGAGTCCTTAATTTTGTGCTCTTCTCCAGTGTGGACGGCTATGTTAGGGAACTTTTTGATTCGCATAAAGGTTGTCAAGTACCCGTTCGAGTTTCAAGTGGGAATGTGGTATTCCCCTTGAGATTCTGCAGCAGAAAATTTCCTCATCTCGCATTGAGGGGATAATTTTGTGGTGTTTCTCGAGTTGCGTGGAAAGCTTGGGGTTCCTTTTGAGTTGCTTCAGGGACCTCAGGAACTCGCTTGTGTTCCGCCAGGCAATTTAGGTCTACTTTCCTGTTGGGTGGTGAACCTCGGGATTCCTCTCGAGCCGTGGTAGAAGAATAGGGCCGCATCTAGTGTTGTGTACATAAATTGTGTGCTCCTCTTCAATGTGGACGGCTATGTTGGGGAAGTTTTGGGTCGCATAAAGGGTATCAAGTACCCGTTCAAGTTTCAAGCGGGTATGTGGGATTTCTCTGGAGACACTTCAGGGGAAAATTTTCTCATCTCGGATAGGGGGCATGTTCATGGGGTTTTTGTAGTGTTGCACTGGGAAGGTTGGGGTTATTCTCGAGTTGCGATGGGGATCTCAGGAACTCTGTCATGATGCCCCAGGGAATTCAGGTCTCTTAACGTGTCGGAAGGAGAAACTCGGGATTGCTCTCGAGGCACAGCAGAGGAATAGGGCCACATCTAGCGTTGAGTCGGTCAACTATGTGTTCTTCTCCAATGGTGACAGGGATCTTGGAGTTGCTCTCAAAATTCTCCAGGGGAGTCAGACCTCATCTCGTGTAAAGATATGGAACTCCACTTTCCTCTCGAGTTGTTAAAAGGTATTTCAGGCCACATTCGAATTGAATTTGACCTGGAAATTTTATTGAATATGCTTGGGGGGTCAGGTCTCCAGTCTTCTTGTGAGCTGATATTCAAGGATACTTTGGAATCTGTGAAGTGGAATCACACAATGTCTCGAGTGGGTGGGGACATCCTCACCTTTTCCAATTGTGTTTTAAACCTCGGGGACCTTCCCAAAAAACAACTTGGTACCGTCCTCCTTCTCCCTTGCAACGGAATGTCCGGTTTCCATTTCAGACAAATCAGTGGAATAGACTGTCATCTGGAAAAGAGGAATGGAAAATGGGGCACTTTGTCATTTGTGGCAGGAAACTCGAGATTCCTCTCAGTTGGGGCTGGGTATATCAGTGTAATTTTTGAGTTTCATAAAGTATGTTAAGTAACCTGATGTGTTTCATGCGGGAATGTGGGATTTCTCTTGCGACTCTGCAGTGGAAAATTCTTCATTTCACATTGAAGGGATAATTTTGTGGTGTTTCTCGAGTTGTGCGGAATGCTTGGGGTTCCTCTCAAGTTGTGACGGGGACCTCAGGAACTCGCTCACATTGCCCCAGCGAATTTAGGTCTCCTTTCCTGTTGGAAGGGTAGCCTCGGGATACCTCTCCTGCCATGGTAGAGGAATAGGTCTGCATCTAGTGTTGTGTACGTAAATTGTGTGTTCCTCTTCAATGTGGATGGCTATATTGGGGAAGTTTTGGGGGCGCTTAAATATTGTCAAGAACCCATTCGTGTTTCAAGCAGGAATATGGGATTTCTCTTGAGACACTGTAGGGGAAAATTTTCTCATCTCATATGGAGGGCATGTTCACGGGGTTTGTCTGGAGTTGCGCCGGGAAGGTTGGGGTTATTCTAGAGCTGCTGAGGGGATCTCAGGAACTCGCTCGTGATGCTCCAGGGAATTCAGGTCTCCTATCGTGTTGGAAGGGTAATTTCAGGATTCCTTTCGAGGCGCAGCAGATGAAGAGGCCTGCATGGAGTGTTGAGTCACTCAACTGTGTATTCTTCTCTAGTGGCAACAGGAATCTTGAGGTTGCTCTCAAAGTTCTCCAGGGGAGTCAGGTCTCATGTGGTGTTCAGATATGGAACTCCGCTTTCCTCTTGAGTTGTAAAAGGGGTG